>NW_020954562.1:25054374-25540083 GCF_900497805.2 Vombatus ursinus | reverse complement strand
TATCTATCTATCTATCTATCTATCTATCTATCTATCTATCTATCTATCTATCTATCCATCCATATTTCCTCCTCCTACCCTAATAATGAGAAAGGTTTCATGAGTTACAAATATCATCTCTCCATGTAAGAATATAAACAGTTTAACTTTAATAAATCCCTTATGATTTCTCTTTACCTTTTCATGCTTCTCTAGGGTCTTGTATTTGAAAGTCAATTTTTCTATTCAGCTCTGACTTCTTAAGAATGCATTAAATTCTTCTATGTCATTGAATGTCAATTTTTTCCCCTCATTGATTACACTCAGTTTTGCTGGGTAGGTGATTCTTGGTTGAAATCCTATCTCCTTTGACCTCCAGAATGTCATATTCCAAGCCCTCTGGTCCCTTAATGTAGAAACTGGTAAATCTTGTGTTATCTTGATTGTGTTTCCACAATACTTGAATTGTTTCTTTCTGGCTGCTTGCAATATTTTCTCCTTGACCTGGAAACTCTGGAATTTGGCTATGATATTCTTGGGAGTTTTCCTTTTGGCATCTATTTCAGGAGGTGATTGGTGGATTCTTTCAATTTCTATTTTACCCTCTGGTTCAAGAATATTAGGGCAGTTTTCCTTAATAATTTCTTGAAAGATGATGTCTAGACTATTTTTTTTATCATGGCTTTCAGATAGTCCAATAATTTTTAAGTTATCTCTCCTAAATCTATTTTCTAGGTCAGTTGTTTTTCCAAGGAGGTATTTCACATTGTCTTCTTTTTTTTTATTCTTTTGGTTTTATTTTATAATTTTTTTGATTTCTTATAGAGTCATTAGCTTCCATTTGCTTCATTCTCATTTTTAAGGAATAGTTTTCCTCAGTGAGCTTTTGGACCTCCTTTTCCATTTGACCAATTGTGCTTTTGAAGGTATTCTTCTCCTCATTGGCTTTTGGGCCTCTTTTGCCATTTGGGTTAGTCTATTTTTTAAGGTATTATTTTCTTCAGTATTTTTTGGGGGGGTCTCCTTTAGCAAGCTGTTCACTTGTTTTTCATGATTTTCTTGCATCACTCTTATTTCTCTTCCCAGTTTTTCCTCTACTTCTCTCACTTGCTTCTCAAAATCCTTTTTGAGCTCTTCCATGGCCTAGAACTGATTCAAATTTTTCTTGGAGGCTTTGGATGTAGGAGTTTTGACTTTGTTGTCTTTTTCTGGTTGTATATTTTGATCTTCTTTGTCACTAAAATAAGATTCTATAGTCTGAGTTTTTGTGCTGCTTGCTCATGTTCCCAGCCAATTACTTTACTTTTAAACTCTTTGTTAAGGTAGGGCTTTGCTTCCTGTGTGGAAGGTGTACTGTCCCAAGCTTCAGGTGTTTTGTGCAGCTGTTTTCAGAGATACTTCTAGGGACCTGTAAATTTTCAGTTCTTCCAAGGTAGTATGATCAAAAGTGAGGTGTTTACTCCTTTCCTGGCCTGTGCTGTGGTCTATGAGTGACCACAAGCACTCTTTTCTGCCTTGGAACTGTGAGGAGGATTCCTTCTCCACTGTCACCACAAGCTCCACCATGCCAGCACTCCTCCTTGCCCAAGGACCACCACCCAGGAATGTGACCCAGATCCAAGCACAGGCAAAGCAAGAGAATCCTGCCTCAGTGCCCACAAAGAGATCCCTGCAGTCCCTTTCTAATCATCCACTTGATCCCACTACCATCTGTGGGCTGAGAGCTCCAGAAGCAGCCACCATCACCTCAGGACTGTGACAGGACTGGGGCTAGACATCACTCCTCTCTCACCGATGTCTGACAGATATTTCCTACTGACCTTCTAAGTTGTCTTTGATATTTGTGGATTGAGAAGTCTGGAAACCACTATAGGTGCTAGTGATTCAGTACCCTGAGGCCTACTCCAGGTTCACTGAGGATTGGTCTTTCCCTGCATGGCTCATGCTGAACTATGTTCCTCTCCCAGCCCGTGGCAACAGACCTTTCCCATCAACCACCCAGGTTGTCTTGGGCTGGAAATTTGTTTTACTCTGTCTTTTTGTGAGTTCTGCTGCTCGAGAGTTTGTTTAGAGCCATTTTTACAGATATTTGGAGGGGTTGGGGGGAGAACTCAAGCAAGTCACTGCTTTTATTCTGCCATTTTGGCTCCAACTAGCTAAATGTTTTTTAGAGTGTTTAGTAGTTGGAGCCCTGATCTTGGTCCAGGTACTTGGATTTGGGCCTGCCTAAGACAGAGATTCTTAACCTATATCCATATGTTCTCTCTCTCTCTCTCTGTATGTTTATATATACCTAGAAATATGTGTGTATTTATGTATATATTGTATAGGTGTATATGTGGGTATACACATACATGCATGTGTGTGTGTAAATAGATAATATAGAATTAGATACAGATACACATATAGATGGAGGTATAGATATAGACTGATATAGATTTTATTGGTGGTCAAACTCATGTTGATGAAACTCCCTGAGCATTTTGGACTGTTTTCTCTGATGACAAAGAATCTACCCCTGGATATGTATTCAATACCTTTGGAGTTTGGTAGCATCAGCAAGATCCTATCCAAAACTGGCATATCTTTCAAGAACCTGGGATTCCCTAAGTGCCATGATAATGTACCTGATGATTTTTGTAGAGGCAAAACTTGACTTATCAAAAATTCAAAGTGTTAGCTTTGGAATCAGAAGGGCCAGGATTAAGTACTAGCTCTGCCACTTACTACCTATGTGACTACAGGCAATTTTTAAGCTCTCTGGGTTTCAATTTTATCAACTGGAAATTTAGTAATAAGATTAGAAGACTTTTAAGGTAGTGTACAGTTGTAAGTCTAAGTCTATATAAGCCTATGATTCTAAATATCAGCATGACACTTTAAATGAAATTTTGGTAAGAATTTTAGTGGAGGTTCAGATTATTATTAATATTTGGACATTAAAGAAATGACAAAACCATCTGCTTTACTTCTGCCCCCCCAAAGGGGACATCTGACTTGCAACTGAAATCTTCCACATGTGTTGTCTTCCCCATTAGAAAGGGAGCTCCTACAAAGCAAAGACTGTCTCTCTTTTTTTTATCCCCCTGCACTTCACAGTACCTTGAACATAGTAAGCACTTAATGAATGCTTCATTTATTCTTTCACTCAGAATAATGACTCATTAATTTTAAAATGCCCATAGGCTTCATATTATTACATAGGTGGCATTAATATTTGTTGAAAAAAAAATTCACTTGGGCTCAGATTCCTTAAGAGTCTGGCCAATGATGAGATTCCTTAAGATCTTGCCCACTTCTGTTGGTGTTCTAATAAACCTTGTCTTTGGCTGAAAGAAGGCTTGGGTCAAATTCATTTGAGGCAGGACGTACATCACTATTTCAGGGTCCCAGCATTCCTAAACCTAAACCTCTCTGCCTCCAAATACTCCATCTCCCTTCTCTGTGCATTTGAGGAGAAGCCTGGAAAATTATGTATTTTGTCCCTAGAAACTCATGAAATGTGGAGGAATCACATGGCAGAAGTTCTTGCATTAAATGTTTGAATACTGCAGTGTATTTATGGTCTCATTATTTTGGAGTGTCCTACAATGCAGACTGCAATTGATCTACATCTGCCCATTCTGGAAGTCCAAGACTTCCCATAACCTATCCAATAAGCAGTTATTGAGTGCCTACTATGTGTCAAGCACCATGCTATATGCTAGGGACGCAATTAATAAAAAGAAAGGTAGTCTCTGTCCTGAAGGAGCTTATAATCAAATTGGGGGATATAACACATACAAGGAATAAAAAAGCAGAGGAGGAAGGATGCTGGCGCATCTTGTTCTGTAGAGTTGAAGCCATACCAAGCAGCAGATGCAAAGTAGAACAAGCCAAAAAGTCCAGTTTCTGTCTTCCACAAAGAAAAGTATTGAGAGGAGTTTGATATTTCACCCTTCAGTCTTCCAATGAGAGGGGAGAGGAGGCTGAGGTAGGTGGTGTAAGTCAAGGCTTGGGTTAGCAGCCTACTGATGAGATTAGAGGAAATAAGCATATCCAGCTCAACTAAGACACATATGTATGTATATACAATATATGCCTTTAAAGATTCATGATTTCATTATGATTATTATGTAATTTATATGTTCTAATTCTATATTTTTGCTTTAGATTGCCTTAGGAAAATCACAAAACTCTTTTACCTGCCCTAGGCTTTCCATAAACACAAAGGCCCACATTTTAAAAAACTAATCTTCTACCAGTGTTAGTATAATATCATGAGATGTGTTTGTACTTCCTTCAAAGAATTCGAAATGAGAATTACATAAAGGGCAATGTAGAGGTGTGAAGAGGTTGTGAGCAGAGCATCTTCATAGTTTGAACTATGACTTCTGGGATACCCTGTATATACCCACCAAGGAACTTTGAAGAACATGAGTAAAATTCTTCTTCAAGGAATTATATGCTAGGAGGAGAAAATGTATTGTTTAAATGATGAAAATAGAGAATGACAAAAGTAGCAGCCAGAGTTCTACAGGTACCTGTGTAATCACTGCTGTTCAAGTTGCTTGTGTAAATAAAGAACTAGCGTGATGTGCTGGAGAGTGTACTGCCCTTGGAGTCAGGCAAATTTGGGTTCAACTCCCTACTCCAACACTTTTAGGTTATGTGAGCCTGGACATGTCACTTAGCCTCTCATTGCCCCAACCTGGGGCAACCTGCTAAAAATATGAATTAAGATAAATTACTAATCTAAATTGTTGGTGGAAAGTTCTGAAGCAGGAGCTCCCACAACAGTGAAATTGCAGGCTCACTACCCTCCCTCCCCCATGAAGGCTAAAATGTGGAACTTAACACTGTCCTCACTCCTTGAATGTTTGATTTCATTTTTGGACAGTTTCAGAGGCTCAGAATGCCGAACTTAGAAGGGACATTAGCAGTCATCTATTCCAACCCTCTCATTTTCAAAATAGAGAAATTGATGTCCAATGGAGTGAAGGAACTTGCCCAAAATTATATAACGCAGTCAGTAGAAAACATTGCATTTGAAATCAGGTTCTCCTACTCTTTCCACTGTTGGCACACTCTCATTGTTAGGTTCCCCCCCACACACATACTCTATCTCCATACAATGGTCTTCCTAAAGTAATATATTTGCAATTGGTAGAAATGTTCAATTTTGAAGACAGAATATATTATTAGAATGCTTTAAAAAATTCACTTGGCCTACATTATCTTTATTATGTACTAGTATATAAGTTCTCAAATTATCCAATTCTAAACAGAAGCTTTTTTCAGATATGACATATATGTATATCTGTGTGTATGTATACTCTTTGGTTTATAGTTTAAGAGAAAATACTCTGCTATCCATAGCAATAAGGAACAAATAGCAAAATCATAAATTGTATTTCTTTTTACACACACACACACACACACACACACACACACACACACACCCCTAGGTGGCACAATGGATAAGAGCACTGAACTTGGAGTCAGGAAAACTTGAGTTCAAATATGGCCTCAGACTCTAGCTATGTGGCCCTGAGCAAGTCACTTAACCCTGTTTGCTTCAGTTTCTCCATCTGTAAAATGAGCTGGAGAAGGAAATGGTAAATCATTTCAGTATCTTTGCCAAGAAAACCTCAGATGGGGTCACAAAGAGTTGGACGTGACTGAAATGACTCAACAATACCCCTCATAAATATATATAAGAAACATATAATTACATGTATAAATATATACTGTTTACATATATAAAGATATATTATGTGTATTACATATTATTTACATGATTAAAGATATATTATATAGTATTCACACATATAAACATATATTTCATGTATAATATTATATATTAATCAGAATATCTGAGGTGAAGGGGACCTTAAAGGTCATTTTGTTGAATCAATACATGAACAGGAATCCCCTCAAAGCCACATCATTCAAGTATGCCTGTTATTCAGTAACTTTTTAAAAACCTGCCTAGAGTGAAGGAGAAACCTCAATCTCACCAAGAATGCCATTCTACTTTTGAATAGTTCTAATTATTAGAATGAAAGCTGACGTTTACTTACACAAAGCCTAGATCTGTCTCCCAGCAATTTTTTTTTCACTTTTTGCTCCTACTAACGGGCTCTGGAGCCAAGAAGAATAAGTCTAATCCTTACGTATTTTATATAACTTGAAATATTTTGCCTTGACCCTATAACTTAGAACTAGGGGCAAAAGGCAAAAACTGCTGAGAGACAGATCTAGTCTCTTGTGTAAGTATACTTGAATTCAACTATTACATTCTCTCCAAGTCTTTTCTATTCCAGGCAGAATAGTTCCAGTGTCTATTCTCAAGGCTAAATGATTTGTTTAAGTTAGTTCTTCTACACTAATTAATAGACCCTATGATCTTCTAATGGAAGTGACTTTCAGAGCTGTAAGCACAAGTGTTGGTTTGGCCTGCTATCTCTTGGTGTGAAATTCCAAACCAAACAGTATCTATTGCCCTGTATTAGACCCAAAAAACTGCTATGAGAGAAGAATGGAAGTCAGTTCAAATGGGACTAGAGAAAATAAGGCGGTTTAACCTTACAGTGCTGGCAGTGTATATGTGTGTGTGTGTGTGTGTGTGTGTGTGTGCGCGCGCGCATGTGTGTGTATGTATATGTAAATACGTATGTATATGTATACATGTATGCATGTGTATACATATATGCTAATAATATAGTTACGAACACATAGCAAGGGATCTTTATAATATGCAATGCAAAGTACTTATTTATGATTAAGTTTTTTGCCATTCATTTTCCATTGCTCTTGTATAAAATGCAGCAGAATTTGAACAAAACAATTCATGAGCTATATGTCAGTTCCCAATTGAACCCCTCTATTGGTGGGAGGAATAAAAACTAGTTGAATGACCAAATGCTGATGTGACTGCTACAGTTTGATTTACAGATAGAAATGTGATATGAGATATATCAGTAAAAATATTGGGGATGGGGGTGGAAGTCAAACTGCATAATGAAATGAGATGCATCTAAAATCAGCTGAAATGTCAACACACTTTAAAGAGGTTTAGTAGCAATGCAAATCTGAAGGTACTTGAATTTGTCATAAAGAAAACAATGAAACTCATTAGAAGATACTTGTGAGACTTTGGGCTTTGATAACTTGGCTTTTATGAGTCAGAGATGCAGAGAAAACCAGCAAAACTAATTTCCACTTGGGCAGGGGTTCATCCAACTTATCTGAAATATGAACTAACTATGCTAATGGTTTGAATTAGCCCTGAATATTTCTCCCAATTTGTGCTGAGCCAAATAGCATTCATGCTTATCTGCAAATGGACCACAGGATCATTTCAGACCCTGAAGGAACCACATAAGCTCATCTCCTCCATATTCCTCATTTTAGAGTTGAAGAAACTGAGGCGCAAGGAGATATAATGAATTACCCAAGGGAATATAGATACAGTGGTAGAACAGGAATTCAAACCCAGGTCTTCTGATTACAAATCCAGTACTTACTCTTCCAACTTCATGCTTGGGTATTTATTTTTTCCAACTTCTTTTTCCCTTTCTCCTGAAATAGATGGAGAAATAGAGTTTACATCTTGCCTCTGACACATACTGACTGTGTGACCCATGGAAAGCCACTAAACACTTAAATATTCTAACAACTAAGGCAATAAGTTGCAGAAGAGGCAAAAATCTTCATTGGTAGAGAAAATTCATCATTGGGAATTCCCTACACTGATGAAATCATAAGTCTGATGTGTGTGTGTGTGTGTGTGTGTGTGTGTGGTGTATGTATATAGGTTTGTGCATGTATATATATGTGTATGTATATGCATATATGTTTGTGTATGTATATATGTGTGTGTGTATACATATACATATTTTTGGGGGGGCTAGGCAATGGGGTTAAGTGACTTGCCCAGGGTCACACAGCTAGTAAGTGTTATGTGTCTGAAGCTGGATTTGAATTCAGGTCCTCCTGAATCCAGGGCCAGTGCTCTATCCACTGCGCCACCTAGCTGCCCCTATATATATATTTTAAATTCGAATAACAAGCAAATCTTTGGAACACAAAGTGTAGAAAAGCAATAGATTAGAAAAAAAAAGATTTGTATGGGAGCCAGTCTCTAAGCTCAAGCAACTGCCATTTCTACTGATAGCCCTGTGCTCTCCTTAAAAGAGCTTCTCTATCACTTCCAGCCTGGGATTTTTGTCTTTTTCATATTCCAAACCTGACTGTTTTTTGTACCATGCATACTTACTATTGATTCCATAACCTCCTTTTGACTGGCCCTTTGGCATGACACTCTCTTTATGATTTCACTGGTGTGATAGCAATTTAACTTGTGACTGCTGTTTTTAATCTCTCCTCCTTCTGATGCTCTTGTAGAGGTAGGTGTACCTGACTTCAGAGAAGTGATGGGATGTGACTGCAGCGAATGATTGTGTACTGACTACACATTCAACTATATAATCATATATTCTTTATCTGTAAAATGACAGTGTCAGCCTGCTTGACCTTTAAAGTTCCTTCCAGCTCTAAATCTATGATCAATATTTAAGATTGTGGGATTTTTTATAGAAGTCTGTATCTTGGATAAGTTATAAGCAATTGCCTGAGGTACAGAAAGGTTAAATGACTAGAACACAATTAGGATATGTCAGAAATGGGATATGAACCCAAATTTTATTGATTCTAATTCCAGCACTGCATCCATTACATTAGGCTGCCTCTCAGGCATTAAAATGAATATAGTATGAGACTCACAATCAGGTTGTACATTTGAAAACTGGGCTCTAATTTTAACTCTGTCACTAATTCTGTACCTGTGGCAATATTCTTAACCAGTCTTGAGTCTACAGTCAGCCAATCCAATAATGCCCTTTCCTCCATCATTGAAACATCTCTTGACCCTGTGACCTTCTGCGATCCCTGCTCTTCTCATCCTTATCATTGACTGAGGGATTCACCATACCTTCTGCTTCTTTATGTCTATTTCCAAGAAGCTAAATACTGCTGGGGGAAATAATGAAGTCATGATGAAGGATTCCACTGTAAATCTATGGTATGGAAACTTAATTGGGCCCATAATGCTTTACAGTAATTCTTTTATTCATCTCTTATTGACTCTATCATATTTCCTACACTGGCTGTTCCAAACCCTCTTTCTCCCTTATGCTCCCAATGGCACACCTACTTCTTCGCCCTTTGTGGATGACTTCAGCTCCCACTCTACTGACTGACATCTAACACAAACTATCTCAACTTCCCCCATTTACGCACTAAATCTCTCTATGCCCTGGCCCTTCCTCTCTTCTTTCTATCTCGTTGCAGAAGAAAATTCAGTCTTGCTAAGGCTAACCCCTATACCTGTACCCTTGATCCCCTTTCCTCATCTCCTTGGTGACCTTGCTCCATCAGGCATTCCCTTTTCATGCATTTTCAATATCTTCTTCTTTACTGATTTTCCCCTAAGCCTACAAAAAAGCTCATGTCAAAAACAAATGTGAAAATAAAAATTTCCCTTAATCTTACAATCCCCCTCAATCTATCATTCTATTTTCCCCTCTCTTCACTGGCAAATTTCTAGAAAATGTAGTCTTCACTTTTTTGAATCACTCATTTACTCTTTATAACCTTGCAATCTAGTTTCAATTCCCACCAATCTACTCAAAGAGTTCTTTTTCAAAGATCCTCTGTATAAAATTACCCTTTTATTCTTTGACTCTCTGAATCACCTGACATTGCTGACCATTCCCCTCTAGATACATTCTCCTATTTTGAGCTATACAAATTTGAGCTCTCAAGGTTTTCTTCCTACCTCTTTGACTTCTGGGTCTTACTCTATTGACTCTTGAAGTCCTTTCACTATTGTGAGATTTGTTGTGATCACATACACCTAACAAAGGCAAGGACAAAGACCTGGAGAATAGAATACAATGTCCATCTCCTTTTATCTGGAGCTTTTGTGTTTCCTCAGATATGCAAAGGATTTTGGAAAGCCTAGGTGCCTCTACTATTTAGGGAGCTTTTTTGGAATAAAGTTCTTCTCCCCTTATAATACAAGTCAAGATATATCAACAAGTATATATTAAGGTCTTACAAAGTGCTTACCAATGTAGGTAGGGATACAAAGAAAGGCCAAAAAAGTCTCTGTCCTCAAGGAGCTCACAGTCAGATAGATAGATAGACAGACAGAGACAGAGAGATAGATACACACGTATATGTATACATGCATGTATATATACATATATACATACATATACACACATGGTGGGGTGTGTATGTGTGTGTACATACATAGAATGAATTGGAGATAATCCCTGAGAGAAAGTGTCTTGCAGAGTAGACTTTTAGCTGAAACTTGAAAGAAGCTAGAGAAATCAGAAGGAGAAGTGAGAGAACATTCTGCATCTTCCAACAGAACAGTAAATCCAGAGAGATTTGACTTTGGTGGCTCTCTATTACCTAAAAAATGGGAAGATTCTTTGAGGAAGGGACTCAGGTCAAAGATTGGTGTATGGTATTCTTTATATATTTATATACATACATACTACCTACCTACAATAGGATGTAAGCTCCTTGAGAGCAAAGAATTTTTTTTCCTTTGAATTACCAGTGCTTGGGACATAGTAAGCCCCTAATAAATGCTTGATATTTGATTCACTGATTTACTAACTGACTGAGTCTTATTGAGTAAGTGTGATGTGGGGATGTACCTAAGGAACAGTATAGAATGTACTTCAGTAACTTTTAAACTTTTCCAGAACAATATCATCAGAGATAGAAGATCTCAAAGAATACCTGAAGGAAATGTTAATTAAAGGAATTATCAGAGAATTCCATAATCTGTACTTATAACACATAAGGAAGAAGACTGAAAAGATCTGAATATATATAAATTACCATAAATTGAATAAGAGAATTAAAGCACACTCATCTAGCATGACTCAAATCTAAGATGCTCTAGACCCTTTCCTCAACTATTGGTTTTTAACATTAGACTGACACAATGGATATACTCAGCTTCCGGTGGCAGAGGAAGACAACGAGACATCTATCTGTTCAGCAGAATTCAACTAGTTCAGTTACATGCTCCCAAGAAATATGGAGAGAGATTGGCCACATTTCAACAGCTTATGGAGAAGGTGGTTGGAGACATGAATTACATAGTATGCTTGGTCAACCTGAGCTACCTCATTGTCTTTGGAAAGATCTTGGAGAAATACAGAAAGTCAAATGAAAGTATTAGATTATCTCTAAATTCTTGATCTGAATCTGTCAGTTGCCAAATGTTAGTTTTGCAGAGCTTCTGTCAAGTATGTGGGTCACATAGTGTTTTAGCAGAGCATAAGCACTGATCCAGGGAAGATAGAAAATCTCATCAGCTAGTCACATCCAATGGAATCTTTGAGAACTAAGGTCATTTTTAGGATTTGGTGGCTATTATTGAAAATTTGTGAGGAATTATGCTATTATTGCTAAACTTCTCCATGATCTCATTCATGGGTTTCTGGTTTAGAAGATCTGAAAGTAGCAAGGAAAGAAAGGTCAATGTGGTCTGACCCCTATAACATCATTTGGAGATTGTTGAGATGAGAAATGTAAGCATGCTATCAAGAACTTGGTCAAATGCCTCTAGTATGCAGCAGTACTACCTTATGAAGACTCAGGTAAGCCCTTTGTGCTGCAGGATAATGCTACACTGAAAGTCTTGGGAGTAGTTTTATACTGAAAATGATTGTCACAAGAAATCCATCTCATTTTCCAGTAGAGAACTTTGCTGACACTGAGAATGACACAATCCACGGCCATATTCTGAACAGATTAAAGTTTGATGTTTCTTGATAGGGATGGGTAGCACTTGCCAACAGTGAATTCTTTGTGAATTAGCTGAGGAAGACTAATGTGGATCAGACAGTCTATCCCATATATCACACGAGATAGCCATCACAGTGACATTCATAGATCTGGCAGTGGCAATCTGTAACACAAAAGGAGCAACATCTCTCTTGCATGAAACTACACTTGAAAGTCTTAAATTTCCAATGTAAAGTTTGCCATTAGAGTTTGTTTAATTTTGTTTCATTGAGTCAATTCCTTTTAAGTTTGTTGTCTTTGGATAATTAGTAGCAAAAATAACTGTTATAAAGGGCTAGGAAAAATGATGCAAGCCAAGGAGTAAAGGAGTAGCTCCTGGGAACCTGAGCTTTGCTTCCCAGAAGGTGTCCTACTATTAGAATGGTAGATGTTAGAGCTATGCAATGGAACTGTACTAGAGTGCAACGGAGCCCACACATAGTCCCAAAAGCAGTTGGTGCTGTCCAAGGTACTTTGCTCTATTGCCATTACATTATGGCTTTTGAAACCTGAGTCAAGAGAAAACCCTAGAATTTATAGGAAGTAGATTCTACTAGGCCAAAATGGCAGCACATGTTAATAAGAGATGTGAAAATAATAGTTGATCCTTTTAAAGGAAATTATTACCAATCTGTGCTGCATATTTGGATAATATAAATACTATTAAGCCAGTGAAGTTTAACTACATAAAGTTTTTATCTCAATAGAAGAGAGGAAAAATATAAGCAACATCCTGGTGGTGACAGAAAATTTTACCAGAAATGCATAGACCAACCTAATTGTGAGCCAGAAAGCAAGTACGGTTTTTAAGGTGTTGGGGGAGCAGCGATTCTGTATTTAGCTCCCATGCCAGGTCTGTGGTTGCTGATAGACAGCCTGTACCATTCACAAACTCTGAATTCAACTCAATTTAACAAGAATTTATTGAGCATCTACTATTTCCCAGGCACTGTACCAGAGTCTGGGGATTCAAATACGTAATTGCGAGGTCTCTGCCCTTAAAGGGAATACATGCTACTGGAACTGCAGGCCAGTTAGTCTGCTGACTACTGAGAGTCAGCTTTTGTTATCCACAAACTCAGGGGGTCATAGCAGACTTGCAAAGCTAACAAATTTATTTTACACTTTAGGAAAAAATGGGAGAAGTGCCTGGTCATATAGGTAGACAATGACTGTTGCTGGACTGCATATGATGAATATTTTTTATGTAATCAAAACCTTACATCATTTCTGTAGAACTGAAATCATTCTTTCTCAGCCCAATAAGCTCTTTATACCCTAAACATGCACTCTGCTTCTATCCAGTACCTCTCCCTTCCACTCAATTTTTACTTTGGAACCTTAAATGATTAGCACTTCTATACCTATAACTCATCCATTTACCTGAAACTGCCCTTGAGCTTAAAACAGAGATGACCCAGAAGCCCTAATGGGAATGCTCTTTCAAGCTGTGGACCCCCTCCTCCTTTCATATCCTGAAGACCATCATACTCAAAGCTCCCTGGGGAACATTCCTGGTTATGCCTTCTCCCTGTATTTCCCAGTCACACTTTGGAGATATTAGTCCTAGACCAAGTGTGGGGATTGTCTCTGCTGCTCTATTAGTCACTTTTGTTCCTGTCTTCAGGTCTACACTTCCTCAGTTGTATCCACTTAAACTAATATTCATTAAGTGTAACAGAATAACGATAACAAATCGGATAGTAAAACATATAAGTCAAATGACCCATACACAAGCACGTACATACATACATACACACACATACACACACATGCACACACATATGTATATGTATGTATGTATATATGAGTGTTGTGAATGCATATACACATATTCCACAATGTCCTTTTAGGTCTAATGTGGACTCTAATACACATACATATATATACATATATATATATATACATACACATACACAATTATATACACATATATGTGTGTGTACATACATATATACACTCTAATACATATATATGTGTATTATATATACTAATCTAATATATATACTCTAATACATATATTATATGTATATATCTATATACATATAATATATGTGTTAGAGTTCACATTAGACCTAAAGGGACATTGCAAAATAATTAGATAAGCTAATTAATGATGAAAACACTAGTCTCATTTATTAGGCTAATTTAAGGGAAAGCTAAATGGCTTAACTATAATATGTTAGCATGCAATGTTGTGCAAGTACTGCTGATATATATATAGACACACACTTCTTTCTTCATGTGTGGCAGGCTTGTATTCTTCATCTTATTTTTGCAATGTGGTCATATGTTCTGTGATCATGTGTGATGTACTATGGTTGTTGCATAGAATGTAGCTAGCTGAATGTAATGAGAATACAATATAACAGACACAAGCACTGAACTATGTAATTGGGAAGGTTGCCAATAACTGTCATGGTAATTTTTTTGCTACAATGGATGTCTAAAGATATGTTTATGCATGTTTTATAAATTCTTTACTAGAGGTAAGAAATAGGGTCATCTTAGATTTATTGTCCAATATAAGACACACATAAATATTCATGCATATATGTGTGCATATGTGTGTGTGGATGCACACATATATACATACATATTCTTCTACCTTCTTGGCCCAAATTTCTTTATATAGATTCTTATATGTATAAAGGCACAATATACATGTGGATATATGTATATACATATATATGTCTGGATACATATTTATGACTTCCTTTAGTTCTCCAAATCTTTTATGTCATGCCAATCATATAAATGTAAGGAAAAAAGCTAAGCTAAAAAGTTCATTGCCTTCTACTTTCCTGGTCCAGATGTCTTCATACATATTAACATACAGACACCAACATGTTATATATGTACACGAGCATATATACAGACAATACACAAAGTATATTTCTTCATATACACATAAAAGTATTATGTTCATGTACAGAAGCACATATATTTATGTATGTATATACAAGTATATGTATGAGTACATATATGTGTGTTTGTGAAGAAAGTTTGACTAGACAGAAAACAATGTCCTTTTCCTATTAGCTTTTGTCCTCAGATTCATTTGATTTGGAAACCTCACCCCCAAATCTGGGGTACTGAGGGAAGTTCTGAGTTCACTGAAAGTTTTACACAATTTCTCTAATGTGCTCAAATCCAATCTACTCCTATTAAATTCTCAGCTTAGTTGTTCATTTGTCCAGTACTTATTCAATATAATGAATTGATATAATGGGGTGTTGATCTGAATATATGTCATATTGTGGATAATATCCTTTCTTTATTTGCAGACTTTGGTAGTCACAGGTCTGGGATTTGAATCTTGCCTCTTTTACTATGTGTGACCTTGAGTAAATCACTTAATTTCTCTTGATCTTAGTTTCCTCATTTCTAAAATGAAGAGATTGGACAACTTAGCCATGAGGGACCTTCTTAGCTATAAAGATGTGATCTTACACACCCTATAACCTACAATCCTATGAATTATGAACATTTCTGAGTGCCATTTATTAGACTGTGGGTTTCACTGATCAGCCCTTATTAATTTATTAAGAATTTATTAATTAACATAATGCTACTTACAAACAAAAATATGTGAGAAAAAAAGAATCTCACTTCTATTTGAACTTTGTAGAGGACATATTTCATGAAATTTGTGAACATCTTTTAGGCTATATGTCTAAATGTGATAATTTGCTTGATGTTGATACTGAGTATAGTCAGTTCTGTTGATGCATCTGTGATGATAACCTGTGATCCTAACTTATACAATGAAGGCACTTTAACTGAATAGATCCTGTGGAGCTAGGTTTTGCATTATTAAATATAATTGGCTTTTTTTTATAGTGCACAAAAACAAAGAAAATGGAACATGATTCACTATACATCTTAGTCAACTGATGATGAAAGTCAGCAAAGCCTTTCCAGTTCTCTTCTATTTTCATCAAGGATGCTCTCAACACAGCTGTAGACCATTTTCATACAGATTTTGTAAAGATCAGAAATAATGTTTATGGTTTAGTAGTTGCCAATATCTTCCTTGACTGCGTGTTACACGGGAATACTTTCAAAATTATTTTTCAATTTTCTCCTCTTTGAAATAACTTGAAAATTGATCTCCAAGTTTTTGTAAAATTCTATTGCCTATAGCACATTTTTTCTTGTGTATTTATTCTGTTCTTCCTCAGTTCATCTTCTTAAGTCCCCTTTCCATTTCAGATACTGAGGTAGTGGAGTTCAAATTGAAGTTACACTCTTCCAGCTGTCAAGAATCGATTGCCATAGAAACACCAGCAGATTTGTTCCATTTCATGTCTATTTGTTGTCCTCCTTCCAGTTTCAATGACAAATGCACTCAGGATCATCTGGCTTAGTTAAATTTCACACCAATCTTTCTGTAGGCTTATTTTCCCCTTCACCAGCTTTTTGCTGTTTTCTGAGTTAATGCTGCTGGTAGTCTTTCATCCTTCTCTGTAATGTCTTGCCAGTGAGCTCACACACTTAATTCTTAGCATCATCTGATCCCTTTTGAACACTTTGCCATTGTCATTGGAGAAGGGGAGAAGAGCCACAGAGGACTGAGAGCTACATTTATTTGTTTCATGGGTTGTCATATTAAATAGTTACCTGAAGTTTATCCTTTTAGTGGTGTGCCTTTCCACATTTAACTACTTCTTGTGAGAAGGCCTTTGACCAATTTGAAGGACAGATTTATAATAATACCATTGTTTTCACTGTTTGGGAAATGCACATCAAGAACTTATATGAGCATGTGTGGGATAAAGTTTCTGAAAATCAGGAGTATGCAGGAAAATGAGTATGTTTGAAATGAAAAGAGCATGATGATGATGATGGGTCTGGGGGGTAGAGACTGGAATGGTGATTTCATTGATCTATAGGGAACTTCAGTATTAGGAAAATCCTTCTACCAATTCAGGTCAGCATCTTATCAACAATTTATAATCTTAGAATAGTGCCTAGAGCACTGAGAGGTTCAATGAATTGCCTAGAGTTGCACAAGCAGGAAGAAAGAGTGAGTAAAACATCTCTGATAAGTGGTAGTGAGAAAGGATGCAGTTTAGTGAAAAGGGGTAGACTCACCTTTTGACAACATGTATGTTTAGTTTATATGTATAAAGATGGAAAAAGAGTTTCTCAGCTGAAGTTAAATCTACTGCTCATGTGTCCTTTGGACCAGAAAATAAGAGTGTCTGAATTGCTTCTCAGTTTCAGCATTCCAAATCCTCTTTCCAATTCTGCTCTACTTGCCCTCCTAAAGTGTCCATGTTTTGATAGGAGAATCAAAATCTGTATTCCTTTTCACAGAGGTTATAAGGGAAATAATGAAGAACTTTCTTGTGAGAACCTTTCCTGCCCTCTAAAAGATTGACTCCCATTGAAATGTTCATCTTACTAGCACTGAAGAAAGAAAGAGAAGTTTATTTTTTTTCTTTTCTTCTCTCCTCTTTACATCTTCTCACCTTTGGCAAGCTGGAGAACATGAAATTAATTTTTTTGTTCATTTGCTCTCCTTTTATATTATTTCTAGAAGAGGGGCAAACAAAGTGAAGCTCTTGGGTCTCTGTCCTTCATGCAGACCAATGAAGCAGGGGGCTATGTCTGCCAAATCAAGATTCATTTTTTTTTCTTTTGGGCAAATAAAGAACAAATAATTTGCACACCAGATAAGCTAATGGAAACTTAATCAGGGTGGGCTTGTGTCTGCTGCTGACAGCAGCAGGCTCAGAGATGGATGAGGCATATCTCTGGCAGTCACATATTGTTTCGTTAATATTCAGTAAAAGGCTCAATGAGCTGAGTTTGGCTGATATTTGTACTCTGTGGCAAATGTATCAATCAACTCTTCCCTAGAAATGGCATACTGCTTAACTTGCAAAGGTCAGGACAGAGAAACTGCCATTTGGACTCCCTGGGGATTCCTGTCTTTGGCAAATACAGGAGGCTGGAGTAGCTTGGCTATATGGGCTTGGTTTGGGTAGTTATAGCAATGGCTCGCAAAAGGTGGGTTAGGTTAATCTAAGTAATACAGATTTACAATTACTTCCTGGATAATGGTTTACATGGCACATTGTAGCCAGGAAATCAGTTCTCTATAGATTTACAATTACTTCCTGGATAATGGTTTACATGGCACATTGTAGCCAGGAAATCAGTTCTCTATACTTGGTGACTTTAAGTTTTTTTACATAGTTAACAGTTTTGTTTTGTTTTGATCAAGAAAATAGCTGGCAAATTATTCTAATAGAAAGGGTTCAGTGGTATTTATCACTGCCAAGAAAATAGGTTGTGCTAATTAGATTGCACCAAACAATACTCAGAATTTTTCAAGCACTATGTATTAAGATGGCATCATTCCTGACGATCCAGGTAATATCACTGTCCTTGTCTGTAATCATCAAAAGGAAATATTGAGCACCTCTTTCCAAACTCAGCACTCTGATGCATTTTACAAAAGTGACAAAAGATCGAACAGACACAAAAATTATCCCTGCTTTCAAGAAGTGTGAATATATTTGGTTTCCTAAGTCTTGATCCAACTGGAGCTCCTTGGGGATTTGGGTTCCCTGAGTATTCTACTTGAAGAGTCTGATTTTGACAAATTTCAATGTAGGGTGACTCTTAAGTGGTGCAAGACTGTAAAATCATCCCATATGAGAACTTACTGAAGGAACTTTTTAGCCTGAGGGAGAAACTTGGTGGGGACATGATATTTATCTTCAAGAATCTGAAGAGTTTTTTTTTTTTATGTAACAGAGTGATAGAATTTGTTCTGCTTGGTCCAAAAGTGTAGAACTCTACTGAGTATAACCACTGGGTTCATAAGGAAATACTTTAATCTTTCTGGGCCTCAGTTTCTTCATCTAAAAAAGTGAGGGTTCAATTAAATGACTTTAAGGGTCTATATTAGTCCTAGACCTATGATCTTAAACATAGTAAAGTGGCAGTCACAATTGTGTTTACAAGAGAGCAACCTAGGAATTAGGGCTGTCCAAAATGGAATGCCTAAAAAGTTTCTGTTTCTGAGGAAGCCTTGAAGTAGAGGTTAGGTGACCAGATTTTCAGGATATTGTAGAGATGATTTCTGTTCAAGTATGGGTGAGAATAGTAATACTAGCTAGCATTTATATAGTGTTTTGAGGTTTATAGAATATTTTACAAATATTTTCTCATTTTAACCTTATGGCAATCCTGGGAGGTAGGTAATATTACTATAATCCATAGTTTACAGATGAGGGAACTGAGGCAGAGGTTAAATTACCTGTAGAGGGTCATATAGCTAGTAAGTGACTGAGGCCAGATTTGAATCCTGGTCTCCTTGGCTCCAGGTCTACCTTCAAACTGCTGTGCCATCTTTCAGTTGTTCAGTAGTTTTTCAATCATGTCCAACCTTCTGTGAACCCAAGTGGGTTTTTTGGGGGGGCCAAAGATACTAAAGTGGTTTGTCATTTCTTTCTCCAGCTCACTTTACAGATGAGGAAATTGAGGCAAACAGGGTTAAGTGACTTGCTCACAGTCACAACTAATAAGTGTCAGAGGCCAGATCTGAACTCAGAAAAATAAGTCTTCCTGACTCCAGGTCTGGTACTCTATCCATTGTGCCACCTGCCTGCCACTGTCCCAACTTAACTGCCTCTATACTTTATGCTATGAAAGATCTTAATTTTAATTTTTCTTTCTCTTTTGTTAAAAAATGTCTTTACAAATAGTAATACTTTTGATGGAAAGGTTTATTTGTTATAGGGAGAAATAGGTCTCCATGTTAGGCTAAGTGAAGGAAATCTCTTTGGTAAAGAGTGATTCCATGCCCTGAAGGAAGGGTTGTTGGCAGGCTAGCTAGAAGTGTACTACCTTTATCTGAGCAGGAATCTCCTCCTTATTATTTCAAAGAAATGGATAACCAGACTTTATAGGAAGCCCTCAATTAAAAAGGAACTCACTACCTTTCAAAACAGGTGATTCCATTATTGGCCAGCTCTACCTGTTGGAAAGCTTTTTGAGAAAGGCAATTAAAATCTTCCTCTCTGAAATTTTTATTCATGATAAAGAATGATGGAGAGAAGGTAGAACTACTTAACTGTTTTTATTTTGGTTCTCTTTTCTCATACAATCAGAATGACCTTTTAACTATAGAAGATAGATAAAAAATTGTTCATGGGAAAGTGAGAGAGTAGTCATCATATGGATAGAACTGGCAGGTCATATATGCCAGATTAACTTCATGTATTTTTTTAACCTAGTTATTAGACTGATAGATCAGAAGCATGTCGGGATTTCAGTAATGTATTCAATAAAGTCTTTCATGATATCCTTAAAGAGAAAATGGAGAAATGCGGTTAAATGGTAGTTCAACTAGGTGGATTTTAGACTAGCTGAATATAGTTAGACCAAAAGAGGTGTCATTAATTAAGCAATGTTAACCTGGAGAACAATTCTAATGGAACACTTCAGGGGCATCTCATTTGGCTTACGTCATTTAATATTTGTACAAATGAGCTGGATAAAGTCACAGACATCACAAAACTCATCGAGATAGATAATATTTTGTATGAGAGAGACACATTAGACTAATAGAATTTAAAAGTGAAATATGATTGGAATAAATACAAAATCCTATATTAAGGTTCAAAAAATCAACTTCCTAAGTGACTAGATGACAATTAAGAAGACGAAGGATAGAGGAAAATCAAAATAAACAGAAACAGAAACCCTAACCCTAAAACTGGGGTATAAACTATAAAAATCAGGTTTAAAACTCCCTTAATCTGGGAGGAAGGGAGCTAATGTATTTGTTGATTAAATTCAATGTTGCTGGCCTAATGATTAGGTAGACCAAGGTTCTATGATAGGCTCTTTTCACCTAATAATCTTAATTTGATTTATTTATACCTGAACCAAGGTATCCTGACTGCAAGTTCAGTGCTCTCCCTGCTATTACTTAGTTCTGCTACACCAGAAGAAAACAAAACAAAACAAAACAAAATAAGAGAGGTGCCTAGGCTGTTTTAATGAACTTTTACCTTGGGAAACTGGACTTCTGAAACTACACATACACATGTGCGTGCATCTATGTACATGTCATATTTGTGTGTACTCCTAACCATACATTGTATTACATATTCGTTCCAATAAGATTTCCTGAAACTAGATTTACATGAATGCTTAACAGTCCTTACTAGAATGCCTTTCTCCTCTCAAATGATATATTTAGTAAAAATGGCAGCAATTCATAATCATACCCAACTTCTTCTCTGTGATTAACTTAATGTTTTTGGTATAGTTGTCAAAATGAGAAATAATTTGGACTGTTCAAATATCAGAGTCTCTCAAGGGGTGACAAACCACTGGATAACAGCTGCCCACTAGATTACACTAAACCATCAGGTAGTGCATCAATCCAGCTGAATAGACATGTGGCAGGTTGTAAAGATGAGACACACTTATTAATAATGTGAGAGACTCAAAAGGCAGAGAGGTAAACATAGATTAAATGAGATGGCTATCTCCTTTAATCTATCACTGTTATTACATCTTAGAATATGTGGGAGATACAAGCATGCCTAGACTCTAAAACATAACCTAATGGCAATATTAAAGAAAAAATAAAAGGTCAAATAAACTTTTTTCTTGGGGGGAAAAAACCCTTTTTGATAACTAAGCACTGCATTTTATTGACCTGGGGAAAAGCCCCCATTCATCCTTTCCTGGATTACTGAGACAGGTGCAATAAGATTAATGTTTAGCTTCTTCTCTAAGAACCTTCCTTAAGATAAATATTGCAGTAGCACCTCCCAGGACGCTATAGTGTCTTCACATGTTTCTAAAATAAATGGAAACTCTCAGGCAATGATCAAAGAGGAGAGAAGGGTTTGATAATTGTTTGAGGAGTGGAGATGGCTGTAGCAAGAATAGCATCTGTGTACATAAGCTGCAAAACTTAAAATCTGGTCTGTCACCCTTTGCTGGAATGGGGAAGAGAGCAACATGCTCTGCCTTGAAGGCCCTGCAAAGGAGGGGAGCTGTTGATAAACTTTTGCTGACTGTGGCCTCCATTCTATCTCAAGATTTTTCTTTTTGGAATCCAGAATGCCAGTATTTAACAGCAACAGACATGACTTATTGAATCTGAATATATTATTGTATAGTTAAAGAGCAAAAGAGTAGTTGAACCTCAGTTCCTTATTTGTAAAATGAAGAGGATGGGCCAAATGATATATGTGGTTTCTCATGGTATTGAAATTTTATAGAATCACAAATTTTGATTAGGAAGAGAGGTTAGAAAGTCTGTCAGTCAGTCAACAAGCATTTATTAAATATTTACTACATGCCAGGCACTAGGATACAAAGAATGGGAAAACAAACAAACAAACATAATGCCTACCTTCAAGGAACTCACATTCTAACTGAAGAGACAACATGCAAAAAAAATGCACATACAACAGGTGTCGCAGTGAATAGGTCAAGAAGACCTTAGATCTAATTCAGCCTTAAACAAGTAGCAGTTATATGACTATAAATAAGTGGGAAGAATGGGAAGTGAGGGGGGAGGAAAGGAATCTCAATCCCCATCAGTTAATAGATGAAGACATTGTAGCTTAAAGGAAATGATTTGCCCAAAGTCACACTCTTAGTAAATTATTTGAACCTTGAGCCTCTGACTCTAAATCTAGCATTATGTCTAGTATGCCAAGGTTTCTAAAGGGCATGGGGGGGGTGGAATGTGGTTTAGGTGGGATAGAAATGTGTTACTTACTAAGAAATTTCAAAAAATTTCATACAGAGTTTAGATTTTTGTTTTTGTTTTAACTGGAAGTGATTTTCTCTAGGCAAGTGTGGTGTACTAGACAGAAAGCCTAAAAGATAGTAGGATTTGGTTTCATATCCAGCTTCTTACACAAACATCCAAATGTTTGTCACTTAAGTTACTACAAGTCACTTAATGTTTAGTCAACTCTCCAAGATTAGAAATTACAGAGAAGGTACTGACCTGACCTGGTTGGTAGCAGGAGTTTCCTCATTAAGGGTTACCTGCACTAGTAAAATAGAAGGTCCAGCCCTAATACCTAGCCTTAATTCCCCCATACATGGGCCTCTTAGCTGAGTGGAATCTGCTGTAACCCAAATAATCAATCAGCAACAATGAGGCCTAGAATTGGTAAGAATCCACACAGTGATGTTTACTCATTGGAACTGAGAAAAGGTTTTCCAGGGACCATTATCTGGTCCTATAGAACAAAGAAAAGTTGGAAAATAGGCTCTGGTACTCACTACCTGTATCACATTGGGTAAAGTGCTTCATTTTTCTGGGCCTCAATTTCCTTATTCATAAAATGAAAGAGGTTAGGATTAGACGATATCTAAGTTCTCTTTCATCCCTAGTATTCTACAATTCCATGAAATTTGTTTTTGTCAGGCTCCAACCTACTTTTTCAGCCTTACCTACTACTTCTTTGAACCTTCCTCTATTACCCACAAGGAAACAATTGCTCCTCAGACATCCTAAAAGGCTCCCTTTCCTTCTCACTCTTATAAAAAGACTTTATCTCCTACTTTACTGAGAAAATAGAGGTCATCCATCATCAGTTCCTGCTTCAGTTGCAATGAAATTGAATTTTCCCCTACTCCACATCTCAAAAAAGTTTTAACAGTCTTGTTTTCTCTCTTGTTGCTCCAATCTTTGATGGAGAAGTGGCCTTTCTCCTTTCAAAGGCTTTCTTTGACTTTTTTCTGACACTGATTTCTCTTGATTCTCCAACTGCTTGTCCGTTTCTTCTTAATCTTCTTTGCCTAATCTTCATCTTCTTCCTCTCCACTAAATGTGGTCAGCTTCAAAGGCTCTGTCCCCAGCACTCTCATTCTCACTTTAAACTCATTAGCTCCTATGGGTTTAATTATCAATGCTGGTACTCTTGATTTCCTTCCCTTCCATCTCCCCTGAGAGTTAACACCCCACCCACCAATCATTCTATTTCTTTCCTATTTTTACAATTTCTCTTTATCCTTAAGGCTACTTAACTGCTGCCCACAAAATCTTCACTTGACCTAGCCATTCACTCGAGCTCTCTTCCTATATCTCTTCTCCCATTCTCAAACTCCTAGTTATGTACACTCATTGCTTACAATTCCTCATCTTCCACTGTCACTTATTAATCCCTTGATGTGTGGCTTCAAAACCCATTACTCAACTGAATATGTTCTATACTAGATCACCAGCAATTTCTTGACTGATAAATGTAATGCCCTTCTTTTTACTCTTATCCTTCTTGAGTTTATTTCAAATTTTGAAACTGTCAACTGCCCCCTCCTGCTGGACACTCTGCTCCCTTGACTTCAATAAACAAGCATTACTTAAGTACTATGTGTTAGGGACTATGTAATATGCTGGAGATTCAAAGACAAAAAGTAAACTATACCTACTCTCAAGGAGCTTACTTACATTCTAGTAGGGTAAAAACATGTATAGGGTTAACTAAATATAAAATATATACAAACTAAAATCAGGGAGGGAGGAGAACTAACATCTGAGGGAATTAGGAAAAGACTGTTGTAGGAGATAACAATTGAACTGAGCCTTGAAGGGAGCTAGAGTTTGGAAGAGATAGAGGCAAGGAAAAAGAATATTTTAGAGATACTAGATACACACATGTGCAATGAGGGGAAGAGAGAAAAGGATGCAATGTAAAGAGAACATCAAATAGGATAGCTTAGGTGGAATAAATATTGCACTGGAAGGAATAATATGAGACTAGTCTGGAAAGAGATATTGGAGCCAAAGAATGAAGGGCTTTAAGTGCTAAATGGACTAATTTGTATTCAATCCTGGAAGCAGTAGTGAATCACAGAAGTTTCTTGAGCAGGGGGCTGACATACTCAGACCTAACAGCTTTGCAAAAAAATGGAGGAGAGGAGAAAGAGGCTGAACAGCAAGAATCCAATTAGGAAGCTACAACAATAGTCAAGACAAGGTTGATGGGGATCTGAACTAGAATAGTAGCTCTATAAATAGTGTAGATGCTATATCCAAATGATGGAAGTAGGGTTCATAAATCTTGACAGCTAATTGGATATGGGAGAAAGAGTAAATAAGAATGAGGAGCAAAGGGTAATTCCCAAGTTTGTGAACAAGGGAGATTGGAAGGATTGAAATATACTGGCCCAAAATAGGGAACTTAGGAGAAGGTGTGTATTTAGAAGGAAAGATAACAAATTACATCCAACTGCTAGCAATGTTGAGTTTGACAGTCCTATGGAACATACAGTTGGAGATGTCCAGTAGGCAGTTGGTGATTTGGATTTCCATGGTACTTTTCTTCCTTCATTCTCCTTTTACTTGTCTGAGCATTCCTTGTCATTCTCCTTTGTGAGATCATCATAGTATTCCTGTTCACTAAATTTGGTCAGTTATCCAGACAAATAGCTTATATTAATCCCCGACCATGTGCCAAGCTCTGTTCTAAGTGCTAGGTATACAAAGAAAGGCCAAACAACAACAACAACAACAAGAAACACCATCACCAAAAAAAAAAAAAAAAAAAAAAAAAAAAAAAAAAAAAAAACCAGTCCCTTCTCTTAAGGAGTTCATAGTCTCCTTTCTCTTTACCTCTCCTTGGTGATTACATCACCCTCCATGGATTCAATGTTAATCTCCTAGCAGATAACTTTTAAATCTTTATTTATAGCCCTTATTTCTGTCATAAACTCTCATTCCACATTACTAACTGTGTGCTGGACATCTCCATATGCATGTCTTATAATATTCTCAAGTACAACATGTTCAGAACACTACTTCCTTTTCATTCCCTTCCTGTTTTCTATAGTTCTTCTATAATTTACTATTTCTATTGATAGTACTCCTATCCTACAAGACAGACAGGCTTATAATCAGAGAAGAGATACTTATCTAAATCCTCTCCTTCAATCTCAACATGAAATCAGTTGACAAACTGTGTCTAACCTACATCCACAGCATCTCTTTCCTTAGGCCCTTTCACTAGAGCCATACACTATAGCCTTATCTCAGGACCTCATCATCTCTTTCATGGACTAATAAAATCATCTCCTAATTGGTTTCCCTTCCTTCCTTCTCCAGTCATTCCTTTCATCCAACTATATTCTTTAAAATATATACTTCTACTGAGGCATCTTCAATGGCTCCCTGTTGCTTCTAGGATAAAATATAAAATTCTCAACCAGGCATTTAAAGACTTTCATATTCTAGGTCCCACAGAATCATAGAATCTCAGAGTTGGAAGAGATGTTAGAAATCATCAGGCTCAACCTATACTTAAACAAATTCCAGTCTACAAAATCTGCAAGTAAATAGCTTTTACTTGAAAACCTCCAGCAAATGGGAACCTAGTGCTTCTCTGCAAATTCTGCTGCGTGTTCTTAATTATTTCTTCTTGGGTCAAGAACAGGTTTAATCTCTGCTCATGTTAAATTCCTTTAGACAATTGAAGACAATTAGCATTCCCTCTCTCCAAACCAGTAGGTGCCATAGACCTTCATTCATTGCTGGAAAAGTCATATTTAATATAGATTTGTTTACTTATAAAGAGGAGATTTGGGGTTAAGCATTACACCAAGTAAGGTTGGTTGGTGTTCCTTCAGTCTCAGCTTTTGAGTCTATGTTAAAGATAGTTATGATTCATAGGTAAGTCCTCTAGGAGGATGGATCTGAAGGAGAAGACTAGAAACAGGAAGACTATGTGAAAGGTTAATGCAATAGTCAACTGGCCAATTAACAAATATTTATTAAGGATTTACTATATATATCAAACTCTGCTATGCACTAGGAATAAGACAAAAGCTAAACAGTTCTTGCCTTCAAATAACTTACAATCTAGCTGGGGAAGATAATACATAAGTTAATAAATATATGTTTACTAACTTACATATCTCCCCCTGCTAGATCATTATACATATATATGTATGTGTATGTATGTATGTATGTATATATACAGAGAGAGATGTATATAGATATGTTTACATAAATATATACATATATAGATATGGATGTTTAGCTATATGGGCAGCTAGGTGGTAGAGAGGTGGGTGATAGAGAGCCCAGCCTAGAGTCAGGAAGATTGATCTTTCATAAATTCAAATCTGTCCTTGGAAACTTACTAGCTGTGTGGCCCTGGGCAAGTCACTTAACTCTGCTTCAGTTCCTCATCTGTAAAATGAACTGGAGAAGGAAATGGCATGTCTCTTTAGTATCTTTGCCAAGAAAACTCCAAATGGGGTCATGAATAGTTGGACACAACTGAAATGACTGAACAATATGTAGATGCTTATTTAGATATAGATGTATATTGATATATACATATGTATATACAGATCTACATATGTATATACATATTCATATAGACATCTATATAGATGTATATAGATCTATAGATCTATCTATCTAGTAAATATGAAGTAATCTTTGTGGAACAAGAGACCAGGAGCTAGTGTAGGACAGGAAAGGCTTCATATAGAAAGTGGTATCAGGGCTGAGCCTTAAAAGAAAGTAGGAATTTTAAGAGGTGGAAGTGAGGAGGGAGTGTACTCCAGCCACAAGGGACAGACAGTACAAAGGTTCAGTGGTGGGTGATGAAGTGCCATTTACGAGGAATAATAACACAAGTCTGGGCTGTTACTGTAGTATGTGTGGAGGGCAATAATCTGTAATAAGTCTGCAAAGGTAGATTGGGGGTAGATTGCAAAAGGATTTAAATGACAGGGATTTGTATTTGATCATACTGGCAATAGAGCTCATGGACTTTTATTTGAATAGGGTAGTAACATGTTCATACCCACACATTAGGAAAATTACTTTGGCATCCATGTGGAAAATGGAATAGAGTTGGGAGATACTTGAGTTGGAGATTTGAATTAGAACACTAATGCAATAGAGCAGGCAAAGTGAACTAAGGTGTTGGCTTGGATGAGTGGAGAGAATGGAACAGAAGTGAAATTATTCTTATTGCACTATTTCTATATATGGCACCATCATTCAGCCTTTCCCCTATGTTGAGAATCTCAGTAATCTTTGCATCTTTGAACTCGCTCACTATTCCTAACTAACCATAAGATTTGCCAAATGAAGTTTATAATTCTTTGCCTTAGACTCAAGACTCTTCACTATCTCGAATTATCCTAACTTTTTAAGCCTTATCTCATATTATTCTTCCCACACATTCTACCCTGCAGCCAAACTGGACTGCCTGCTGTCTTCTGAACACTTTTCTGTCTCCTTGTTTTGTTCACACTGTTCCTTCTTCCTGGACTATCCTCCCTCCCCTCTCTTCAAGCTGATTTCCTACTCATCCTTCAAAGCCCAATTCAAATGCCAACTCCTGCAAGAAGTCCTTTTTTATCCTCCTCCCCCACCTTGTTTATTCAACGAATGAATGAATTCCAGCCTTCTATAAGCTGTTGGTATATGACAATACGAGCTTAAGTTTCTTTTCAACAATTCAACAAACATTGATGAAACACCTACTACATGCAAAGCACTGTGCTAGGTGATGAGGCTTTGAAGATAGATGAAATAGTATTTTTCTTCAAAGAGCTTATCTTTATGCTCTAAGTGTTTAGGAGAGTATATAATATGTACACAAATAAGTGTAGTACAAGGTAATATGACGGGGGTGGGGGAAGCATTGAAGTAAGAAGATCATGGAAGGCTTTCCAGAGGAGGTGGCGACCGAACTGAGAAGGAAGACAAGGACCCTGAGAGGTAGAAATGAGACAAATGTGTGTTGCAATCATGGAGGATGGAGTGATAAGTTCAGAGAATACCTAGTACAGAGGTGGGGAACCTTTTCATGTTGGAAGGTCACATTAATATTTACCTGTAATCAAATAAGGCCACATTCAAGAAACTTTAATTAGATATGCTTAAAAATGTATATTATTTTGTAAAATCTAACTACTATGTACTTAATAATTACTAAAAAAAATGAAAACCACTTGTTAATTTAAAGTTAACTAACCTTTAAATGACCTTGTTGTGTCTGCTTTTAGTTGGAAAGCATTTGAATATTTAGTTGCAGCATGGAGGGTCCCCACTTTCAGTTGATCCTCTAGATGGGTATCAGTTATTTGTGACTTTAAGGGCATCTTGATTTGGGTTAGGTAGGAGAATGTAGATTCACAGCAATAAGTGATTGAAAAGCAAGAAAGCATTTTTGGGTATGTTGCCAAAGGCATGGATATTCTACTATATTTTTCCCTATTTCAATGGGATCTTTCTTAGTATCAAACAATGACTTTAAAATGTCATCTACCATGAGCTCAATCAATTCCATCTGTACTTCTTTAGGTGCCTTGGTGACATCAGCTAGATGAGACTGACATGCTAACTTGAGTGTGATGTCATGATTCTCAAAGTCAGTGAACCTTTAATAGTATTCTTCAATTAACAGGTCCATAACAGCTGTTTATTCTTCAAACGATTCACATATATCATCCTGCTCATCAATGATCTTTGCTAACTGGGGAAAATGTTTATCCAAAATTTCCTGTTGA
Source organism: Vombatus ursinus (assembly GCF_900497805.2). Lineage (NCBI taxonomy): Eukaryota > Metazoa > Chordata > Mammalia > Diprotodontia > Vombatidae > Vombatus > Vombatus ursinus. The sequence continues at coordinate 25,510,713 of NW_020954562.1, read as the reverse complement.
AGAAGTGCTTTGGAAAAAGATTTTTTTTTTGAAATGCTTAGTTTTCAAGACTTAGTTTTACCTTGCAAAGGAATATTTAAGTCATTTTGATTTGACATGATATCACACAGAAATGCAGCATTTCTGTAGAAATTTTCTTTCAATGATTCAAATTGATGAATTTGTTCTTTATAAAATTTACTATCTGTTCTTGCAGAGATAAAATTTTGGCTAACACCTGTCCCTGCAATAGCCATTGCACTTTAGAATGGCACAGCAGGGGCAGCTAGGTGGCACAAGTGGATAGAGCACCAGCCCTGAAGTCAGGAGGACCTGAGTTCAAATATGGCCTCAGACCAAACACTTGACACTTACTAGCTGTGTGACCCTGGACAAGTCACTTAACCACAATTGCCTAAAAAAAAAAAAAAAGAATGGCACAGCAAATCCATACTGAATACCTCATTGTTCAACATTAACATGTTACAAAATTGATGATGCCATGGTGCACTCGCACAAATATAGTTAATAATACTTATAACGTGTTACAAAGTGTCACTTAAAATAGTAGCCTTAGCACAGAGATTTTGCTGATGCAAGATACAATGAAAAGAGTATCTGGAACTGTTAATACTTTTTTTTAATCTGTGTAATAAACCCTTCATGTTTTCCTGTCATGGAAGGTACACCATCTGTGCATACATTCATTAAATTTACCAAATTCAGTTTAACTTCATCACATTTATCTCGAAAGTCCTTGAAGATATCTATTCCCCATGTTATGTTCTCAAGAGTGCCCAAAGTGACTCTTTGTAGTAAAGAAAATCTTCTGTTATGACACAAATGAAGTATAAAACCTGTGCCAAGCCAGTGTTATCAGTTGATTCATCCAAAACAATTGAATTATATATGTTTCCTTTGAAGTATTATATGAAGTAGTTCTGTTAAGTTGAAGGCTAATTCATGCTGCCAATCAGTTATAGTTCTCCTTTAAAAGAGACATTTGTTTGTACTTTGAAACATAATCAGGGTCTAAGTATCCTACAACTTCAACAATGTGTTCTTTCACAATTTCTACATCACTGAATACCTTCCCCTTTTCCCCAAGTATATAAGCTACTTTATAAGTTGCTTCAGTGGCATTATTTCCAGGTTTTATTGCTGCTTGAAAGAATTGTCTTTGCTTTAGCTTTTCATCTTTTAATTTCTACAATACAATACAGTACAATACAATATAATAGAATGCAATACAATACAATATGATACAATACCTTTTGTGCCTTACCCTCTAATTTAAAATATTTGTGATCCTTATGAGTGTTATAATGCTGATGAGCATTGAATTTCTTTAATGTTGATATTGCAGTATCACAAAGCAAGCAAATTGTTATATCTTTAGCAGAAACAAGATAATATTGCAATTTCCAATCCTCATTAAAAAAAAATCTGTTTTCTTCCTTCAGTGTTCTTTTGGTCTTCTTTGACATGATGAGTTGTTAAGCAGACAGAATTTAAAAAAAATATTGTTGAGCTGTGCAACTATTCACAAATTCCACTTCAAAAAGAAACACAATGCACCATTGTCAAAAGCTGATGATAGACTGGCATATTTGACCCCCATAAACTCTCGCCAAGCAGCATCATGTGGTAGTGGCACCAGTTAGGCGGGTGAGGCTAGATCTTAATAATGAGTATAGCAGCCATCAATTTAGCCCTTATGGCTTACTAATGTTCTAATTGTGCCAGTCAATCTGGGAGGATTATTTCATCAAAACTTATTTTATTCTTTGGTATTTTAAATATGTTCATCTAAAAAAATAAAATACAAAAGATGAACAAAAATGTATTAATGAAAATAAAAGGATTTGTTCTGTAAAATTTGGATTCAGTCAAAAGGCTGCACTTAAGGACCTAGAAGACCATATGTAGCCTTAAGGCTGCAGGTTCCCCACCCCTGAGCTAGTAGTTTAGTTTGGCTGACCAGAAACATAATTTCTCTATTTTCAGTAAGGTAGGAGGCTAGATTATCTACTGAGAGAGAAGTGGGGTTAGGCATTGAAATGGGATATTGAGAAAAGAGAAGTATTGGAAAAACCATTGTGGTAATGAGAGAGAAAGTTACCTGAGGAAGAATAACAAGTTTGCTATAGAGACATGAGGGTCCACCTGATATTAAATAATATGAATTTGTAGTAGATCTGGTTGGCACAGAAGTGTCACTCTCCAATCGCATTTAACTGCTCAGGAGAATTGAGCAGAGAAGGTACATAGTGAGAGTAATCATTGATTGAAGGTTGATAGAATGCAAACAGTAGTAGGATAAGGGAACATACAGGATTGATGGTGGGTGGCAAAGTGTGGTTGAATTGGTCAGCTGTGGATGCATTAAAGTCATGTCTCTATATATGCAGTTCATTTTCCTCTTCACAACATGGTGATCAAGTTGATTTAAAGTGCTTGGAAATCTAAAGTTACCTTCTTATGGAGTTCCTCATATGTTGTATAGTGACACAGTCAAGGAAATAGGTTTTTACTACTGGGGCAGGAAGACATCAACTACTGCCAGTAGCCCTAAAGAAAGGAACAGACACTCTCAACCTGAAACAGGCTTCAGAGAACAGATAAAAAGTTGGGAGATGAAGAAGAAAAGAAAAAAGAGACAGAGACAGACAAATACACAGAAACTGAGAGACAGAGAGTCATGGAGAAACAAGTGGGAGATGGAGAGATTAAACAGAGACATAAAACAGAGACTGAGAGAGACAGGGACACAGAGAGAAAGAGACAGAGAATTCTCTATGGCAGAGATAGAAGGAGCTGAGTGAAACTTCTGTAGCAGAGAAAAATGTGCTTGTTGAGACCTTGTCATGATAGAGAAGCATATATTAAGTTAGGTTTCTGTGTAAGACAGACAGAGACACAGATACAGAAAGACCAAAAAAACAAAAAAACAAACAAACAGATAAATGAAGATAGAGAAAGAGACAGGGATAGACCAAAATAGAAAGACAGAGATGAGACCTCTTCATGATAGAGAGTTGAGTAATATCCTTGTGATAAAGAGAGTGTTTCTGTTATGTTCCCTTTTCATGTTAGGGAGTGAGTTGGTATTTGTCCTTTGTTCACGAAGAAGACCATGACATCTGGAAGATGATGCCATGACTTGCAAGTGAATTGGATTTAAGTTAGGGAGAGCTGTGCAAGGTCACCAGCCTCACTATCTCCTCCAAAGCCATCCAAGTCCAGTGGCAAGATATGGATCAGGTTGACTGGTGATGGCCTCCAAGGGGAGTGAGACCTCTGTGACAGAGAGATGAAAAAAGCAAGAGAAAGAAATTGAGATGATACCCCCTTGTGGCAGAGAGAGCTAAAGGAGATTTCTTTGTGGGGAGGAGAGAGAGACACACAGAGATAGACAAAGACAGGGTGATGAGACACATGGAGAAATAAGACCTCCATGGTAGAGAAAGATTTGAGAGAAATCTCTATGGCAGAGATCTATCCATGCCACATAAGATTCATGGCAGAAAATGTGCTAGAGGAAATGTGTGTGTGTGTGTGTGTGTGTGTGTGTGTGTGTGAAAGAGAGAGAGAGAAAGAGAGGCAGAGAGAGACAGAGACAGAGACACAGAGACATTTAGAGATGAGATCTCTTTGTAATACAAACAGAACTGAGTGAAACTCCCATGACAGAGAATTTGTTCTGAGATCTTTTCATGGTAGAGTGTGTTGTATAAAAACTCTGCAGCAGAGAGAAGCAATAAAATAAAATGTGTACTAGGTTAGATCTCTATGGCAGAGACATACAAAGTACTTGGTGAGACCTCTGTGACAAAAGTGGTATAATTTGGGGGAGTCTTGTTCTAGGGAAGCTTGCCCTGTGATGCTCCATTCCTTCCTGTTGTGTAACTTCTTGGAAAACCCTGCATGCCAGAACATTCTATGAGATCTCTGCAGTTTTAGGCAGGGAGAAGACAGAGGGGTTTAGGCTATAATCACTCTGTAACTACAAGATCAATGACAAATGCATTCTTGAAAATATCTTCTGAGCATTTCTTTAGTCTCTCAAAGGTGCCATGAAAGCAGTATGATAAATAAGAAAAAAAGTATTTATTTTTGGAGTCTGAAGGCCAGTTTTCAAATGCCTATTCTATTGTTTATTGGCCATGTAACTCTGGGCAAATCGCTTAACTATTCTGGGTCTCTTTTTTCTCTTTTGTAAAATGAGAACAAGTGAGTTAATATCTTAAAATATCAGTTTTAGAGCTAGAAGGAACTTCAGGGGTCATATGGTCCATTTTACAGATGAGGAAACTGAGGTGAACTCAGCTCAAATCACTTCCAATTCTAAATGCTATAACAGTATGTCAGAGATCATAGAACTCTGGGAGCTGGGGGCATACAACCTCTCAAAAGTTTGGTACCAAGATTCCAACTTCTGTGCTTCTATTGCATAAGTGAGGGTATAAAAATACTGTGCCCTAAGAGCCCATCCTTTATATTTGATGAGAAGGGTGTGGTAGTAGACAAGGAATTTCAGTAGCAGGATTAGTGATTCATAAATTCAAAGTGTGTGTGTGTGTGTATGATGATGGTGACCAGATCAGTGTCATTGAGAATGCCATTTCTGACATATGCCATACAGAGACTTCCAGCCCCCTGCCCTGGGAGGTCAGTTTCAAACTGAACAGAATTCCTTTCTCCCATTCTACAAAAATCTACATCATTTTGGAATCAGCAACTGCTCACATATAATTACAAAAATGAGACCTGTTCACAGGAGCAAAAATGTCTAATCTCATTTTAAAATTCCTCCGTCCAAAAGAATGGATCGGAGAATCAGAGAAAGGGAAATCTCTGTCTCTTAAATTGTTTTGTGTAAATCTTTCCAACCTCTCCAAACAAAAAGAAGCTTTAAAGGAAAAAAACCCCTAATCAAAAGTTTTAGCAAAAACCTTGATAGTAAGTTTATTACTATTAGTCTTGTATACCTTTGTAAAGAACAGAACAGAACAGAACTGAATGAATGAATGAATGAATGAATGATACACTGGTTCTCCAGAACAATTTACCTATGAACTGAAGACAAGAACAATTCTAGCTTTGAGATGGCATATCAAAAAAAAAAAAAAAAAACAGGAAAGAAAGAAAGAAAGAAAGAAAAAAGAAAGAAAAGGTGAGTGAGAGAAAACAGAGTTCCACTGAAGTCTGTATGTAACCAAAATGACAGTCTTTACTGCTGTGACAGTTAAAATTAAGTGTCAGTAGAAAAATCTGGTGGCTTCTTTCAATCGAGGATGACTTGGGGTCTAGGGTTACCAGAATAAAACAATAACAAAAATTGGCCATAACAGAACTCAGCCTGACTCCTGTTACCTGCATGATGCTTTATCTAAACGTGAATGCCATAGCACAATGATTGGAATTTTTACCCTGCATTTTCTGGGGAAAAAGTGTTGTTATTGTTAAACTTGCAGGTAGCACACAATCATAAGATTTGAGAAGATAAAATTTGGTAGTACAAACATGGGTAGCAAAGTGCTATTTCGTGAATTCTTACTTGTCCCTTTAACATAACTTAGTGAATTTAATGAACTACAAATATCATACCTGTGTAAAACATTTTTTTTTCATGAAATAATTTTTAAAAGTCAGTGTTATATTTTTTCCCCTGCAGAAGCCTTTTGGTAACTTAAATTCAACAACAAATATTTAGCATTTGAATTGGAATGCTTAAAATATTTAAGTCATCTATTTGTATTTAAAATCTAGAAAAATCAGATATCACAGCTTTTTAAACATAAGAAGTATTCCCTATTTAAACCACACAGCAACCTACTGTGTTGCTGATAGCAGTATCCTGTGATACAGATATCATTCCATCAGGAAACAAAGAAATTGACCTCGATATCACAGCTGATGTCTAATTCACCCACAAAGTTACAATTAATTTTGCTTTTTTTTTGTAATAGGAGATTGATAATTAATTTTATTTCCTGAATCTAAATACTATTATCAGAGAAGGAAGAGGAAAAAATGAAGATGAGGAATTAGGAATTAATTACATACATTTGTATATGTGTTATCAACTAAAATAGGTTTAGAACAGAAGTTATTACATGAAAGCATATTATGTTTATGTTTATTTTGCTGAAAAATAAAATAGGGAATTGAGACAATAATTCAGATAATTCCAGACCAAAACATTAGGAATTAATCAACAAGAATTTATTGAGTTCCTACCAAATAAGGAGTATCCAGATTATTGGAACAAAAATGAAATGTTGGGGCTTGAATTATCCAGATGATTTCTTCAATTTTCCCCTCTGTTTGATTTGGATAAACATAATACATATCACACATCAGTCTCATCTGACGGTAACAGTCAGGGAAACAGCCGAGAGAAGCAGCCAGCATGTTGCACTGGAAACAAGAGGACCCTAAGCCTGAGAGACAGTCTGCCTTAGGTAGAGAGCATTTTATATTCTTGTAACAGAATACAATAATTTGATTTTCATGGTTTGGTTTGTCCTGCAACTTCCATACCCAATAGAATTTGACACTTATTTTGATATTGCCAGGAACATGTCATTAGTGATTTGTAATTTTCATCCCTAATATGAAGCTCTGGGATCATTCTGGAATTCATTCTGTTTGTCAAGTAAAAGACTAAAATCAAGGGAGAGTGAAAGAGAGGAAAAAAGATAAAGTGAAAGAAAAGAGACAGAAAAGGAAAGAAAGTTAGAAAAAAGAGAGATTAGGAAATTTGGAGAGAAAGGAGAAAAATATGAGAGAAAAGATGAAGAGGAAAGGTGAAGAAAAAAGAGAAAAGGGGGAAGAGAAAAGAGGAAGAAAAGAGGAAAGGTGGAGAAGGAAAAGAGAAAAGAGGAAAAGAAAGAAAAAGGAAATAAAAAAACCCACTAAAATAATTTCATACTATTAACCACAGGCAAAGACCCTAGGACCTTCCTCCAAATTCTATTTAAGTATGTACCACTACCTTTTAAAAAATGAAGAATCATGATGAAAAAAAATGCATATTCTTTACCACTCTTAAGACTTGCAGTCTGTAGCACAAGATGCCATTTCTTTAGGGAGATACACTAGATTTTTCATGAACATACTGTGGGACTGCATCTCTTACAGGTGAAACTGCCTTATAATGAGGTCTAAGAGGGGCAGTTCAGTAATTAACCTCCCACAACTGGGATTTGAGACAGACTCTGTATTAGGATGAATTAATTCTATTACCATTATTTTCCTAGCTATTACCTAGTTTATGCACATTTGGTGACCTGGGCTTCTGGGACCTCCTTCGTCCCTTTCCCCATAGTGTCAGTCATTGAGACTTTAAAAAAAGATAGATATATGTGTGTGTGTGTGTGTGTGTGTGTGTGTGTGTGTATGTGTGTGTGTGTGTATATATATATATATATATTCATATATATATATATATATATGAATGAGAGAGTCTCTGGCTGATCAAGATAAAGAGAGAAGAGAAATGAGGTTTAAAGCATTTCTTCCAAAAGATGAGCTCTGAAACATGGAACTACAATCTGCACAAGCAGGAAAGAAATTGAATATTGAACTCTAATCTCAGCTTCTGCAGAACATAAAGTCTAGGACATTCATCAGGACTGGCAAACACCTCTCTGGTATACAAATAATTATAGGATACCACATAAAATTAGAAAAATAAATAAAGCAATATGAGAGAGGGGGTGGGTGGGAAGGGAAATAAAGATATATTTTAATCTGCATATGTATGTGGTTGTTCATGTACATGTGTCAAAATGCTCCCTAGATCTAGATTTTTCCTTTCTCTAGAAGCTTCTATCAATCAAATATGGCTGATCTCAACATTGCAGAAAAAGTTGATTCAGATGCTGTGTCATTCTCGAAGTTGTTCTCAAAGTTAACTTTTTAAAAGGGAAAAAAATATTTAAAACATGTTGCTTCCCAGCTAAAAAGATTGCCTTAAAGAAGCAGCAGCCTCTCAGGTAGAACAGCAGTCGGCTCTTTTGGTAAAACAGTGTCATCTAGCTTTAGAAAAGAGAAGCACTGCAAAAATAAAATATAGCAAGTGGCTTCTCAGCTCAGCTTATTCGCTGTTAGAAATTTTCCTTAGATTTTTAAACCGCAGAAACTTTACATTGGCAAATGTAAATCATAAATGATTTTTATTAAAAGTATGGGTGCTGATGTGGTTAAAGTGTTATTACTGGCAATAATAACTACAAGATAAAAATATTGAAAAAGGCTAGCCAAGATAATCTGATAGCACAAACTGCCATTACAGAGATTTTCTCTCCAACTCCATAGGATGCTGGTTGGGGTCCTTTCGGTGCCCACTTGACATAAAAGCACATATCCACACATAAAGGGGAGTGGGATGGGGTGGTGATGATGCTAGGCTGGTCCCTCTTGGAGTTTATCAAGGGCTGTCTTTCTGAATAGGTAACCATCTACATAGGATTTAAGGAATTCTGGGCAGAGACCCCAACCCCAAATTATCTCTAAATATCCTTTATCATGATGCTTAACAATTCACTCAAATTAACAAGGTTTTGTTTTTCACTTGTATTTTCTTTTAATGTCTGAAGAAAAATAGCTCAGTTCTTTGAAAAACATAAAGCAGATGAGAATCTTTGCACTAGACCAGAGTGAATGAAATCTGAAGGCTCCTTCAGAAACTCGAGAATTGAAGCTCACAGAAAATGAAATGTTTATTCCCAAGGTTAGTCTATAGAACAATCGTAAACCTTGCTCTCTACCACTGTCTGAAATTTTCCTGTTTCTTAAGGGCTCTATCATTTGATTAAACTATTGCTATTTAAAAAAAGAAAGAGATTTATTATTTCTCTGGATCCTGCAGGCTTTCAGTTTTTTAGAGCTCATGATTTTGGTGCAAAGCTGTTTCTTATTTCTTAGTATTTCTAAGGTCCTAAATACTATGTTAAAATTTGTATTTTAATAGATTTTTAATATGTATATGTACATACATAAAGGAATATATTATATATTATACATTCATAATTTTTTGAGAGTGAGAAAAGCTAGATTTTAAAGAAACCTAGGGATAGTACACTTTAGCACCTTTCTCTTAATCCTTAACAGCCTTTTTCTAATCCTGATTTTATCCCTCAGACCTTGATTAAAATGCTTTCTTCCTAATTCACCTTGTTCTAACTCACTCCTATTTTGGAATCAGACTTGTCAGACCCCTGCCAGCTAGAGGCAATAGGACAGGATGTGTACTAGTTTTAAAGAACAATTAACAGGATTGAGGAAAATTACCCTCCTGAAGAAGGTGCAGCTGGAGACTTTGTTCTAGACAGTAAATACAATGTCCTGATAGTTTTAGTTGGATTTCAATGCAATCATAATAATATATTTGCCCTATTTATGCCTTTAGATATAATTAAAAAGATAATCTTGCTTTGAGTTTTTAACCCATTCACCAGTGAGAGGTATTTTACTGGGTGTTCTCTGCCCGGTATTCTCTGTGCATATCTTCAAAGCAGAGAAAAACAGTCATGAAGCATCGTGCTGCTGCAGAGAAAATCAAAATCCCTTTCTGATTCCAGAGTTTCTCAGTCAATTCTTAATCTTTACCTCTGGTCATTTCTCTTCTGTTCCTTCTTCTTTCCTTTATTTTTTCCCCTCTTTTCTCTCTTCATTCTTTCTCTTTTTCTTTGACTTAATTTATTTACTCTTTTATCTTTCATGTTCTATTTTCTTTTGGCTATTAAAAAAAATTCTCTTTTCCTTTTTCTCTTCCCCTCTCTGATTTATCCTGTTTTCTATATACTTTTAAAAATTCTTTTGGTTTTTATCTTTTCTATTTTCTTTCCATTTCTTCTCTTTCTATTGTTCTCTTTTCTCTGTTATTGTTTTTCTTTTATTGTGTCCATCCCTTTCTTTGTTTTTTTTCTTTCCTCTTTTCCTTCTGTTGCTCATTTTTCTTATTTTCATTTTCTTTTCCTCTCCCCACTATTTTATTCTATTTTGACTGCCCATTTTGTTATTTATCATCTTTGTTCTTTTGAATTTCTCCCTCTTTTCTTTCTCTCCCTCCTTGCTTCCTCTCCTCCTTTTCCCTATTTTATCTTCTAAGTACCATTTCTCCTTTTTTTTTGCCATTTGTCATTCTCTTATCTCTTTTTTATATTGTTTTTTCCTTTTGCTCCTCTTTTGTCCTAATCATCAGTAAATCAGTCAGTCAATAAGCATTTCTGAGTGCCTACTATGTGCCAGGCATTGTGTTATGTGTTAGGATATAAAGAAAGGTAAAAGTCCCCAATCTCATGGGAGAGACAACATACAAACCACTATGTACAACCTAGACAAATACAGAATAAATGGGAAATAATCAACAGAGGAAAGGCATTAGATTGGGAAGAGCTTCCTGTAAAAGATGAGATTTTAGCCAAAACTCAGGAGGCAGAGATGAAAAAGGAGAGTATTCTAGGCATAGAAGATAACCAGTGAAAAAGCTCAAAGTCTGGAGATGGACTGTCTTCTTCAAGTAACAGCAAGGAAGCCAAAATAACTAAATTTCAGTGTATATGGGACAGTGTAAGATTTAAGAAGACTGGAATGGTGGGGAAGGGAGGTAATGGAGGACTTGGAAAATCAAAAAGATGATTTTCTATTTGATCCTGGAAGTGGTAGGAAGCCACTGGAATGTAATAAGTAGGAGAATAACTTTATTGGGCTGGGTGCTATAGGAAAACCACTTTGACAGATGACTGGAGTATAAACTATTTTTCTTAATTTCTCTTTTATCTTATTTTTCCTATCCTTTTTTCTCTCCTTCCTCTATTATCTCTTTTTTCTCTGTTTTCCCTCCCTCCTTTGTCCTTAGTTATTTGTCCTTGTCTTTTTTTCTTAGTCATTTTTCATATTATTGCTTTTCTTTTTGCTGTCTCTGCCGGTATCCTTTCCCTACTTGTCTTACTCTCTTTTGTCTTCTCTTCTTGGTGTTTTTTTCATTGAATTTTTAAAAATTCTCTTTTGTCCAGCTGTTCTACTATTTTCTCTGTTTTTCTCCTGTTTTCTTTTATTTTTCCTATCTCACCTTGCCTTCTTTTCTCTCCTCAACTCTTTTATTTTTTGTCTTCTTTATTCTCTTTTTAGTTTCTCTTTTGTACACTTTCCTTGCTGCCTTTTCTCTTTCTCTTTCTGAACTCATTTTTCTTCTTTTCTGTTCCTTCTTTTCTCTCTTTTTGGCCCTGTTCTCACTGCACTATTTCTCTTTCTTTTAACTCTCTTAATGCCCCATTCTCTTCTTTATTTTTTCTTGTAATTTTTCTCACTCATTTACTATTTTCCCCTATTTTCCTCTATTCTCTGCCCTTTTTTGCTTTCTTTCCTTCTATTCACTCTTTTATTCCTTCTTTTCTCTCCCCTACTTTCTCTTCCTCTTCTCCCTCTTTTCTTTTGCTTTCATGTTTCTAAAAAACTTTTAAAGATAGGAAGAATCTTAGGCATCATTTAGCTAACTGGCCTTCTTTAAGAAATGAAGATACCTGGGAACCAAAAAAGTGGACTATTTGCCTTCCCATAACTAGTTAGTGGGGAAATCTAAGTAAAAGCCTGAGAAAAGGTGTTTCTTATAGAAAGCACCTGCCAAAAATTCCAAAATACTTTTCTAACAGTGTCAGTATCACTTTCCTCACTAAATTTTTAAGCATTGAGTTTGAAGAGAGTGTTAACAAGCTTATTGAACAGTTTTAAAGTGTTTTCCTTACACTTTTTTGGTGGGTGGTGAAAGTACTGAACAACTCTTCTTTCTTTTTTGGATTCTCATTCCCACCCTATAGTCACCATGAGACAACATTCTTTCTTTTTAGTTTAGGAACCAATCTCTAAAGGGACTGATACCCCAAGGATAAACATCAATATTATCCACTGATTATTCATTAATCCTGAATTGCTTTACACTTTCACAAGATGACACAATTAGCAAAATGAGATATCTTCAGAATATTGGCTCTCAAGCACTCATTAATTAGCAGGGGATAGGCCTTTTGGTGATTATGTATCAATTGAGCAAAAAAGAAAAATAGAAAATCCTTAGAGACTGCAAACAAGGAGAAGACATAGTTTCCAAAGTACTAGATATCTACCTCATTTTAATGAATAATTCAGCTGCACTTTTTAATTGTGTCTTAATAGCATGTTACTTAGACTTAATAAGATACATTACTAAATGTTTTTAAGTGCTATATTGTTTAAAAAGTGTTATTAAGATTTCCTGGGCTTCTAATCTAGATAATTAGCTAAACTTTAATGGAATGAATTTCATTTCTTAGTTGAAAACCTTAAAGTAGTTCCAAATTCTGTTACATAAAACTTGAGAATATATTCATCTTTTTCACTTCAGTAGTTCTTATAAGACTTCATTATTAGTGATCATTTCTATATCATTCTTAATTTCATTTTAATTACATTTGCCTCTTCCAAACACTGCCACTTTTCTCATCCCTAATATTAAGCAGTTCAGAATTTTATAATGAATATTGTCATTTCTTCCTTTTGGGGGCAAAATGTTAGAGATGTTTCCTGCCTCTGCAAGTAGCAAGTGTTGTTGATTCTGATGTTGCCATATCTCTCATACCATTTTTCTACTTTTCACTCTCAATGCTGTAATCCCCACCTTTTTCCTTATGACCTGCATCATAAATCAAATCAAAGTAAATCTGATCACATCATTCCCCCTGTCAAAAACTATCAAGGGCTCCCTATTTCCTAGATTATAAAATACAAACTCCTGAATCTGTTCTTTAGTGCTCTCTACCTTCTGGCTTCAATCCACTTTTTCATCCCTCTTTCATACAACTTGACTTTGTGTACTCTGTTTTCTAGCCAAAAGGGACTACTACAAATATTCTCATCTTACCCTGCCCTTTATTGCCCCTATGCCATTTGGTTCTGATTGTTCTTGAATGGTTTCTTTCAATACTTAGCTCAGCTGCCACCTTCCCTAGGAGGTATTTCTTGATTCTTCTAGCTAGAAGTGATCTGTCCTCACATCTTTTGTGCTTCTCTATTTTTCCTCTCCTATGTGCTTATCCCATTTTGACTTGTATGAGAATTATTTTTATCTATTTCTTATCCTTCCACTAAACTCTAAGCTCCTAATAGGGAGAGAATACATAAGGTTTTTTTTAAATTTTCTTTTATGTTTGTATTTGTAGTTTTGTATTGGTGTTTGTAGTTTGTATTTGTACATTGTCCTCTTGCACATAGTAAGCATTTATTGAATTAAATTTGGTGAACTGAAATGGGGTGGTAAACCTGAGCACATGCTTCCTTTTTCTCTTTCTCTTTTCTCTTTTTCTCTATTATGTTATTAAAAACAGTTGAGCCACATATCAGCCTTTGCAGCCATATATACACACAAACACAAAATATAGTGATTTGTTTTCATGGAGACTGTGTGCACACATGGTCTAAAGATTAAATGTTGACTAATGCATAGAGCAAGCAAAAGCAAGGAGACAGCCATTACCTGTATTTCTGTTTATATCCCTATTCCCAAAGGCAGTGGTTTAAGAGATTATTTCAATTGATTAGTGCCTCAATAGTAGGAATCCAAAGTCTTGGATTCAGTCATTTTGTGGTCCAGTCATTCTCCCTATATTTGTTGGATACTCACTAGGTATAGGACACTTGGAGACTGGCATTGGAGAGTGCAGATAGACAAGTGAAGGTCCATCATCACTATTTCAAATAATGCCATCCTTTTATGTGAAGTACAGGTTTGTTTTTACCAGATTTTGATTGTAGTCATTAGTCAGTCATTAATAAAATAGAGTGTTTTGGATTTCATTAGAAAGTTTGAATTTCACATCTTGTACTTCACACTAAGTTGCCAAGACTAGCCACTACTTTGATATGTGACATTTCTCATCTAGTCATAAGGCTTTATTTAAACTAGTAATCAACCTTGAGAATAGATGTGTCAACAGAACTTCATTAGGAAGACAGAAGAACAAGTCACCACTAATTGTATACAGAAAAAACATTGTGGTAGCTACACAAATATTAATCTAAAGTGAAGGTCTGCCAAGAAAGTCGGTATGAATTTACATACTTTCTTGAAGACAAGATGGATCATATTTTCAGTTTTGGCTCATCCAAGAAAGTGGCAGAAGATTATTGTCATTTTTCTGCATTATCCTTTGATTACTGCCTTAGAAATCCTTGCTAATTACTGACATTTCTGGAGATGTATCATTACCTTCTCAGTTCTGTGGTTGCAGTTAATTATTGTGTTTTTCAGTTACTGAAAAGTATAACTTAGTTTCTTGTAAGTGACATTTATCCCTTAGAGTTATCACAAACCTTTTCTAATTTAACCACTTGGCAACAGGGGGTGTTTAATATTATAAAATTGATTTTATGCTTTTCACTTTTGTATGTAATTCCCAGACTCTGAATATTAAAGAGGAAAAAAATTCCACCTTGGTTTCTGCTTCCTTAGGAAAAAAAAATATGACATACACATTTCTAAAACATTTCATTCTCCACTGTAGGAAAAACAATGCATTTTTATCATTAGAAGTCTGACATTTATGGCCCATATAGATTTGTACAGATCTGGTATCTGATCTTCCATGTTCCTTTTCATATATTTAAGAGGAAAAAAGGCTTTCTCTCCTCTTTTATTTCTATAGTGCTTTTAGATTTACAAAGCAACTACTTGTAGGTAGCACAGGCATTATTCTCTTATTTTACAATTAGAACTCTGAGACTCAGAGAGGATTAAATGATTTACCCATGGTTACATAGATAGAAACTGTCAGACCCAGGACTTGAACTCTAGTGCTGTATTGTTTCCCCTACACGGCATTAGCTTTCCCTCTGAAGCATCAGGCTTATGGAGAATGCAGCAGCCATTGCTAGCAATTATGCTGAAGCTTTGTGGCATCAGAGAAAATAATTCTGTTCCTGTCAGGTGGACTCAAGGGATAGCTGTTCAAATGCTATGCTGTGGGAAATATAATAATTATGGATACTGGGTATTATACATATAAATACTAACATACATAAAAGGGTGGCATACCCTTTGGGGGCTATGCAGTCTGGCCGTCTGTGTTCCCTGATTCTGATTGCCTACAGGAATCACTGCATATCTAGATCCCCAGTTTGCCTGTTAGTTAATGGGGCCAAGGCTGCTAATCAAAGCACTGTATATAAATTTTCTGACAATGTTGTGTGGGGGGAGCAAAAAGAAACAGAAAATTTATCCAGAATATTTTTTAAATTTTCCTACATCTACCTAAAAAAGGAAAGGAAAGCAACAACCTGCTCAAAATGTTTCTTGATTAGAATATTAAATGTATAAAACATAACAAATTTTATATACACAGATATATGCGTATATACACATGTACAAATGTACATTCATACATCTACAAGCAGATACACATAAATGTATAGAGTATATTATATTTAGGGCTCTGGAGTTTTGTGTAGGTGAAAGAAATTTTCTACTCTCTTGCAACTGAACAGAGAGAGTTACATTTTCCTCCTGAGAAACAAAACCTCTTAGCAGAAAGCCTTGCACTTAATAAAAAAAAATGATAAAGTAAACACTTAATAAATGATGGCTGAATTGTTGAATTTTTTTCTTTATCATTGTTTTTAATTATGCTGTAAATCCTTAGTTATCAGTTTTTCAACTAGCTTTTCAATAGTCTGATGCTTCTGGAATAGGTACCAAATGCAAAAGAGATAGAAAAACAATCTCACAAAAAGGCAGATAGAAGAGAAAAAGAAAGAGAGAGGGAAAAAAAGACAGAAAGAAAGAGAAAAAGGAAGGAAGGAATAGAAAGGAAGAAAGAGAGAAATGAAGGAAAGAAAGAAGTCCAGAAAGAGAGGAAATAAGGAAAGAAAGAGAAAGAAAGAAAGAGAAAGGAAGAAAGAATGAGAAAGAGAAAGAAAAAGAAAGTCTAAGGCAATAAAGAAACTCACAAATGGAGATAAAAATAGGCAAGATAAGCCAAAGACCTTAAGCTTATACACAACATGCTGTGACTGTTTTTTTCACTAACTAAAAGTAAAGGATTGCTCTCATTGCCTGGAGATCCAAGGATCTAAAATCCTATGTGTTGCTAGAAGTAAATTAATAAAATCATGTCTTTTTACAGATAAGAAAACTAAGGCCCAGAGTGGTTAAATAACTTGTCCGAGGTCACACAGGTAGAATAGTTAGGAGATTCAGAATTTGAACCCAGATTATTTTCCTCCAACCCCAGCTGTTCTTTTCCTGACATTGTCTTATAAAAGCTAAGATACTCTCAGTGAAATAAAAAAAAGTGAGAAAATGTATAGGGCAAAGTAATAGAAGAAAAAAAATTAAAACCCAGGGGCAAATATTAGAAAAAGATAAACAGGAGCCACTATGAAATTTTAAAGCTGGCCAGCACCTTAAAGGCCACACTCCTGATTTTACAGATGAGGAAATCAAGGACCACAGTTCCAAGTTACAGGCCAAGGGTTACAGAACTGGGATTTAGAATTCTCTCTCCTGATGTCCAACCAAGAGCATTGCTTCTTTATAGAAGCAATATAGACACTGACTCATACTCTGACAGTAAAGAGAGGTAGCTTTTAGTAGGAAAACTGAAACAAGTCTCCAGCCCTTTTAGAGAGATGGATGGGATGGATAGGATGCATTCCACATCCCAGGAGTCCCAAGGGAGAGTTTTGTATTACCAAAACATGTCTTTATTCAGCTAGTAGGTAAAATTAAGCAGTTGTACAGTAAATAGAATTATAAGGTTCCTGGACTGCTTTCTCTAGCCAGTCCCAACTGAAAAAAAGCAAAAGCATTTTATGAACAAAAGTATCTGACTGAACTCTCTATATTTTCTGATGGGAATGTTTTTTTCTTCATTTCAGCTAGAAAGGCAGTGTTCAAAGAAAGGACGGGGAAAGTGCAAAATAATCAGCAAACCACACAGCTGTGGAACTATTTTATGGTTTTTTTCTCCTGAAGAGTTTTCACAATGTTGTTTTAGCCAACTTGGTCAAATTCAACCCTGGCAGGTGCTGGTGCATTTAGTTTCTCAGAGTTCAAGTAGATTTGGACTGGTTGCTTTTCCTCACAGCATGACCATGCCACTGACTTCCGTAAAAGATAACCTTTTTGTAATTGGAAAATATAATCATCTCTGAGCTTTCAAAGGTGCCCGTCTATTGCTGATTGAGCACAAGGAGTTAATTTGGATTAATGGGTAAATAAACCTTCTCCCTCTCCAGGCCCCTTACCCCCCCCCCTCACTCCTACGATCAGTCCAAACCTTCAATGGAAGTTTATTTCAGGACCAGAGGCTTACCTTAAGATAACAAAAACCATCGTGCTGCTGACAATCAGGGAGTTAACTCACCCCAAGCAAGCAGAGTTAGGGAAGTGGATTATTATTTTTTTTAAGAAAACTGTTTTCCCTGCCTGCCAGTGCTACTTTATTGATTCAACTTATGGACCAGGGTGTTATCCAGACTATGTAAATAGTTGTTCATTGATTGATATCAAGATGAAGGTCTAGCTCAGAGATATAAGGCCACTGGTTAATTTGTCTTCCTTGAATGCTGCTGTGAGATTGCTCTAACATGCAATTCTTCACTGGTTTCATTTGCTCCTGCTACTGCTTAATTAGAATCAAAAAAAGATAATCCACTGAACATACTGTGGCAGTAGGATAAAAAACAAACCTCTTTATTTTATTTTTCCTCTCTGCCGAATATGTCCTGTTCGGCTTGAAGCTTTACAATAACAGCTTACAACCAACAATGTTTACAACCAAGCCATTTGTAACAGAATCATCCAGCCTCAGATTATTTTAAATGAAAGGTACATTAGAAATCATCTAGCTCCACAGTCTCATTTTACGTAAGGGGAAACTGAGGTCCAGAGGGGCTTAGTTTTTTTTTTTTTTTAAGACAATAAAACAGTGTGGAAAATCCATGTGCCTTACTAATTTTTATTTTTTTTTCACGTCAGAGGCAGGCTTTCAATTTTGTCATATCATAAATTAATTGGAGCTGATAAAATCCACCTGACTTTGGGTTCTTGGCACTGATTTGAGGCTTTAAGACTTATATCAAAGCTCTGAGCTTTTGTCCAGATGCTTTAAACCAGGGGAGAAAAAAAATTCTCTACTCAACACCTGAACAAAAACATGTAGAAATAAGCAATATTAGAAGCAAAATTGAAAGGGGGCAAAACATATCTGCCAAAACATTTGTTTGCTGAAACCTGGACCCATTAAAAAAGGCAGACTGGGGGTCCCATCTGAGTAACTTAAGCAAAAAAAAAAATAATAAAGCTAATTGAGACAAAAGTGTTTTTGCCAGTTTGAAATTTTAGATTTTGATTCAGTGCAGTTCTGCATCAAGCTGAGCAAACCTGCAATTTGAATATTTTATATTTTAAAAGAAATATTATAAGGTGGTTATTCTCTTTCCAAAATGATTCTTTATATTTCAACTATTTATTTAAATTGCTAGCTCTACCAAATAACAACACTTTGTAGAATTAAAATAGAAATCAACATACATAGAATTTTTTCAAGAGTATATTTATTGCATAAAATGAAGGACATATATTTCTTTATATTAATTTTAAATGGCTATACACAATCTTCATGCATTTTAGGGGAAAAAAGGATGTTTCTCATATAGGTATTTTTTTCCATAATCATTGCCATTACAAATTGTTACTTTATAGCCAATACAGGACTGGTCCTTGTTATAGAGGATTAAGAGCATTTGTGTTATCTCCAGCTATATGAGATTGTTTGTTCATTTAGCGGTCTCTCTAGCCTGTGTCTACACAGTACAAAGTAAACTGAAACTTCAACAACTGTCTAGTTATTTTGATCACTGTACTCAGTAATATTTAATAATTAAACTCTTAAACCTACTCTCAGACCTTTCCAGTGATTGCAATGGAATGCTCAAAACACTTGGTGTGTGTTGGGGGTAGAAAGGGAGGATAGAACAAAAAACTACCCATAACTTTTTCTGTTTGGATAAAAAAGAGAATAATAGCACATCAAATAGATTTCAAAGGTAGCAGATCAAGAATTGGCTATATCAAATATAAATGGAAAATTTGGACAGGAATAAGTGATTTCTCTAAAATAAACACTTTTTTTTGAAATGCTGTCACTAGTGACCTACTTTAATCAACTAAATGACTATCACCTCCAAATCATTGTAATGTCTGCAATATTCTTCAGTGAGTACCTTCACTTTCACCTGTGTGATTTGAAACAAGTCATTTTAATTTCATCCAATCTTAAAAGATTTGTGAAGTGTTAGGAGAATAAATAATGAAAGCCTAAGTTTTATTCACAAGGAAAGAGGAATATGGTCTTGGAACATGAATAATGGGGACAAGATATCCACAACAAATGAAGATCTTTCTTTACATAGATGTTGTTGACTAAGCTGATAAATGTAGGAAGTATTATTTTCTTTCCAACATTTGTGTGAAAAGAGTTTGAGATAGGAAGTAGGGGAGAAAGGGAGAGGAACTGATAGTTTTCTCTCAACTCACAGAACTTCAAACAGTTTAAAGAGGAAGCTAGCCTGCAGAGTGCTTACATGTATGGTATCAAGGTAAGCCAGATGATAAAATCTGTAGATAAAACTTAAAGGACTACAGACATGAAATAGAAGGTATCTGCTTGTGTTTTTGTAGTTAACTATTCTCATGGATGATGGGGGTGGAATGGCCACGTTTATATTCTACCATATCACTCTTTGATGAGCTATTGGAAGAGATGTCAATGACAACAAGGCAACAAACATTAAGTGCTGCCTATATGCTAAGCACTGATTTGGAAAAAGCATCTGGACCCCCTAAAATTCAAAGAGAATAAATCTCTGCTGAAAGGGAAATGACTTTTCAGGCATTCAAGAATCATTTTCAAGGTATCTCAAAGTGTGGAATATTCCGGAAGGAAAACAAAAGAGCACAGACCCCAAAATACTGACCAAAAAGACATAAGCAACTACAACCCACATGTCTACTTTCTGATTTCTTTAAAAGTTCTATAAGAAAGGATTTTACATACATGATATGATATTTCTTTTTGCCTTCAGGCATGGGATGAAACCAACTCTGCCAACTCTTTTATTTATCTCTCCCAGGAGAACTTGTGAGCCTTTTCTCATTTAACTTATAAATCTTTACATCTTTTGGTTTCATTTACAAGAATGTCAATATGGATGCAATCCAGTTTCTCTAGTGGTATGTTAAGGCTACTGATCATCTGACAAAATCACACATTGACAATTAATATTTATAGCCAATGTAACAACTATTTGATTTAGCATCCTCTGTTACCTTTTCCACCACTCTGACACTGTCACTGTAGAAGCTGAAAGAGACACATCAGATCGAAGACTCTTTTGTATTTTTATCTATTTTATGAATCATCATGGCCAAAGGTGGCCAACCTTCTGATAATAAACTTTACTACATTTAATCAGTCTTGTACATGGAATAAAAATTCTTAGTAATTAAGATGCAATTAATTAATGAATCAATTAATCTATTTCAACATTCTGGAAATCACTCATATATTCAACAAGTTATGTTCATGCTATGTGTCTCAAACTGTACCAGACACTATAGGATTACAAAATAAATATACGACATGGTCGCTTCCTTCATGTAGCTTATAACTAATTGTAAAGGCAAGACAGACAGACAGACACACACACATACAAATAACTAAAGAACAAGTAGGACTTGTCTCTATCTGTATTTCTCCATATCTAAAATATTTTTAAAATAATAACAATAGCTAGCATTTATATAGTGTTTACTGTGTGCCAGGCATTATGTAAGTGCTTTACAATTATTTCATAACATACCTGGGAGGTAGGTGTATTACTATCTGAATTTTACAGATGAGGAAACCGAGGCAGACAAAGGTTGAATGATTTACCTTAAGTGCCTAAGGATAGAATTCAGGTCTTACTAACTCCAGGTCCAGAACTCCATCCACTATACAATCTAGCAGCCTTTTGGATTCTATATTTCAAATTGGAATTCGGAGAAAGATTGTGGAGATAGAGGGTTAGCATAGTGCTTACCACAGTGCCTTACACAGATTAAGTGCTTAATAAATGCTTTATATATCTATTTACCAATCTATACATGGAGTCTCTCCTTAAAGAAAATATAGGGTTTGGTGTCACTATATATACAAAGTTAGAGCTAAAAGGGTACCAAGTTGTCATTTAGATGAAGCTCCTCATTTTACAGATGAGGAAACTAAGGCCGAGGGTGGTGAAGTAACATAGTTACATATTTGTGAAGAGCTGGGATTCAAATCTAAGACTTCTGGCTCTAAATATATCACTCCTTCCATAGCACCAAGGTGGGAAGAATAATTTGTATTTAACTCCCTGTATAATTTGCATTCAATCTTTCTTTCGGCTAGGTGGCACATTGCATAGAGTGTGGGTCACAGAGTAAGAAAGACCTGAATTCTAATTCAGCCTCAGACACTTAGAGCTCTGTGAGCCTAGGCAAGTCACTTAACCTCACCTTCCTCCTCTTCATGTGCCTCAGCTTCTTCATCGATAAAAATGAGGACACAAAGAGCATCTGATTTTCAGGGTTGTTGTGAGGATAATAATGGCAAAATATTTGTAAGGTGCTTTGTAAACACAGTACCATCTAAATGCTAGCTATTATTGGGGGCAGCTAAGTGGTGCAGTGGAAAGATAAAGTGTGTTGGGTCAGGAAGACCTGAGTTCAAATCCAGCGTCAGATACTTACTAACTGTGTGGAGCTGGGCAAGTCACTTAATTGCTGTCTGCCTCAGCTTACTCAACTGTAAAATTGAGATAATAATAGTCCCTACCTCACAGAGTGGTCGTAAGGATCAAATGAGATACCATTTGTAAAGTACTTAGTACAGTACCTGGAAGATAGTAGGCACTTAATAATTCCTTCCTTTATTCCTTTCCAGGGATTCTCTCAGATCCAGTCAGACTAGCCTTTTTGATTTTACTGTGCTGAACATTTCCTCTCCCATTTTTGTGCCTTTGCATGGACTCAACCTTATGGCTAGAATGTACTTCCTCTTCACTTCTTTGAATCTCTAGTTTCTGTTAAGGCTCATCTCAGGTCCTACCTTTAACATTTTCATGACTGCCCCATTTGTTAGCACACTCTGCCTTTTCAAATTATATTTGCTCATGTGTGTATATGTTTTATCTCCCTATAGAATGCAAGGTTCTTGAGGGCAAAAAATATTCAATTGTTTTTGTATTTTCAGCACTTAGTGAGTTCTTTCTAGGCAGTGGGTATAAAATAAAGGCTTGTTTTTTGATTGAAATTGGAAACATCCCAAGAATGGTGAACAGTAGGACTTAATGGCAAAATGAGCATAGCATTAGGAAGTATGCTTTGGAGAGAAAGTTGGTCTTGGGAATAGTGAGACTAAAGTTTAGGTGGGTAAGTAAAAGTCAGCTCAACGATATTTAACAAACATTTATTTACCATGCAGATGGGGGCAGTTGTGAGCTTCCAACCTTCCATATCCTTCTTGTTGCAACTGGAACAATCCTGGGGCTTGTGTCCAAGAATCTGTCACCAGGGCATAAAAGTGGGTGAGGGAAATAGTTTTCAACTGGATGTTAGAGTATGGATGTGAAGGTAAGGGTATGTTTCATGAATTAATTCTTAAAAGAAAGGATGGATTTTTATAGGAAAAGATAGGGAGAAGGGGTCCATTTCATACATGGAATATGATGTGCACAAGGTCATGGCAGAGGAAAGACTAGGGAATGAAAGATGAGTAGCTTAGTTTTATTGGAATGTAGAGTTTGAAGGGGAACAGTTTGAAATAAAACTGGAAAAGTAAGGTAGAAAAATTGTGGAGGGTAATTAATGTCATTTTAACCAATATGTATTTTATTTCATAGGTGCTGGGGAGCTTAGAACTTAGAAAGTTTTAAGGTAGAGGACTAACATTTATGAGTGGTCAGTTAAGAATTTTTCAGGGGCCTTCTAATATGATAGATTAGAAAGTGAAGCAAAAGAAGTAACTGGAATCCTTTGCAAGAGTCAGTCATTAAGAAATCATCAGCCTTGACAGTAGAGATAGGAAGTTAGTGACATTGTTTTTTAATTTAATTTTTTTAAGGCAATCAGGGTTAAGTGATTTGCCCAGGATAACACAGCTAGTAAGTGTCTGAGGTCAGATTTTAATTCCGGTCCTCCTGACTCCAGGGCCAATGCTCCATTCACTGACATGTTTAAGACTTGATATGTGGGTAGAGTGAACAGAATCAAAGACATTAAAGAGCTTCTTTCAACAGTAACTGAAATTTTGAAAGGCCTTGGAAGATCCTCTAGTTCCATCCTTTAATTTTAGAGATGAGAAAACTGAAGCCCAGAATTAAGTTACTTTCAAGTTCATAATGGTAGTAAATGAATGATAGAGGCAGAATTTGAACTTAGGTCCTCCTGATTCCAAATCTAGCTGTCTATTCTGCACACACACACATCATGCTGAGTGGCTGATGGTGCCTAGAAAAGAAATAGATGAAGTGCCCATAGTGGCAATCCTTGAACATTTTCAGAACTTAGTTGGTAATTTCTCTACTTGTTAAAAACTCACATAAGGACAAACATATACACATACAAATTATTCATCATTTGTCAACAAAATTAGTTGCCACTTTATTTATATCTGAAGTCTTTGTTACCTTCATCGTTGACAAAACTCATTGATTTCCTGAAATGAAATCTTGCCTTTGGGAAAGTTTCCATCTGAGATTACTAATTGACCTCCAGCATTTTTGCCATGGAAAATAAGCACTCAGTAAGGC
Organism: Vombatus ursinus; assembly: GCF_900497805.2. Taxonomy (NCBI): domain Eukaryota; kingdom Metazoa; phylum Chordata; class Mammalia; order Diprotodontia; family Vombatidae; genus Vombatus; species Vombatus ursinus. The sequence continues at coordinate 25,486,857 of NW_020954562.1, read as the reverse complement.
TCTCTGTGTGTAGGTGGGAAGGAAAATCAGAACAGATTCTTTCATCTGCAAATTACCAAACACATTTAACAAAGAGGGGGCACAGAATAACGATTAAATGTAATTCCAGATTGGATGACGTTGAAGATTGTGTTAGGTGTTCTTTAAGACTACAATTTCTGGAAATAAGAATAATGCTGTCTGGGTGACTGCTGTGTCGAAGTCACAAAACCTTGGCTAAATCAATAACTGTGAACTTTACTGGAGTTGAAACAGTACTTTTGATGAAAACTGACCTGAGAGATAGCCCTGGAACAAGTAAGATCAGGAAAGAGAAAAGCCACATTTAAAGGGAGTATTAAAGCTTATGGGATTGTATTACTCTGGTTTAGGCAGAATTTTTCAGCTATGGTTATTATACAAACTTCACCATAAATAAGATGAAAATATAAAGGGAAGTGATAGGAGTAAGGACGACTCACAAGTAGCTGACCTAACTAAAAATCCCTTTACAGAAAAAAAGATAAACTAGATTGTCAGTGTTTATGAAAAAAGCTACAGAAGATGCAGACTTCTGCATTTTTAACATGTGTATAATGGCATCAACCTTAAGTCAAATTTATGTTAGGATTTAAGGACAATAAAAGTTCAATGATGATTAGTCCACTTATATAGAATTATTCTCCTAAATAAACTATCTTGGACACCTATAGAAACCTTGTACTTGAAGATAGAGTCCTCTGTATCCTTTTGCAGTGTTCAAAGTTAATAGCCTTGTAGTTGCTCAGAGCATATGAGGCAGAATGGTGAACTTCTGGTGAAATTTATTTATTGCTACCTTTTGCCTGTAACTATGGAGATGCTGCATTTATTGCTGCATAATTATTCAACTGCTGTTCTGAAAACCTATTCAAACTATATATGGAGTTTTCCCCTTTGGCTTCAGTGGCCATAAGTTGGCATTTCATTCCATATACCCTCTCCTAAAAGTTGAATTATGCATGCATTTATTATTGTCTCTATTTCATATCATGGGGTGTTTTTTTTTTTGCAGTGACATATTGGGCTACCAAACACAACAGATCAGACTCACCATCTGGGAGGTAGCATTTGCTTATATTAATACAGGTAAGATTCTCAGAATACCCCAGGGTAGCTCCTGGAAGACATAACCCTGATGAATATTTGTTATTATTATGTGGTAGATGATGGAGAGAAACACAATCCCTTGATAGACAAGTAAAATGAGGTATCTTATTGAGAACCGTAACATATAACAGTCAAATCACATAACCCAGAACTGCAGAAACTTAAGGGACATCAGTAGATACTTCAACCCATACCTGAGAAATAATCTCCTCTACAATATACCAAATAAGTGCCTCATTGCCTAATTGCTACCAATGCCTCTTCCAACAGCTCATCAGGTAGTGATATGGTTGAATATAAAGGTGATTATTCCATTCTCATAACTACAAAAACACAAGCAGTTATCTTCTATTTCATTTCTGTAATCCTTCATGTTTTATGTATAGATCTCATCATCTGGCTTACCTTGATCCTATGCAAGGTAAGCTCCTTAAATTATTGTTTGCAGTTTTATGTAGTGATACTTCTTATGGCATTCACTTCATAGCCTTTGCTTGAAGACTTCCAAAGAGGGAAAATACCCTACTTCCTAAGGTAGCCTGTCTTTGTGTAGCTTTAATTTTAATTTTAATTTTATATCAAGGGTAAATTTCTCTTTTGTAACTTATAACTATTGCTATTAGTTCTTCCCTCTAGATCCAAGCAGAAATATGTCTTTTCTATGTGACAGTTCTTTAAATAATAGAAATAAGTAATTATGTACCAGCTAAGTCTTCTCTACTCCACACTAAACACACTCTGTTTCTTCATATCCATGATAAAATGAAATTTTTCACCAAAACTGACTTTAGAATGTCCCACACTTCAAGCCTAGATAAGTGTCTATTCCATTCTTCCTGGTCTTTTGCCAGACTAATCTTGTTTAATTAATTGTATTGCTCCTTTAATTTTGATTTGCCAGTATTTCATATATTAATTTCACCCAATGGTTGAGTTATCACACAATAAAATCAAAACTCTTTTAGAAAAAATGCCCTAACTACCTGGGGAAAGGGTAGCAAATTTCTGTTGGGGCTCTTCTACTTTAAATTTAGAGCAGTTACTACTTCTATTTTCCAAAGATAAATTTTCATTTTTTTGCTGTTGTTGTTCAGTTATTTCAGTTGTGTCTGACTCTTTGTGATCCTAATTGGGGTTTTCTTGACAAAGACACTAGATTGACTTGCTATTTCCTTCTCCAGTCATTTATTTTACCACACAACAAATTGTTATTTCATCTTTAGTGACATAGTACTGACTATGCTAAGTTCTGCAAGGGGTATATGGAAGTATGAGATGCAGTCCTCATACTCACAGGCCTTAGCATCTGATAGTCAAAATAAAAGACAAACAAAGAAGATTTGAGGTAGAATGTGAAAATGCCTTGAAAGAGGGATGAAGAAAGCTCAATATTAGTTCAGACAATAAAAGAGGAAGTTAGTTATCTTGGTGTACTAGGGAAAGCATAGTTAAGCATGTGACATTTGGACTGGGTCTTGAAGGACAGGTAAGATTTATCAAAAGTAATGCTAGGGGGCAGCTAGGTGGCACAGTGGATAGAGCTCTGGCCTTGGAGTCAGGAGAACCTGAGTTCAAATTTGACCTCAGACACCTGACACTTACTGGCTGTGTGACCCTGGGCAAGTCACTTAACCCCAATTGCCTAAGCAAAAAAACAAAACAAAACAAAACAAAACAAAAAAAGAGCAATGCTAGGGAGAAAGGATTCAAGACTGAGAAATGATACTATGGGAATTCAGATTACAGAAAGCTCAGTATAGTAATGAATAGCCCTAAGCAATACAGTTTGGTTGAACTATAGGTTACATGAAGTAGTGAGTGAAAGGGTTAAAAAGATAAATCAGAAATAGACCAAAAGCAGTCTTGAATGCCTAGAGAAAAAGTTCTGACTTCAAATTGGTAGTCCACTAAAGGTGTCTTGGAAGGATGTTGATATTACCAAAGTTATGCTTTTGCAAGATTAATTTGGGAAAAAAAAGATGACCGAAAACAGTTGCGACAGTTTTGATAGTTAAATCAAGAGGTAATTAAAGCCTGTGGTAGCAGTAGAAATGAAGAAGAGGGGACAGATGTAAAAAATATTTCAGAGGTAGAATTGACCAGTCTTAATGACTTTATAAGAGGGAGGAAAGGAGGAGTTAAAGATGACATGGCAGTTCAGAATCTAGGAGACAGAAAATTAATTTTATTATGAACAGAAATTTTGAAGTCAGAAGATGGTCTGAGAGGAAAGATGATGAATTTAATTTTGAACATGTTGAGGGAGATATCTGGGAGACATTTGGGTGGAGATGTCCATGAAGCAGATAGAAATGCAAGTCTGGAAATCATAGCTAGGAATATAGAGGTTTAGAAGTTATAAACACAGAGGTTATACTGGAAGCTATCAAAATGGATGTGACTACCTACAGAACAAATGCAGACTAAGAAAAGAAAAGGATTGAGTACAAAACTTTATGGAAAATTGACATTTAGGGGACTGCAGGAGGAAAGGTAGCCAGTAAAGAAAACCCTACAAATGGTCAGAAAGGTAGTACTTGGATCTGGCAGTATTATTGAAACAAAGGAAGGAGAGAGTTTCCTAATAGGTTGTCAATAGCATTGATGACAAACAAAGTAAAGCCCTAGCAACCTGAACTTGAGCAAGGAGATCAAGCATCCTTCCCACCCTTTCCCAGATACACAGACCTGTGACAGATTGCCAGAGAATGCACCTTCCTTCCTATAAGAGCAAGTGGCATGGAGAATTGCCACAGCAACAGAAAAATGATACCTCTGCAGTCCAGCAAACTGTGGTGGAAAGGGGTTGCCATGGCAGTAGAGGAAGCAACAGGATCATAAGTAAACAGCAACAGCCATGCCTGCCCAGCAATGTAGCAAATAGCAAAAATGGGAGATAGGAAAGTTAAAGCACAGACAGTGCAAACACCTGTAGAGCTGCAGATGGGCCATGCCCTCACTAAGGTGGTGGCTAGTGAAAGGAGTCATCCTAGATAGTGCTAGTGATCTAATCAAGATCTGAAGCTAGTCCCTTGGTTGTGCATCTATGTCCATGGTAAACAATGCAACAGGGGAGTTGTGTGAAATGACAGCCAAAGGTTTATTAAAGAGTGAGACCACAAAGGAAGTCTTAAAATAGTTTTCTTCTGTAGCTGATATAATAGCTTTTAATCTCTACCATCATCATTCAGTGACCTCTCCTCTTTTGAGGTCCACATTATTCAAATTTATCTAGTCAGATCCTAAAGGCCATTATCTATTGACCCTCAGAATATTTTCCTTCCTCCTGTACCTGGCTCGCAGTCTTTCTTTCTAACCCAACTCCTGCTTTCATACTAGGCTTCAACATACATATAGTGATGTTGCCTTCAATACCCTACCTTCACAGTTCTTCAATACGCTCAGTTCCCACAACCTACTCCTTCACACCAGCCCAAGTACAGAGATGATAATACTATTCATGGCCCACAAGTTTAGCACTTCCATGTTAATGAGATATGAAATTCCTTTATGTGACCATAATCTTTTATTATGCCATCTTTGTCTATAACCTCAGACATTGTTCTTCATTTTCACCATGATCTCTAACCCTTCCATCCCTCATTGCTTTAGTTATCCATTATACCATGAACTGACTACATTCTCTTCCCTTCCCTGTCTCAACCACTTGATGAATCAGTTCAATTCTATAGTATCTGCTACACCTGAGTCCCTTGTATCCTTGTTATCACAGTTTCCCAACCCCCAACCTTAGATTACTTTGATCTGCCTCCTTTGTTCCTTTCTGCATGCCACCCAACCAAGCTGGAGAAAATCATGAAACCATGCTGACTGGATCCACCAAAAAATGTGTTACACAATCTCAACTGGGTACTCACTGCAATAAGACAATCTTTTCATACTTCCTAATTGATTTGATATCCCACTCTCACTACAATGGCTCTTTCAAACTTCTCCTTCCTCCCTCAGCATGCTTTGTCCCATTCTAAAACTTGAAAATCTCACTTCATACCAGTGAAAATATTGAGACCATATATCAAGAGATTTCTGTTTTTCATTCATCTCCCATCACTCAGGCTTCTTTTTCTACTATCTCCTTTTTTATTGCTGTTCAGGAGAAAAGGCAGACATTCTACTTACTAAGGTAAAGTCTTCACTCTTGATCCTATAGCATTCCATTCCATCTTCTCAAGCAGATTTTTTTATGTACTATAATACTAATTCTCTCACTAATCTTCAATCTCTCCCTATCTACAGTCTTCTGTTCTGACTATAAGCACATGCATGTATTGCCAATCCTAAAAGCAAAACAAAACAAAAATCCTCACTTGATTTGATCATCCCTGCTAGTTCTCTCTCTCTCTCTCTCTCTCTCTCTCTCTCTCTCTCTCTCTCTCTCCCCCTCCCTCCCCTAAAATTTACATTAGATATCTCCACTTATCCCATGTCTAAACTCACTGCAGTATTGCTTCTGAGTTCATCAGTCAACTAGAACTGGTCACTCCAAAGTTACCAATGAGCAATTAACTGCCAAATCTAACAACTTCATGTCAATCCTCATCTTTCTTGACATCTCTATAGACTTTGACACTATCAATCACTTTCTTTTCATTAGTACTGTGTCCACTCTAGGTTTTCATGGCACTGTTTTGTCCTTGCTCTTCTACCTGACTGATCATTGCTTCTCAATCTCCTTTTCTGTGTCTTCATCCAGGTTATGTCTACTATGTTTTCCAAAGCTCTGTACTGGGCTCTCTTTTCACTCTAAACTATCTAACTTGGTGGTCTCATCAACTCCAATGGGTTCAACTATAAATTTTATGCTTATGATTATGTAGATCTATATATCTAATCCTAATCTCCCTCCTGAGCTCACCAACTGCCTTTTGGCTCTCTTAAATTGGATGTTCCAAAGGTACCTTAAACTTATCATGTTTAAAATAAAACTTATCTTTCCCTCAAACCTGCTCTCCTTCTCAACTTGCATTTAATTATTGAAGCACAGCTATCCTTCCAGCCAGCCAAGCTCAAAACTTCAGTGTAATCCTCAATTCCTCATTCACACTCACCCCACATATACAATTTATCGTCAAGACTTTTTGTCTCTACATTTATAACATCTCTCATATAATTCCTCCTTTTTTCCAGTTATATAGTTGCTACCCTGGCACAGGCCCTCAGCACCTCATGCCTGAACTACTGCAATAGTTTTCTGGTTGTTCTCCCAATTTCAAGTCTCTCTCCTCTCCAATCCATCATCCACTCAGCTGCCAAAGTGATTTTCCTAAACTACAATCCTGACCATGTCACCCAGATTACAAATACACATATACACTCATTAACTACAATGGCTCACTATTATATTGCCTCCAGGATCAAATATAAAATGTGCTATTTGGCATTTAAAGTCCTTTGTAACCTGACCCTTTCCTACCTTTCCAATTTTCTTACACTCTTATAGCTTTCTATAAGCACTCTAGAATCAGTTACACTAACTTACTTGCTTCTCCTTGTGCATAGTATTCTATTTCCACACTCCATGTCTGTTCACTTACTGTCCTCTTTCCTATATTTTCCCTTTCCTTCTCTCCTTGTTAGCTTCCTTCAAGTGCCTACTATATGGGAGATACTATATGAAGAAGCTATTAACAGAAATAGAGAAGTGGGGAAGTGAGGGAATAGATTTTGGAGGGAAGGTGTTGATTTCATATTAAATTTTAAATATTTGTAGGGACCTTTAGACATAAGAGTCAAGGAGGAAGTTGAAAATGAGTAGCTGGTTTCCCAATATATAAGTAGTTGAAGAGTATGTACAAATAATTCTCAAAAGAACTGAAAACTATTATTAACAGTTATGTGAAAGAATGCTTCAAATCACTAATAAGAGAAATTCAAATTAAAACAAGCCTGAAGTTTCACCTCACACCCAGAAATCTGACAAAGAAGAAAAAAAGATGTGAATTGACAATATTAAAATAGCTGTGAGAAGATGGTGAAGAAATTGTTGTACATTAATATAGTGGAATATCACTATGTTGTAAGAAACAATGGACATGATTGATACAGAGAAACATGGAAAAACCTAAGTGATTTGAAGAGCCAAGAAATCATTATACACCAAGACTACAGCTGTATTAATGGAAAAAACTAATGCATAATACTTGAAAGTGCATGTTGCAGAATAACAAAGAACAAAGAATAAGCATGACCCCAAGGAAGACGTATGAGAAGACATGGGTCATTGTATATATTTTCAAACTATTTACATGTATTTCTTAGTTTTATTGATTTTCCCTCTTTTTCTCCATCCTTTTTTGCTTTTCATTAAAAAATGTTCTTTGTTATATGCAATGGCTCTTTGGAAGGGTAGAAGGAAAGGGATATTGGGAGAAATTTAGGTGGCACAAACACAGAAGATGTGTGTGTGCATGTGTGTTTTGGTTCATTTTTGTATAGAAGAGACATTAAATGTCTTTAGGATAAGAGGAAGTAGCTACTAAAGTGTGACAGATGAGAGATGAGAACAAGACATTGGGGTAAGAAATGGAGAATTCCAAAGATGGAATCAGTGGAATAGATGGAAGGGTAGGTTTTGACAAGGGGAAGCATAACCTCATCTTCCTCAACTTCTGGCCAGACTAGAGGGAAGGGAGACTGGGTGGGAGAAGATACATGTGGAAAGGGCATTAATAAAATGGTCTCAATCTCTTTAAAGTAGTTGGCAATGTTATCAGCTCAGGAAGTGGAATCAAATTGAATTGTTTATTTGAGGAAGCAGCCTCAGGACAACACCTTATACTGGTTTTATAGATTTATCATCCACCCACATTGCATTTTCTTATTTCTGTACTTAACTTACCTACTAGATGGTAAACTTTTTGAGAGCAATGATTCCACCTTATTTATCTTTATATATCCCTCAGTGACCAATACAATATTTTATGTATCACAGGAGCTTAAAAAAGGTTTGCAAAATATTGTTGTGTTCACTCTGTCATGGATTGTAAAGCTTAATAAACTTAAATTTGTTGAAAGTACATTGGCTAAGTCTTTTTTTTAGTAAGTACTAATTTATCTGATTCTCATTTTCCTCAATATAAATAGTTTAAATTGATTAGTAATCTAACCATAAATTTATTTGATACTCATTATAATAGCCTTGTGATAGGAAAGGTAGGGATCTAGTGGAATATAGTTTTCAAGAGAAGGAATAATTAATCTTTTCATTCTACCAAAAAGAGCATTTTACAAAATATCCTACTTTGTCTTTTTTTTTCCCAAAAAAGCAATTCTATGAATCAGGAAGGGCAGTGTGCTCTAGTGGAAAGAGATACAGATTTGGAGTCAGAGGACCTGGGTTTGAATCCCGACTTTGCTAGTCAACATCTGTGTAATTTCATGTAGGTCAGTAAACCTCTCTGGGTCTCATTCTAATTTGTAAAATAAAAGGATTAAACAGAACACCTCCAAGCTACCTTTAATGACCTAAATCCCTGATTGTATGGTCCTATGAATCATGGGTCTGCATTTTGCTTGAAATAACAGCTATTGCTCTAGTCAAGCTGAGTTGAAGGATATAGTCAGTGTCTATCCACAGCACACAGAAAGGGTAGTTTAGACAGTGAAGCATAATACCCGAGTCTGGCCAATTTATTAAACCCTCCCTTTTGATTCTTTTCTATTTATCATCCTTTCAGTTTGACCTGTAGCTATTCTCCTGGAGCCATATTCAATTAAATGCTTTCTTGGATATAGTATTTACTTCTTGCAGAAATTTCCCACTGATCAAATGAATCAATCTCTCATGATGCTGAAGACATTGGTAGATGTTGGGAGTTTTATGACCTATGGCACCATGTTGACATGTTTTGTGGGGCCAGATGGAATGATGACATTTTTGCCTATTCACCATCCAGATATAAATTATATATTGGATGGTTCATGTCTATATCAGCATAAATTCTGTTAGATTCTATCTTTTTCCCCTTATTCATTTAATTAGAAACCTTAGCAGGCTAAAGATTAATTATCAAATGAATTTAAAAAGAATGGCTGCTATGTTCAAAGAATTGTCTGTTTGTTGCAAGCATCTAAATTTCTACATGTACTTTATGGGAGAATGCCTCTAGATTGAACTAGGGTTTGATTTGCTCCAAACCAATTTGCACATCTTTAGGTGTCAGCCTTCTAAGCACTTATTACCTTTTATTTTGTTGGCTGTGAAAGTTGATTAATGCTGGAGAATTAGGGCTGATGAACTACTCCCACTCTCATTGCTTCATTGCAATTACTCCTAAAACCCTTTGTGTCAGCCTAATATCTTAACAGCTATGTTTAATTGTTCACCTGCAATGATTTTTTTTCCTCTAGTTGGAATGTTATAAAAGTTTTTTACTTTGGGTTTGGCTTCATTCTAACCTGTTTTGTTTCATAAAGCAAATGTGAACACATACTAAAACAAATATGGCAGGGGAACCTGGTGCAATCTGTTACCCTCCAACTAAGTTAAGCAGTACTTGTGATTGATTGATATTATTCTTCCCAGAATGGTGTTTGGCATTTTATTATTTCATTTGAGGATACAGATGGTGTTTTCTGTTCACAATTCCCAAGCCCCCTAATTAAAGGTACACGAACACTTATCAACAATTGATTCACTTATGCGGGTTAGATTACATTTATGTCAATGTTATTAACAAACATACTTTAATATGAAAAATATTTAAGAGGAAAACAGTTTGTGTTTAAGTCCTCAATACTTGTTTCAAACAAATTATGTTGTCAAGCTGCTTTTAAAGAATGCCAAGAAGCAATTTGTAAAGTTGGCAAGACTGGCCTTTATCCATTGTACCTTTCTAGGCCATTGCTACCCTGCCAGGCAATTTTATCCTCTAGTGCTCCCAGCCTATGATCCTAAGTAAATGTTCTTTCATTTAAATGGTTTTGACTGTTCATTTAAGCTTATTTGAGAGAGACTATAACATGAGATTGAACCTTTCTAACTTTCCAAAAGGATTAAAAATGTATCCTTCTACGTCAGCACTTGCATTTGGGGCTTTGCTCAATATGGTCAAGTTATGAAAATTCCTGTCTCTTGTATTTCTTGAAAGAGAGGTGGGAAGCTAAGATGGATAACACTTTTAATTCTCTTTTTTTTTGAATGTTGAATGAATGAAAATGTTATATAATGGATTGATACTTCAGGTAGGAGTAGGTAGATGAACTGTAAGGTACCTCACAGATCTAAGACTACGATTATGTGAAGAAATGCTGTTTCAAGTTCTTAACCTATGTCTACACAGGAAAACTGAAAATAGAGACCTGAGGAAATCATCTGGTAGATTAGGTCAGTGCAGATAACCAATCCTGAGCCAAACCCCCTTTCTGACTGTGTTTGAACAATATCAAAGCATCCTGATGAAAAACTACTATATCTATAAAACGAGGGGGTGGATTACCTGATCTTTAATATCCCTTTCCTGCTCTAACAACCTAGAAATCTGTGAAAAACAGGGTCAGTCACCTGGATGTTTCCAATATTCAGAGCAATTTTTTTTTTTACTTTCCATCTCCATGTTTTTGTGATTTTGTAGACATAGCTTTTGTCGTCAATAACAGGCATTTTTAAAAAGCCTAAATTACTCAGATAATTACCATGAATTACCACAACGCTCTACTTCACTGATGTAAACACAGCCTATATTTACACTGAAATTACAGACTGACATGCAACATTTAATAAACTAAACCAGCATACTGAAGCTACTCTTTCTGATAGTCACATTGTTTTGACACATGTACAATGAACAAAATAAAAAATTCTTATAATATGCAGTTATGGCTCCTAAGCATTGGTTTTCTTGGATTTAAGAGTGAGGTCTGAAGGCTAGGGTAAGAGAGAAGGCTAATTGTGAACAAACATTGATAGTAAAGTGATAAGAATGATAAGATGTTAGGTGAAAGGCAGTCCTTAAGTTAGCCAAGGGATGAGGTATTTATCTTTGCATATTTCTTGGCATATAGTAGTTATTCAATATATATAACAAGAGCACAAGGAAGAACTAATTCAAGTTTCCTAATTATATCTGGAAAAATGTAAATTTTCATAATATATCTGAGAAGGGAATATGTTGTAGTAGAGAGATGACTCAGGGGTCAAGTAAGATAGACCTGGGTTCAGATCTTGCTTTTGTCAAATCCTGCCTGTCTCACCCTGGGTAAGTCACTTATTCACTTAGGGTTCCATGCAACTATCTTTGAGCCATGAAGTACTTATTAAAGGCCTACTATATGCCAAGAATTTCACTCCATATTGAGATAAAAAGATGAAAGTAAGACAATCCTTACCCTCAAGAAGATTAAATTCTATAAGGAGAGACAACAGATACATGTATAGGTGTATACAAGGTGATTTGTTTTGTTTTGGTAGGGATGGGGCAAGAGCAGCTGAATGTGGCAATCAGCATCATCAGAGAAAGTTCTTCCCCATGAATTTTCTACATTGATAAAATTACAAGCCTGGGTCCCATCCCTCCCCCAAAAAACTAGATAAATATATTTTTAAAGCTTTTCAGAGAAAAAGTAGTACGGAGGAGAGAAACAATAGAAACTGTCTTCACAGCAAAACTATCAGACAGGTATTATCACCTCAGTTTTAGAGATGAGGAAACCAAGGGCTCAGACAATTTAAGAGACCAATCTAGGTTCTGTTGTGGGGGAAATTTTCCCCCAAATAAATATGGGAATAGATTGCTCCTTAGGGTGTTTTCTCATGGTGGAATTTGGTGACTTAGTCAAGATCACAAAATCTAAGAAGTATCTAATGCTATATCTGAAATTAGTTCTTTTAACTGTAAGGCCTTTCCACTATATCATGCTTCTTCTCAGTTATATGTTTCTGGGTTACATTTGTATTATTTGTACCCAATTCAATTATTCTTAAACAAATCCCTTAGTACCCCTTATCTAAATTAAATAAAAAAATATTGAGCTCTTTGTTACGCTTGGTCTGATTTATGGTTAAGAGAAATGAGTTGTGCCATAAAGCATTGCTTTTTCTATTTTTCTCCCTCTGTTAGTCTCCGAATACATAATAGTTCATTTTGTGACCACCGCCAGTGTGAGTTATATGTTAAACAGTATAATGACAGGCAGTGGGGCTTAGGAGAAAAAGCTCAGACTGGGAATCATGCTAGTCTTTACTTTGCTACTAACAAGCTCTTTGACCTTGGGGCATGTCTCTAACCTCTGTGGGCCTCAGTCTCTTCATCTGTAAAATAAGAGAAGTTGACTATCTGACATAGTCTAACCAAATCTGGTCTTTTTCAGATCTAGAATTCCATGGTTTATTAAACATGTTGAGGGAAAGGGGGGAAAACACCTAGACAGAAGGATTATTCTTTCCCATATATTAACAAAGTTTATGCAGTGGAAGTGGGGCAATTCAATGTTATACTTAGTCTGTGGCACACAGAGCCTTCTAAGCTACTTGTAGGTGGTCCATGGTGCATTTTAAATGAACCTATAGCTTTTCTTTCTTCACTAACCCTGGAAAATCAACTTCTGCCTTCAGGTACAGACATCAGTCATCAATCCTTTCCTGAGTAGAGTGGTTTGGTATGAGAAATTAGTTACATTCAAATTCACAGTTTCACAATAAAACATATGATATTGCAGACCTGCCATGTGCTGTGAAAAAAAGCCTGAGGTGTAAGTCCATTAGTTAGTGAGTGGCATCAACCTTGGATCAGACTCAACTGTTGGAAAGGATAAGGACTTGTTCTCTGAGAGAGCTATGGCACAATGAATGACAGAGAATCTGACTGAGTTCTAAAGGCAGTTTGCAATAGATTATAAAGTTGAATTACTTACAGTTACTCCAAGCTAGATTACCTTGCAAAGTTAAAGTGTACAGCCTTGATAGGATGGCTGTTCAAAAGAGGTTATTAATCAGGAACGTGGATGATGGAAAGCACAGGTTGTGGGGCAAGAAAAAGATGGTGCTTATGATGGAAAATCACAGGTGATGGAGTCTTATGCCAAAGAAAGTAGAAAATCCAGCAGAAATGTCTAGAAAATGAACTTTGAATTTTTAGGGAGAAGATAGAACATAAAACCTATTACCTCTCCTGGGCAATGTAGTGTGTGGACCTGAACTAAAATTCTCCAGAAGCCTAGAGATGGAATGAAGCCTTACAGAAGCTATGGGCAAAGTACAGAAGAACAGTCAAACTCTTATTGATCTCTTGATGAACTGGAAGTTGAGAGAATCCTAAATGGAGCCAGCACACTGAAAACTTCAGAACATAAACAAATCCCCTTTCTTCTCTTCTCTAGGATCAAGACCTGTCAACCAAGAAGGATAGAAATTAAAAGGAAAAGTAACAGTGTTTTTTACTCAGCATTTTTTAAACTTGCTAGCATAAGCTGTTTCCCTATGAAGGGAAGACAAATGACTATGATTCCAAGATGAAAAGAGCAATGCTCAAGGAGTGGTTGAAACATTTGGAGGCGGTCTGTTCATCAGCAACTCTTTTAAGTCAGTTAGTGTAGGGGAAGGGAGAAGGGAGGAGATGTGATATAAAACCCAAGTGAAATACTGTGGCAACTACATCCCTAGGACTCAAGGATTGTCTGGAATCCACTAAGAGAAGGGAAATCTAGGACACCCTTTTAACAATAACATTTCAATGCTCATTGTGGGTTGTTGGGGAAATAGAACCTCCTATCTAGTCCTGTCACACTGGTCTTTAGATGACAAATGCATCAAGGAAGAAAAAGTTGTTTTAATGGACTAATTTTTGGACTTGGGACCAAGTACCTGTGATTTCATTGTTATTCAAAACTTCTGGCAAGGAAATTCCCTTTACCAATGTAGATCAGTATTTGGTCTAAAACCTAGAATCTTAAAGTAGCCTGAGAGTTGCTTCACCTCTCTATGAGGTGAAGTTATTCAATTAGCCCAAGCGTTTGCCAGCCAGCATTTATTAGAAGCTTGACTTCAACTCAGATTTTTTTTATGACCCTGAGCCTAGTCCACTCTCCACTATGCATATTCTCCCCCTAATAATTCTTGGAAAACAAACTCACAGACCTTGGGAGTTGGAAGGGCCCTCAGTGTTCATCTAGTCCAAACCCATCTTTTAATGGACAGGGAAACAAAGGCCTAAAGAAATTAACAATCTGCCATCAGAATTAGCAACACAGTAACTGCAGAGAAAAGGCCTAGGAGTGGGAACTCTAGCACAAAACCTTCTTTTAGTGTCATTACTACCACATTACCAAGAGTCCAAATTGTTCACAAGGGCATACTGCCATTTTGACTGTCCAAGAATCCCAGGCCCCTGCTTGTAGCTGAGTACTTACCATCTGTTACCAATAACTGACAGGTGAGAGGTGCTGGCAAGAACATCCTTCTGTGGTTGCCTTTGCCTTGAAGCCTGAGACATCTCTGAAAATACATACCTTGACCACAAGAAGAGCCTAGGCACCAAGAGTGAAATTGATGGTGCCTGGCAAAATCTGGTGAACACAACTTTGGATCTCTGTCCTGAGTTATTTATTTACACGTGCTCAGATTCTAGAGGCCATAGGTATCTATGAGGAAAGCACTTAGTAAAGCTATTTGTCAAAGTAGTAACAGACTTTAACCAATATTCCTTTTGATCCAAACCTCAATCTTGAATCCCAAGTTTGCTAGTGTGTTATTTCTCTATTAGTTAATCACTGACCTGCCTACTAAAGCATTTTAAATTGCTTGTTTTAGGAGTTGGGAGAATATATTCATGGATTCAGAGGCATGGAACTTGTGTTGGGAAAACCAAAAAGTATTTCATGTCACCTCCCAAAATTTTCCCCTCACTACATTTTTAAAATATATTTGAAAGGTAAAATGGAAGTTATATCTATTGAGCTACTGCGGGGCAGTGGACCTGAAGTCAGAAAAACTTATCTTCCTGAGTTCAAATCTAGTCTCAGACACTTACAGCTGTGTGACCCCAGGCAAGTCACTTAAAACTGTTTGCCTCAGTTTTCTCATGTGTAAAATGAACTGGAGAAAGAAATGGCAAACCACTCTAAAGTCAGAGCAGGAACTCCTTGTCTAGGCATTAGCTTTAAAAATAAACTCATCTTTCAAAGAAATTTGTGGAACTAATTGTTGTTGTCATGCTGAGCACAATTCATACGGAAAAAATGCTGCACAGTTTACCTATATTGTCCCTTTGTTTTCTGTGGTTGTTCTCCATGTCATGTCCAGGCCTCTAAATGAAGAATTCCTCTGGATGAGGTTTAAATTTAGGGACCCAAATACGTTATCGTGTGTTCTGTTTGTGCTGCATACGTAACAATAAGTTTGAGATGTAATAATACTAGACATTTTACCTAGCCCTTTAAAATTTGCAAGGGAATTAATATACATTAGCTACTTTGGGCCTTACAGCAAGCCTGGGAGGCAAATACTACAAGATATTTATATTCCCATTTTACAGATGAAAAAACTAAGACTTTGAGATGTTAAGTGAGTCAGCTAAGGTCCTGATACTTCCTGACTCCATTTCCAGCACTCTATCCACTAAACAATGTTGACTTATCAAAGCACAAGCAGATAGAGTGAATGTGTTTTTGTATTTATTTTCCTGGGAGATCTAGAATGATCTCTTTGACTTACAAGATGAAATATATTTTGAATTGTATTTATGACTTTTAAAAATACTTTAAAGGTAGATAGTGGATATATCCTAGAAAAAAGAACAGGACTTGGAAATCAGAGAGACCCAAATCAGCATTGATAATGCCACATACTAGGCACCATATGGCCTTTGCTCAGTAACCTGAATTCTGATCCTTAGCTGTCTCTTCTGCAAAGTAGGGATGATAATGCTCATTCTCTGTATCTGACAAGGTATCTATGAGGAAAGCATTTTGGAAACTAAAAGGTACCTTATGATTGTGAGCTGCTGCTATTATTATTAGATGTTTACCTCAATATTTAAATTATTGATTTATACTTAGATCAATTCTCTTTACCCCTCCTCCCAGGACCTAAGGATGGCAGTTTTGATCATTATTGAATAAGTCTCTTGCTCTCTTGGTAAGAAATCAATTCTTTAGTAAACAAAACAAAACATCCTTCTTTATCTTGTTTGCATGACACCATGAGGCAAGGTAAACATGCTAGAATAAATTCAAATGAGCATTTGTTTTAAATAAAGATATAGTTACATATAAATACATATTTTAAGTGTACAGATAAGTGATAAAATAGTGGGTATTCCTTTCTGCTATACACATACATGCATATGTGTATGTATGTATTTTAATAAGTAGCTAGTAGAAAAAAAGTTTATGGAAACCCTAAGTAGAGAGGAGAATCTCTAGAGAGTGGTGCATGGCTGATCCATGTTTCCCATCATTCCCTTGTTGTTTGTCCTTTTGGGATAGATTTACAGAATGATGGAATCATAAAATTTCAGAGTTGGAAGAGATTTCAGAGGTCATCTAGTCCAACTCTTACCTGAAAACAAGCATCCTCTAAAATATACTTGAAAAATATGCCTCTGTTGAAAGATCTCTAATGAGAGGCAACCATTGACCTCTAATTAGGTAGCCAATTCCACTTCTGGATAGTTCTAATTGTTAAAAAGTTGTTTGTTTTTTTTCCCCCTGACATCACATGAAATTGGCTTTCCTGTAAGTTCCACCAATTGCCCTTATTCAATTTGTAGAATGTCATTGTGCAGTAGTTGAATACTTCTTTTTCATTGTCCTCTAATCATTTTGTCTGTATATTCCTTTCCTTACTAGGCTATAAGCTTCCAAACAGGAACTAAATCTTCACCTCCTGTCGTATTTCCCCAATCTGTCTTGTTTGATGCTCTCCATTCAAAAGACTCTCCAACAGTGCTTATTATTGTATTTACTCACATCATTTACTAGACTCCTAGACTTTTAGAGCTGGCCTTTTTATTGTCCTATATATTTTACTCCAAAGAGTGATAGGCGATTACATGGTGAGGTGGCTCTGATAGCCTTGAACCTACTAAGCCCCAGAATCTGGCAGGGAGGAAGGGAAGCAGGGGGATAAAGGGTAGCAGTTTCAGCAACTTCACAGTATTGTCAAGGGCCACCTCTGCTCAGCTGCTTAAATGAGAGAGCAAGACTGTTGAACCAGATTCTGCTTTGCCTGTGCCTTGGGAAGTGCCAGCTAGGTAGCTCAGTCTACAGGGGTGTTGGGCTGAATTCCAAATCCTGTTCATTTGACCCCATGAGGCAGACTTGGATTATGGGGAGAATTTCCAAGAGTTAGGTGGTTCATTTATTGTTATATGTACAAAATAAAGAGTGACTCTATGGGGCCTCTGACCTGGCCTATTTTCCCTGGATTGTAAACAAATTCCCTTTAATTTTTAAAAATTATAAGCAGTTGACCATGTGAGATGAACAACAAACTACAAAGGCTGAACATATGGAGAACAGGGTTCAGTGTTGTAATCAAATAAAACTTGTGACAAAGTTAATCTGGCGTATTTAATGATATGCTTAATCATAATTGTGCTGCACAAAAAATAGGCATAAATGGTTAGTGTTTTGCATAAATAATGGTAATTAATATTACTTGTAAACAACCATGCTAGGAATTTTTGGTGTTTGCCAGTGGAGAAGAAGGGATTCTAGGTGGATCAGGAAGCAACTTCATTACCTTTGGAAGCCTCCGTGATCTATTTCCCCCAAGTTCCCAGACTTAGCCAGTTTTCTAGCAAGAACAGTAGGTGGACCAGGTGTTCGAGGAACTGGAGTCCCTATCCCCTTCTTTCCCTTCCTTTTTAAAGGTTCATTTCTTAACGTATGGGGAACAGGTTGAGTGGTTTCATTTAAGTAACACCCCTAGACACAAACAGAACTCCTAGGCCCTTGCTGTAGATTTGTTTAAATTAAATCTTAATACCTAGCACTAAGATGGGAATGGCTGATAGCCACCTACTTTTTCCATAATCCTCCCATGGGTGTTTGCTTATTAAATAAAATGAATCTCTAATTGGTCGAATTTCAGGCAGTGTAAGGGAGACAAAATGAAAATTGTGGTAGCTGGCCTTTCCCAGATAGTGCACAGCCAGCCCAGGGAAAAATTACAAAGTAAAGATTAGCCTTGCCACCCCCCCCTCCCCCTCTGAACCAACCTCTCTTTCTGCCCCTAGTCCATTTTCTGCCTCCTCCTCTTTTTATTTCCCAGGATCCCAGTGCTCTCCTGCTGTCCTTTTTGCCATCTAAAGACCCTTATTTCTGTGACCCACCCAACCCTGACCTTCTCTGAAGGTCAGGATGCCATTAAATTGCCACCACCCTCTCTGTAATAATTAAGAGTTTCATTCTGTAGTGTGGATTGCATCAGAACTTTGACATTTTAAAGAAATGTGGTCTAAAAGTCACTGGTTAGGGAAAACCAAAAAGATGAAGAGGAAGGAAGCAAGGTACAGATTTCAAGTGGGAATGGGCCTTAATGGCCATCCACTCCAACTGGACTGGATGATAGACTCATTTTATACATGATATCTGAAGAGACTGAGTGACCGCCTCAAGGTCACATGAGTAATAAGTACTAAAGATTCCATTTGAATCTATGCCTTCTAACTGCAAAGCAACTGCTTCTGCCATGGTACCATTGTGAATCTGTTACCATTTCCTGAAATCATAACTTTTCCTCTCTCCATTCTTCTTCAATAAGAAGAAGATAAATTGGTTGGGATGGAGGGACGCAACTTTCCAAATTATTCATATAAGTCTACAGAATTGAAGGCTTTTTGTAAAATTTCAAAGTAGACAAAAAAATCTCATCTTTGACTTGTTTGAGGGAATTCCTCACCATGTTTTTGCTTCTTCTCTATTGATCAGAGATTGTTAAACTGGAGTCTGTAAACTTAAAAAAATGTATAATTCTTTTTAATCTTATGTATTTTATTTCATGTATTTAAAACCATTATTCTGTGAAGGAGTCCATAAGCTTCACCAGACTAAAAGATTGCCAAAGAGCTCTTTGATGAAAAAAAAAATGTAAAGAGCCTGAGGTAGAGATAAACACTATCATGCAGCTTTCCGGCCAGCTAATATTTGCTCTGGCACAAACTTGCTTTGGTTTCCAAAGTTTCTCTTCTTCCCTTCTCCCCTCTACCCCAACCAATTTTTTTATCCCAGCCAGTGTAAGTTGTCTTCCCTATTAGAATATAAACTCCTTGTTAATAGAGATTGTTTCTCTCTATTAAAAATTAGTAATTAAAATTTAATTAAAAATTAGTATTTAGTTCAGTATCTAGAACATAGTAGGTACTTAATACATTCTGTTTTCTTCCTTTCTATCCTATATTCTAGAAACCTTTTAACCAATTAATGGCTACTCAAAAATTCCTTGGCTTCATCTTTTTCACCATGGACCTAGAATTCCTTTACTTGCTTCTAATCTCTGAGCTTCACTGTAACCATTTCTTCACCTTCTATTACAATAAAAAACCTCACATTTCCATTTCTTTTTTTTAAATATATTTTAAACCATGTAGATTTTTTTTTACTTTATTCCCTCCATCCTTCCCCCTTCTAAGCCATTCCTATAAGGAAGAGTAACAATTCCAATTTCTATAGCATTCTTCATTTCAGGAAGTATTTGCTCTAGCACTGTTTCAACTCTCTTTTGGTTCAATGAAAGAATCATGGACCTGAAGATACTTGAGCTCAACTCTCACTTTTGATATCAGAGAGGCAGAGTGATAAAGTGGAGAGAGTCCTGGATTTGGAATAAAAAAGACCTGGGTTCAAATCCAAAAAATGAAGAGAATGGATGTGGGGTCCCTAAGGATCCAAGGTCTCTTCTGACTTTAAATTATGTCTATAACTAGCTATGTGCTTGTTAACAAATCCCTTACTCTTTCTGAGTCTGTTTCCTCATTTCTAGAATGGGGATAATACCTATGTCAACTTCACAATTCAGGGACAATCAAGATTATGTATGTGCAGTACTTTAGGAACTTTAAAGAACTACATAAATGTTAGCTTGTTTAATTTTTTTTTAGGCAATTGGGATTAAGTGACTTGCCTAGGGCTACACAACTAGTGTCAAGTGTTTGGTCTGAGGTTGGATTTGAACTCAGGTCCTCCTGACTTCAGGGCCACTGCTCTATCCACTGTACCACCTAGCTGCCCCTAGTTTACAAAATTTTAAAATTTTGACAATTAGCTTTAAAATAATGTGAAAAGTGATTCTCAAGGAGATGGTCCAGGACCTGCCCTTTAGAGTAAACACTTTTCTCTTTTTCTTTAACTGTACTTTGTTGTAACACCATCCAGTTCATAATTTCTAGATAACAGCAATAGTATTCTAGATAACAGCCTTACCATCATGTATCTGCTTTATTTACATTAGAGTTTAAAAAATAAAACAATAAGAAAACTAAAGATATCGACAGAAACTGACAGATAAGTGAGTTTGATTTTAACAATCAACAGAGCATTTCAGGGACCTTTGACCTAAATCAGAGGACAGCTTTGAATAACACAGAAAAAAAATCAAGGATGATGCAAATTTGCATAAGAATAGGAAGCTGAGAGCATCAAAGCCTTTATTTTAAATCTGGAGTTGTAAAAGACAGTTATTTGTAGTTAACACCAGAATATATTTGCTCAGAATATTCAAGAAAGTTGTTAGATGGTTGGCCAAAAGCCTAAACTGATGAGCAGTTTGGGCCAAAAGCCTAAACTGATGAGCAGTTTGGGCCAAAAGCCTAAACTGATGAGCAGTTTGTACCAAAATCTTATTACTTTCCCTTGTAATCTTCAAATTAATTAGCTACATTTATGTGGTTAGAAAAATATTCACAAATGTTTGTGGAATGAGCTGAAAGGAGTGGTGAAAATCTGTTGACAAATCGAGCATCCCAGAACTCTTAAGTAGTAAGCTTCTAGAGGGTAGGGACCTGGTCTTATGCACTTATTCAAATGGCTCTCTCAACACTTAGCTCAGTGTCTTGCATATCCAGTAGAATGCATATGTGGAATGATGGATGGATACATGAATAAACCTCCCAGCATATATTACATTAACTAAATATCTGGGCTGCTTATTTTAAAAAAATCTACCCTCCAGGTATCGTTGGATTCAGGACTTTCTTGGGTACAGGCCAAACCTTCTTCCCACACAGTACAGAACAAGTTCCAGTTTCTATCTAGCCTCTAAAATCCCTCTAAGCAGTCATCTGGCACTAACAATAACAGGAACAATGGTGGTAATGGGAATGATATTGCCATTTATACAATGCATAAGAATTTATAAAGTGTTTTAGATATATTATCACACTTGTTCCCAGAAACTGAGTTATAAAGGAAAAATAAAAGAAGTTTCCATATCCTCTCAGTAGGTCAATTTACGGAGTACAACGATGGACACCTTCATTATCAGAAGTTTTCAATATTGCTTGGTGAAGGCTTTTTTTGTTTACCCTCTGTAAATGTACCTCCAGTGTTATAATGGAAGTCTGTAATGAAATTGGATTCACTTTACAGACAACTTCCTTAAAAACATCCATTTTGTGATGTGAGGTAGTTCTCCAATATATGCTACCACTTAATTCATTTCCCTCAATAACATGCTCTGCTGAACTAATCTAAAGGGCTTGTGTTATGGAAGCAAGGTAAAGCTGTTGGTAGGATGATTGAATATATGGTCATCAGATTCTGTATTCACAGTAGAGAGGAAATGAAGGGATCTGTGAGATAGAAAAACTACAATGTAGAGCACTGAAGAATGTTCTGTCTGTTGAATATAGAAATTCATTCATTCATTTTTTCAACATATCTTGGTTTCTAGGGAAACCTCAGTTCTTTGCAAGAGAAAGCATTAAAATGAAGAACTTAATTTACATGATAAATTCATTAGCTTTTCTATTCATTCAACATACTTTGCTACATGGGGCATGAGTGGAAAGAGTACTGGAATTGGAATCGGGAGAACTGGATTGCATGTGGACTGTATGTGGCACTTATGACCTACCTCACTTTGGGCTGTAATTTCTTCATCTGCAAAATTAAGGGGTTAGATCACATGACCTATAAGATCTCTTTCAGTTCTAAATCTGTCAGCTAATATGTCTAAAGCTGAAAAACAAGAAGAACATAAATGATGACCAATACACACGGAAAGGCCACATCAAGCAAGATGGAGATTGACCCTATACTAGTTCTATACCTATTCAAGGAATTAAAGTCTTCATAAAATAAGCAAATCTTTTCCCAAGTTTAAAAGTTCCTTGCCAATTTCCTCTTTTGCTTTTTATCTTCTTCTTCTTTCTGATCCAACTTGGTAGTTAAGGAAAAGGACATACACACCTGTGGAGCTGAGAAGTGAAAGTAGAGCTAAAGTGGCCGGTAAACACATCCACTT
This sequence comes from Vombatus ursinus, assembly GCF_900497805.2. Classification (NCBI taxonomy): domain Eukaryota; kingdom Metazoa; phylum Chordata; class Mammalia; order Diprotodontia; family Vombatidae; genus Vombatus; species Vombatus ursinus. The sequence goes on along the minus strand of NW_020954562.1, from coordinate 25,464,308 downwards.
CCACACTGCTCTTTCTCACTCCCACAGAGAGTCATCAGATGTCCCTTATTTGTCCATGTATTTTTAGTCTGTGTCAAACTGTTAGCAAAGGAGTACTTAATGAAAGAAAGAAAAAAAGTGGGAGGGGTCATACAGAAGTGTTGGTTTTCTTTCCTTAGCATGCTATTGTCTGCCTGCAGAATGATATAAGAACCCAGTAGCAATGGCAATTTATATACTATAGGACTCTATTCTAGTGCTGGTGAGAGGAGATAAGGCTAACACCAATATTACAGCCTTTCCAGGTTACAGCCAGAAAGATACTCTATGCATCCCTAAAATCCTTTAGAAAAAAAGTTACCTGTAGGGTAACCAAATCCAAGGTTAAAATGGCTCTAGATAGAACTTAGTACTTAATTATTTTGGAAGGAGTCTTATTTAAGAAGGTGCCACTCTCTCCTTTTCTCCCCTCTCTTCCCACTTGTAGGTGTTCTAATACTTCTGTTAGAGTAACTTTCTGAATGTACAGCTTGGTCTTGTTATTCTCCAGTACAGAAACTTTTAGTGATTGCCCATTACTTCTCAACTCATGTCCAAGGGTCCTTAACTTTTATTTTCAAAGGGATTCTTTTAGTCATTTGTTTCCTTTTCCAATCTTATCTCACTCCCTTTCTTATACTCTATGCTCCTACCATACAGTTCTACTCTTCCCTGCACTCTCCTGGGCTTTGCCTAATTCTCTGCATTTGCTCTTTCTTTCCTAAAATATACTCTTTCCCCAGCCCTTGCTAGACTGCCTTTCAACTACCTTTCAAGACCCAACTCAATAGCTCCTCCAAGAGGCCTTTTCTGCTTCTCTCTCTGGATCTCTTGGAAGCTCTTCTTCTGCATTTTAGTTATGTTTGTACATATCTCCTCTATTAAATTATAAACCTCAAAAGCAGGGTCTATGTTTTTATATTTATTGAGCAGAGTATGTACCCAATAAATACTTATTAATACTAATTGTTGCTAATATTCTATAACACTTTAGATTCGCAAAGCACTCTCCTTTCATCCTTACAACACCTTTATAAGGTAGGTACTACCTACATATAGTATTATCCCTATTTGACTGATGGGGAAACTGAGGCTCAGAGAAATTAAGTGACTTGCCCAGGTCACCTCACTGTAAGGATAAGAGATAGGATTCAAACTTACATTTCTTCTGACTCCAGAACTACCACTCTTTTTACTAAACCTTTTCACTTCCTTTCCCACAGCAACTTTGAATTGAATTAAATACTCAAAAAAATTGATCAGGGCCCCTTGCTTCAACTATCTTATTTATGACTTAAATGGCAGATCATATTTCCTTATTCACTTGCTTTATGCCTTTTTTCTTTTCTTCTTGAGTAATATTAATAGAAATCATAAAAACATACACACCTTTAGAGAAGACTTGAGGGTACTTCCCTTCTTTGACAAGTCTTAGACCAGAAACAAACTAAGGGAAGGTCAATAAGGACACATAAGATAGAAGCTATTGACTGGCTATTCTGCACCTTTATCCTAGAGAAGAGAGGAAATAGGTTTAAACTGCTCTAGGAGGAATTTAGAGAAGATGGACGGCTAAACTTTCTGACAGGGAAGATTGTTAGGCACTAGAAAAAGTTATCTGAGGAGTCTGTGAAATCTCTTTAATAATAGGGTTGATTCATACCTGACTAGAGTACTTTAAAGTGTGATTCTGCCTCTAGGCAGAGACAGGATTAAATGGCCTCTTGAGATTTAAAAACCTTAAAATAATGCCCCTGACGTAAGCATTCAATTGTGGCATTTTAAAACCTAGAAGATTCTCATTTTATTCTTGTTCTTTTTTGGGAGAAAGAGCTGGACAAATAACACTGCATTATAGCCCCAGATTTATGACACATACAGCAGTGCCACTGATCACGTTTCACAGAAGAATGATCTGAGAAGTTGCAGCTCTTAGCTAGCTGTCCAGAGCCTCAAAATACGTGTTTGCCAAAATGGGGACATTTGCACCCCGATCCCCACCTGATTCATTGTCTCCATGCAAATTAATGAAATCTTTGTGAGGTCCCCTTTTGTATCCCAAAATTATTGATACAGTCATAGGCTATAAAGTGAAATTTAAATGTGGAAATTCAACACCCTTGACATTTGCTCTGAAAGGTACTCTGAGTTATAACCTTACCGTCTGCTGGGTTAACATGATTACTCACAATATTTCACCTTTCGGGGAAATATATCAATCCTGATTAGGTCATATTGCTACAGATCTTGTCAGTTCAGACACACTTCATTGATTTCCTAAGTTATGCAGCAAAGCAAAGCCAGCCACCTTGGAACAAGATAAAGTCAGAGGCTGACTTCAGGTTAAGATGAAGCCTATAGAACCAGAACTTAGTTTCCATTGTTTTCCATGTAGACATACTCCCCAGCCTCTCTCCCTGGCCCCTCCCACACACAAGTATGTGTGAGGAAACCATTTGGGAATTAATTACTCAGAAAAATCCTGAAAAACTCAAGTGACTATGTCTGAGCAGTAGGTTGACATTTTAGCTTGTCCACCACCTGTTTCAGTGTTCTGGGGACATTTCTGTAGACTTAGCCTTAGGAATTTGTTAGAGACCTCTGGGAAAATGTTCAACTATGCTAACTAATTAACCTCTTGAAGATTCTTTTGCTGGCTCAGTTCATTCATCTGTGAGGTATGGATATTAATCTTTGCATTAGCTACCTACCTCCCAGGGCCATTTGGAGCAAAGTACTCTGTAAACTGGAAAACAATATATAAACATAAGCCATCATTATGATTATTGCTATAGGAGCTGTTATTGTACCACTCCATAGCAACATCATTTACAATTTCAGGAAAATAGAATAAGGTCATACAATTGAATTAGTTTAGAGGGAAATTACAAGAATTTACATTTATATAGCTTTTTTTCAGTTTTATAAAGTACTTTCAACGTAACAACCACGGGAGGGGGGTAACATAATTGTCATTGTCCCAATTTTAAAGATGAGGAAACTGAGGTTCTAGGTGGTTAAATAACTTGCCCAAAGCCACATAGTTGCTAGAGTTAGAAATTAAAACCTAGCAGCTGTTTTAACTCCAAGGGCTCTTTCCCCTACCAAATGATGCCTTTATACAAACAAATTTACAATAAGCCTTGGGAATAAGAAAAAGATAAAATGTTATTAAAGGCATTTTAATTATCTCAAATATAATCAGTGGTTTTTAAGAAGGAACCTATAGGTTGTGACTTGATTTTTGTAATGCAATATTTTTCACGCTTACTTCATTGCTGCCTCTTCCCTCAATAACATGGCTATAGCAAATAAAACATCATAAAATATAACATGGAACTTTGTGTGGACTTCCCTATGTCAAGAGGAAAAAAACACTATGATTTAAATTTGGGCATTTTAACCAAAAGCTATTACAGTAATATGAGGCCCATTTATATCTGTTTTAAAGGAAATAATGAAGCTAACGAGAAAACAATAGCCTGTATTTATATAGAACTTCATATAGCTAATCTTATTTCATTTGATGACAATCCTGTAAGGGCTGATGTTATCATATTCATTTTACACATGAGGAAACAGAGGATCAAAAGGGCTGTGATTCTATCAGGTCATCCAGTCATTAAATGATAGAGCTAGGTTTTTTAATCCAAGTCTCTTGATGCCAAGTCTAGTGTTTTCCCATACTGAATCAAACTGACTATAGATAATGTCTATTCCCGATAATGCCTAGCAAACTCATAGTGGCAAAATGAGGAAGAATAACAACATCCTAACATCAGGAAATGAGACTTGAGGAAAGAAAATCAGACTTTAGGAAAGGAAAGAGAAGGAAAAAATAAGAAATCAACTGCTCATTTCTCATTATTTCTCTCATAGACACTGAGGATGAGGTACGCATTTTAATGTTAAGTGTAAACAATGACTGCAAATACTAACATTTCCAGGCATGTAAGAAGCTGCTGCATCCCCCTGCATAGGAGATTATTCTCCTCAGGAAATAAGATTATACAGGCGAGGAAACATTATGAAACATTTCTGGAAATACAGAAGAGGCGAAAGAAGTAAATAAGCTTTCAGGAAAATTGATAAGTTCGACCACAACCCTCCCCCACCCCCACTCCCACCACAACAATCAAAATGAGATGTTAGCTGAGAGGAAACATACTGAACAAGGAAGGAATGTTACAAATATATGAGCAGGGACATTAATAACAGCCCAGGGAAAGGTTCCATGTCTCCATAAGAGCAAAAGTATTGAAAGCATCATTTAAACGCATGTGACTTTTTAAAAAGGAATATGGATCTTGTAAATATCTAAGCTGCTAAGGAAAAATGGAGAAAGAAATATTTCATAATTGTAAGGACTGAAGATTTATGCCCCCACCCCCAAGTAAAGTGGAACACTGATTTAGGCAAAGTTTTATTGAATCAACTCACAAAAACTGTATCAACAATAAGATAGAACTAGCATCAAATTTTCTCTATGGAGGTGTACTGTATCAGATACTGTGTTGCCAATTAGTGCAATAATAATAAAAATCATAATAATAACTCTCACTTTTAAAGCACTTTTCTTGTGACAGTCCTATGAGGTAGTTAGAGTAAGCATAATTACAGATAAGGGAACTTTAGGTCAAGCAGTTAAAGTAACTTTTGCTGGTCACATAATTTCTAAGTAGGGTTTCAGCCCATGTTTTCTTAATTCTGGACCTAGTGTTCTTTCTATAGGAATTCACAACCTCTCTAATAATGAAGTAAATTTCAATACAATTCAACAAAAACAACAAAAACAACTGTATTCTGAGGCCAGGATTTGAGAAGCTCTTGGGGGTCAGAAAAAATCTGGAATATTGTATTTGCTTTTGGGCACCAGATTTTAGGAATACCTTCTATACATGTGTGTTCATGCATGTGCACACACACAAATGTATGTGTATATGTATGTATGTATATATGTACATAGATATGTGTTTTTATCCTTTGCTAAATGAAAGTATTGTAGGTGCTTCATAAGAGAAAGGCTGATTTGTGAAGTGAACAATTAAGAATACTATGTCAGAGAATGGGTTTGGATTTCTGGGCCATGATTTAAGTTTTATTAATAATTACCTTTTGGTTAGAGATGAAATCTAGATAATAAGCCCTAATTAAAAATATTTATTATAGAGATTTGCAGATCTGAATTAAAAAAAAAAAGCTTTCAAATGAAAACAATGGGAGGAAACCACCCAAATATACCTGCCAAATCATCTAACAATGATCTTATTGGGTAAGACATGGGGAGAAAAGTATAAATATAAAACTACATTAATTCAAAAGAGAAAAATATGCAGGAAGAGAGGCAGCAAAAAATCTTTGAATATGTACTCAAAAGTGGGCAAAATGTAAGTAATAAACTAGAGAGACTAGTGATCATACAAGGAGGTAAATTTGACCTGAAAACAATTACTAAGACTTTGTGGGATGTTACTGAAGCCTGTGATGTGATTATGGAAAGATACAAATGTATAAAAGGGGAGATGGGGTAACCTTAGATATTAAGAATATATGTTCATGTAAGTAATTAGGAATTTAGAGGGGAAAGCAACATTATAAAGAACATTTGTATGTCAATGAAAGAAAAACTGAGTAATGATATTATGGTGGGAATATACTATGAACCACCCTAACAAAGAAGGACATAAATAGTGAGTTTGGAAAACAGCTAAGTTGCACAATGGTTAGAGCATTGTACTTGGAGTCAGGAAGACATGAGTTCAAATCTTGCCTCAGACACTAGCTGTATGACTCTGGGCAAGTTCCTTAACCTCTTTGTGCTTCAGTTTTCTCATGTGTAAAATAAAGAGGCTGAAATTGATTGCATCTAAAGTATCTTCCAATTCTAAATCCTAGGTCCCCAGTACAGGGTCAGGATAGCAGTGATGTAGCTCATGAGTTCTTGATTTCCCTAATGATCATTTCTTATTTCAAAAAGTGGAAGAAGAACCATGAGAATAGCTATTTCTGAACAATATGGAAAAAAATTATTTCCCCCCCTGAAACAGAGGGAACATTGGAAACAAGTGATCAATACTACTAAAAGAATTTATGATAAAAAAAATAAAGAAAAGCAATGCATAGTCTGACACACCCATACTAGGTTGGACAAAAGCAAATTTAAAAGCAAATGGATAGATTTAAATAACAGATAGGTATAATACAACCAAAGGAGGCACTGGAAGCTGTAAAAAAATGAAATACTGATGAAAATACGATTGTAAAAAAGAAGGAAAAGGGAGGGTTGCTAAGTAAAGACTTTGATGTGCATGTACAATCAATTCAATAACCAAACTACATTTTTTAAAGACACATGTAAAGGAGGAAGAAAAAGAGGAGAAATGTAACAGTGGTAAGAATAATGTAAGGATTGCCAAATCTAGAAATGAGCTGATTTTGACAATGAAAGCTTAGCATAAGTGGGCAAAGAGCATTTGAAAGTTCTATTTTAGTCTAGGAGAAGATCAAAAAGTGGAAACATTGCTTGGTTCTTCATCAGCTGCAGCTGCTGATAGTGGTGATTCTATAAAGAAGACTGGACTGTTCAACTTTTATTTTACTTCTATTTTCTCTGTCGTGGACTTCAGTCTATAAAGTATTAAAAAATGGTTAAGAGAGAGCTTAGACCTAGAACAACTAAGGAAATGGTAAGAGTACTTAGATGTGCTTGATGAGTTCAAGGCACTAGCCCCAGATGTTTTACACCCCTGGGTCCCTAAAGAATCAGGAGATATGGCTTCTGAGCTGCTTCTCAGTGATCTTTGAAAACAAGAAGAATTGGAGTGAGGCCACAGGATTGGAGATGGGCAAATGTCCATTTAAAAAAAAGTAAGCCAATTGGAGTTTTTAGACTAGAGTTTGACTTTAATTCCCATGACTGTTTAGGATCACTTGGAAAGAAAGTGGTGATCACTAAAAGCCAGCAAGGCTTCATGGTGTCATTAGGGAATTGATAATATAAGAATGACTTCATTTCCTTCTTGCTAGTCGAGTAGATCAAGGGAATTTCATATATAGATATTTCAGTAAACAATTTGCCAAAGTTTTTCATCTTATCCTTAAGGATAGGATGGAGACATATAGGTTAGGCCAGCCAATCAGTAAAGAAACATTTGTTAAGTGCCTACTACATACTAGTACTAGTTAAGTGCCTACTCTTACAAGGGCTGGGGAAAAAAGGCAAAAACACAGCCACTGCTCTCAATGAACTCACAATCTAATGGGGGAAACAACAAATAACTATATATAAACAGACATATGCAAAGTAAATTAGAGATAATCAATAGACAGAAAGTTCTAGCATTAATGGAATTGGGAAAGGCTTCTTGCAGAAGGTGGGATTTTAGCTGGGCATGGAAGAAAGTCAGGAAGGGTAGAAGGCAGAAATGAGGAAGGAGGTAATTCCTGCCATTGGGAACAGCCAGTGGAAATTCCTGGAGTTGGACAACGGAGTTTCTTGTGCAAGGAACAGCAAGGGGGCTAGTATCACTGGAAAACAGGTGGAAAAGGTTAAAAAAAAAGATTCTGAACAAATTGAATGCCCAGACCCAGAGAATAGTCATTATTCAATCTATATCAACTTAAAGAGATATCACCAACAAATGCCTCCAAAGATCTGTCTTTGATCTTGTGCTCTTGAATATTTTAGTCACTCACTTGGATTAAGGTGGAGATGACATGCTTATCAAATTTGCTGATGGCATGGAGGTGAGAGAGAAAGTGTCTAGACCTGATGATCAAGTCAAGATTCAAAATCACTTTAACAGATTATAATGAACTAAGGCAAAGAAGATGAAATTTTATAGACATAAATGCAAAGTTAAATACTTACATCCAATAAGGAGCATGCTTTAACAGTACTTCATCTAAAAAAAAAGATCTAGAGGTCTAGGTGTCTGTTTTATAAGAGTTTGGTTTCATATGCTTCAATAATGTGATGGCTGTCAGCATGGCCTTAGTCTGAAATAAATGATCAAGAGGGGTGATAGTCTTGGTATACTCTGTCATGGGCAAAGCATATCTGGCATATTGTGTTTAGTTCTGGTGGACAAATTTTTGAAAAGATATAGAAAAGCTAAAGCAGATCAAGAGGAGGGTGACTAGGATGGTAGAAGGACCAAGGATCATGCCACATATGGTACATTAGAATTTTTAGCATGGAGGGGATTTTTAGCCTGGAGAAAAAATAACTTGAGCAAAAAGAATTACAGGCTTTAAATATATGAAGACTTCCAAGTAAAAAAGGATTAGGTTTCTTCTACTTGATCTCAGAACACATTGATAAGAACATAGGATGGCAGCGAGGCAAATTTAGGCTAATAAGAGTGATCCCAAAGTGGAATGGGCTATCTCATAAAGTAATGGATTCTCTATCACTAGAAGTCTTCCAGTAGAGGCCAGATGACCACTTGTTAGGGATGTTGAAGTATTCATTTACCTAGATAACCTTCTGGGTTACTTCTAACTCTAAAATTCTTTAATTCTGTGAAATGTGATGAGAATTCTCCCATAGTCTTAGGTAGCAAATGTAGTACATAATTAAAGATGTAATGGTAATAGTGAATTTCTCCTCCTATAAAGATATTGAGTGGGAATTTGCAAAGGCATAACAATAGTCTTGGCTTCCACTATTCAAAGAATGTGTAAAATGTACTTCCAATTCAATCTGAATTTTATTTCACCTGATGTTAAGGCTTAAACTATAGTTCTTCTCATTGTATGATACCAAGTATTACCCTGGATAGGGAGAACTGGGATATGTATATATGTATTTGTGTATGTATATGTATGTGTATGTATGTATGTTGTATGTATATATCATATATATGAGGTGTATATATATAGAGATATATAGATATAGATATAGATATGTGATTTATATTTCAGTTCCTAACATAATGTCTCATCCATGGCATGATCTTCATAAATATTTGTTTATATTAATCTAATTGAATGTTTATGGAGAGACTACAGATCTAAGACTGCCTTGGGATTCATATAATCAAAGAAGGAATTTGCTGAGGTAGATATATTAGCTTACACTGACTTTCTCTTCCCTGTTAGAAAACTGATCTAGGGTTGTCTTCAGCTGTAGAATACTTACAGAGAAAAGGGATGGTGTAACTCCTGGGGAACATCATTCACCCTACTTTGCCATGACCTTCAACTGATGGATTCAAAGAAGAGTCCAAAACAGTATTTGTTAATTTAGTGTTATCTATGAAAGTGAGTTACACCCCCCCAGAGGTGAGATTTCAGATTTTTTAAAAATTTTTGAATCCCTAGATATATGTATGCTGCTAAGAAAGATGCACTGATGCTTTGAATTGGAAAAGATTTTTAAAAATGAAAACAGTCAATGTTGTAGGAGCTGTGGAAAGGCAGGCACAATAATAAATTCTTCACAGGGCTACAAATTAGTAGCCAATCATTCTGGAAAACAATGTATTTGATAAGTTACCCAAATGTTTATATGATTTGATACAGTAATCTCAGTACTGTATAGACACCCCAAGGAGGTTAATGACAGAAAGAAGTCATACAATAAAATGTTCATAGCAACATTCTTTGTGGTAATGAACGTGCATACTTCGAGACAAAATGGGGTGCCTATTGATTGAGGAATGGCTGAATAAATTGTATATGAATGTAATTAAATATCGTTGTGCTGTAAGGAATGATGAATATGAGAAATCTGTGGAAACATGGAAAGACCTGCATAAAATAATGTAGAGAATAGAAAGCAGAACTTAGAAAACAATATACATAAAGCAGATGTGATCAAGAGAACTTCTGTTCAGTGTGATCAGTCCTACCTGCCAGGCACTGTGGTAAGTGCCTTTTTGGGAGTTGGGAGGAATTGGTAGGAAGAGAAGTATATTGGACTTGTGATTTCATTTCTATATGTAACTCTTTTACAAGTGACAATTTGTACTTGCCCTACAATTGTGTCAGTCTTAGCTACCTGGAACACCAAGAAATTATGTAACATGCAGGGAAACAGTATGTGTCAGAGGCAGGATTTGAACCCATACCTTTCTGACTTTAGCTCTAGTACTTATCCACTACAACATACTGCTTCTGAGTCAAAATAGTCAGGATACAAAGGGGAAAAAATCCCTGCCCTCAAAGAGATTATATTGTCTCTTTTAATTTTGGGGAAAGTGGGGGTAGGGAGTTAAACACAGTAGTTTCAGGTAAATAAATGCACAATAAATATCACATAATTTCAAAGAGAATACTGATACAGTGAGGGGGCAGTAGGGAAATAAGGAAAACCTTGGGTAAAATATTGCACTAGAGATGAATCTTGAAGGGAGCTCACTATTCTAAGAAGCAAAAATCAGAAAGGAGAACATTCCAAGTATGATACCCAGCTTGTTTTGTCTGCAGGATAATTTTCCATGATATAAAAAGGTACTTTATGATGGAATTTTGCTGAAATTTTTAATGGTAGAATCATGGAATTAGTTGAGACTAGAATTGGCTAAGTTTAAGGCATAGGTAGAGACTGAAAATGAATAAGGCTTCTATGAAAGGATGTGATCAAGAATCTGGGTGATGTTATTTTGTTTGCTAATTTTTGTTTTTTTTTGGGGAGCAGAAATGGTTACCTCATCCCTCCTATAACTTGCTAGTTAGAGTTTTGTGGTCTGTGGTGACAAACAGATAAGAAGGGAATAGAGGAATAGGAGAGAGTTAAGGTTAGGTAGACATGAAGGAATTTCTGGAGCAATTTAAAATTGCTTAGAAGTAAGGAGCCAAATTGAACACCTAAAGTAAGTAAAATATTGCTTCCCTGAAATTGGATAACCTTAAAAGATACTGGAAGGTCATCACTAGATTACATGTTTAAAATTAGAAGGGACATTAAAGGTCATCTGGTCCTATTCCTCTCAATGTCACACATGAGGAAACTGGAGCTTATGTAGAAGTGACTTGCTCAGTCATATAAGTGGTCAGTCAAGATTTGAATCTAGGACCTCTGATTCAAAAACCAATATTTTTTCCTCTATACCACATTGTCCACATGTAAGAGTAGCATATGTCTTTTGGGTCAAGCATAGTAGTAAGGGATGAAAACATTTATCTCTATGAATTTTATAACTTTCTTTTTACCCAAAATTATTTTTGTCCCCCCAGCTGCCTTGCTTTTGCCTTATTGACCTTGACTTTCTGGTTATTTATGTCATATTTTTGGTCAATCAATAATCTACTTATTTATTATCATTTATTAAATGTCTACTATGTGCCAATAACTGTGCTAACTGCTGAATATATGAAAAGAGGAAAAAAGTCAAGGAGTTTGTGATCTCTATGTTGATGGAGATTTTGTCAGTGAACTCAGCTAGTATGGTTCAGTTAGGCAACAGAAAAGTCCAGCAGTAGGCACCATAGATGCCATAGGTGTATCACTCCTCCAAATCTCAGTTGGTTTCACTCTTACCACAAACTTTTTTTAATCACTGTTACATAAAATCCACTTTAATTCAAGTGAGACATGAGGGCATAGAAGAAAGAGAGCTGTCCTTGAATTCAGGAAGACTTGGAGTCAGGTTCCAACTCTTACATGTACTGACTGTGTGAAGGAGTAAATCACTTAGCCTTTCAATGTTTCAGGCAGCATTCTTAGACTATAGCTTCTGAGAAGATGCTGACGGGAACTGCTAGAGAAAATGTCTGTACTGAGAGTTCCCTATATTAATAACATTACAGGTCTGGTGTTAAAAAAAAACAAAACAAAATAAAAACAACAATTAAAAAAAATTCAACAGGATACTCTTTCTACTATCAGGTTCCTCTAAATACCTGGATGGAAAGCAGGTACAATTAGCCACTCCTCGTATCATAAGTACATGGTAATGCTACTATGTTGGAAGTGTACCTGGGAAATCTTCCATGTTCTCTGTAAAGTACTGCTGATACTTTTTCACTTTCCTGTGCCCTGATATGCCCTCTTCTCTCTATAACAGTGACAAGATGTATTTGTGTGCTTCCACCTCTAACAACCACCAACTCACTAAACAGTCTAGATAATTCATAATATATATGGAAATATCAATATAGTAATTAGGGGCAAATGTCCAGTGCACTGGGAATCAATACTAAATTAAGCCTTGGAACAAGCTTGAGTAATGTTGAAATTTGAGCCAGGAGATAAGCGATGATGAATATACATTTAGGCGGGCAGTTCTCCTTTGCTCTACTCACACAGACTCTACCTTAGTTCAGGCCCCTACCCATTTCTACTCCACTATTGCAATAGAGTCTTAGTTGAAATACCTCTCCCTAGTCTCTCTTCTCTCCAATCCATTGTCCACATCATTGGCAAATATATGTTCCTAAAACCCATACCTGACCACATCACTCCCCCACTCAAAAATCTTCAGTAACTCCCTATTTCTTCTAAGAAAAAATGCAGGGGGGACTTCTGTTTCCAGAGGCCAGGGTGGTGGAGTAAGTAGCAAGTTGCTCTCACCTTCCCTTATTGACCTCTGAAAACCCTGAAAATATCACCCCAGTAAAACCCTGGAACAACTGAGCCAGCAGAAAGATGGGGCACAACAGTCTTATAGCCCAGAAAGCTTAGGAGATTAACAGGAAAGATCCCTGTTCCTCTGGGAGAGGAGGAGCAGTACAGGATGTGAGGTGTCCCAGCAAGCCAGTGGCAAGCCCCAACTAAGCATACCAGGAGGGGATCCTGAGCCCCAGGGGAGTGGAGCAGGCAAGCATCACCACCAGAACCCTTTGAATACCTCAGTACAGTCAGGAGAACCAGTAGACACCAGCTCTGAAAACCACCACCTTCAATGGCCTTCTCCAGCAGCCAAATCTCCCAATGCCTCAGAACAACTCCAGGAAGCACAACTCCAGCAAGCAAAGCTCCAGGTTGAAAGACATCCTCTAGCAGCAAAACATCCCTCTTGAAGGCCCAGGTGAGCAGATGCCAAAGAAAGGAGGACAAGGCCTGGGTGAGCAGGGCTAGAATCCCCCCTCCCCCCCAAGAGCTCTAGTGTTGCTGAACCTAGCCCAACACCACTAAGTAACCTGCCAGAACCCTACAGCCTCCAATTGTCAACATCTGATGTCCCAGAACACAAAGCCAGTGACCAGGCCCCAGGCTCCCAGCACAAAAAGCTTGGGTCACTGCCCCCTGTGCTCCAGCAGGAGAGCTCAACTTTTTTTTAAAGCCATGAAATAAGCAAACACCATGATCAAAAAACAGAAATAGACAATGATTATAGATTCTTATTATGGGGACAAGGAAGATAATCAAGGCACAAATTCAGAAAAGGACAACACCATCAACATACCTACACCCTAAACCTCAAAGGGGAATATAAGCTAATCTCCAACCCAAAAAGCCTTCTTAGAAGATCTCAAGAAGGATTTTAAAAGTCAAATAAGAGAGTCAGAAGAAAAGTTGGGAAAAGAAATGAGAAATATGCAAGAGATAGTCAATAGCTTGGAAAAGGAAGAACAAAAATTAACTGTGGAAAACAAGTCCATAAAAATACAATTGGCCCAATGGAAAAAAAATACAGTAAAGAAAACAAGTCCCTAAAAAATACATTAAAAGATCAGAGGGCTTGGAATATGATATTCAGTAAGGCAAAGGAGTTTGAATTACAACCAAGGACCAACTGCTCATTGAAATTGAGCTTAATCATTCAAGGGAAGAGATGGATATTCAATAAAATAGAGGACTTCCAAACCTTCCTGATGAAAACACCAGAGCTCAACAGAAAATCTGATCTTCAAATTCAAGACTCAAGGGAGGCATAAAAAGGTAAATAGGAAAGAAAAAAATCAACATCTTATTAATAAGAGCAAATTGTTTACATCCCTACAAGGGAAGATGACACATAACTCTTAAGAACTGTATTGTTATTATGACATTTAAAAGGGTTATATATAGGCAGAGGCCATGTGTATAAGTTGACTTTATTGTGATAATAAAAAAATTTAAGTGGAGAAAAGGAATTGAACTGAAAGAAGAAAAAAGGAGGAGGCAGACAAGGGTAAATTACATCACATGAAAAGGCACAAAAACCTATTAGAGTAGAGGGAAACAAGGGAGGGAGAGGAGCATTGTTTAAACCTTACTGTCATCAGATTTGTTCAAAGAAGGAATAACATAATCAGTTAGGTATAAAAATCTAACTTACACTACAGGAAGTAGGAGGAGAAAGGGAAAGGAAAGGGGGAAAGAAGTAGTAAGGGTAAAGGGGAAGAAAAAGGAGAGGGGTAGTAGAGGGGAGGGCAAATAGGGAGGTGGTAGCTGAAAGCAAAACTAGTGAGGAGGTAAGGAGAGAAAGGAGAGAGAAAAGTATAAATGGGGGTGGGGTGGGAGGAATAGGATGGAGAGGAAACACAGATAGTAATATTGTGTGTGAATGTGAATGGAGTAAACTCTCCCATAGAATGGAAGCAGAGAGAAGAGTGGACTAAAAACCATAATCCTACAATATACTGTTTACAAGAAACACATTGGAAGCAGAGGGATACACATGGAATAAAAGTAAAAGGTTGGAGTAGAATATATTATGCTTCAGCTGAAATTAAAAAAAAAAACCAGGGGTAGCAATCTTGATCTCAAAAAAAGCAAAAACAAAAATAGATCTAATTAAAAGAGATAAGGAAGGAAACTATATCCTGCTAAAAGGTACCATAGACAATGAAGTAATATCATTACTAAACACATATGCACCAAAGAGGAGAAGTTAAGGGAGTTACAAGAAGAAATAGATAACAAAACTACACTAGTGGGGGACCTCAACCTAACCTTTTCAGAACTAGATAAATCTAACCACAAAACAAACAAGAAAGAAGTTAAGGAGATGAATAGAATTTTAGAAAAGTTAGATATGGTTGACCTCTGGAGAAAATTGAATGAGGATAGAAAGGAATATGCCTTTTTCTCAGCAGTATATGGCACCTACACAAAAATTGCTCACATACTAGGGCATAAAAACCTCATAATCCAATGCAGAAAAGCAGAAATATTAAATGCACCCTTTTCAGATCATGATGCAATAAAAATTACATGTAACAAAGGGCCGTGGAGGGACAGCTACGTGGTGCAGTAGATAGAGTACCAGCCCTGGAGTAAGGAGGACCTGAGTTCAAATCCAGGTTCAGACCAGACACTTGACATTTACTAGCTGTGTGACCCTTGGCAAGTCATTTAACCCCAATTGCCTTGCCAAAAAAAAAATAGATAAAAAAAGGGCCATGGAAAGGTTGACCAAAAATTAATTGGAAACTAAATAATCTAATCCTAAAGAATGAATGGGTCAAATAACAAATCGTAGAAACAAGCAATAACTTCATCCAAGAGAATGACAATAATGAGACAACATATCAAAACTTATGGGAATGCAGCAAAAGCAGGGGAAATTTTATATCTCTAAATGCTTACATGAATAAAATAAAGAAAGAAGAAATCAATAAACTGGGCATGCAACTAAAAAAAACTAGAAAAAGAACAAATTAAAAATCCTAAATTAAATACCAAAATTAAAATACTGAAAACCAAAGGAGAGATTAATAAAATTTAAATTAAGAAAACAACTTAACTAATAAAGAAAACTAATAGCTGGTTTTATGGGGAAAAAACAATAAAATAGATAACTTTGGTTAATTTGATTAAAAAAAGAAAGAAGAAAACCAAATTACCAGCATCAAAAATGAAAAAGGTGAATTCACCACCAATGAAGAGGAAATCAAAACAATAATTAGGAGCTATTTTCCCAACTGTATGCCAATAAATTTCATGATCTTAGTGAAATGGATGAATATTTACAAAATATAAATTGCCCGGATTAATGGAAGAGGAAATAAAATACTTTTTTATAACCCCATTTCAGAAAAGGAAATTGAACAAATCAACAATGAACTCACTAAGAAAAATCTCCAGGGTCAGATAGATTTACAAGTGAATTCTATCAAATATTTAAAGAACAATTAATTCCAATACTACATAAGCTATTTGGGAAAATAGGTGAAGAAGGAGTCCTACCAAATTCTTTTGATGATACAAATATGTTGCTGATACCTAAACCAGGAAGAGCCAAAATAGAGAAAGAAAATGATGGACCTCAAGGATAATACACTATGAGCAGGTAGGAATGCAGGAATGCAGGGCTGGTTCAATGTTAAGAAAACTATCAGCATAATTGATCATAATATCTACAACAAAACTAACAGAAATCATATGGTTATCTCAATAGCAGAAAAAGCATTTGACAAAATACAACACCCATTCTTATTAAAAACACTTGAAAGCATAGGAATCAAGTCTTCCTTAAAACAACAGGTAGCATCTATCTAAAACCATCAGCAAGCATTATATGTAATGGGAATAAGCTAGAAGCATTTCCAGTAAGATCAGGGTGAAACAAGAATGTCCATTATCATCACTGTTGTTCAATATCATACTGGAAACGTTAGCTTTAGCAATAAGAGAATAAAGAGAAATTGAAGGAATTAGAATACGCAAAGAAGAAACAAAGCTATCACTCTTTGAAGATGATATGATAGTATACGTAGAAAATCCTACAGAATCTAGCAAAAAGATACTTGAAATAATAAACAACTTTAGCAAAGTTGCAGAATATAAAATAAACCCACATAAATCATTGTCATTTCTATATATTACTAATAAAGCCCAACAGCAAGAGATAGAAAGAGAAATTCCATTTAAACTTACTGTAAACATCACAAAATATTTGGGAGTCTACCTGCCAAAACAATCCCAGGAACCATATGAGCACAATTACAAAACACTTTTCACACAAATAAAGTCAGATCTAAATAGTTGGAAAAATATCAGTTGCTCATGGATAGGCCAAGCTAACATAATAAAAATGAGAATTCTACCTAAATAAATTTACTTATTCAGTGCCACACCAATTGAACTACCAAAAATTTATTTTATAGAGGTAGACAAAACAGTAACAAAATTCATTTAGAAGAACAAAAAGTCCAGAATATCAAGAGAACTAATGAAAAGAAATGCAAGGGAAGGTGGTCTAGCCATACCAGATCTTAAATTGTATTATAAAGCAACAATCATCAAAACTCTTTGGTACTGGATAAGAAATAGAGTGGTGGATCAGTGGAATAGGTTACGTATGAAAGACACAACAGTCAATGGCTATAGTAATCTACTATTTGATAAATTCAAAGACTCTAGCTTCTGGGATAAGAACTCACTATTTAACCAAAACTGCTGGGAAACTGGAAAATAGCATGGCAGGAACTAGACATAGACCAACATCTTATACCCTATACCAAAATAAAGTCAATGGTAAATGATTTAGATATAAAGACTGACATTATAAACAAACTGGGAGAGCAAGGAATAGTTTACCTTTCAGATCTATGGAGAAGGGAAGAATTTATGACCAAACAAGAGATAGAGAACATTATAAAATGCAAAATGGATATGATTACACTAAATTAAAAAGGTTTTGCACAAATAAAGCCAATGCAACCAAGTTTAGAAGGGGATCAAAAAGCAGGGAAACAATTTTTACAGCCAGTGTCTCTGATAAGGGCCTCATTTGTAAAATACATAGAGAACTGAGTCAAATTTATAAGAATACAAGTCATTCCCCAATTGATAAATGTCCAAAAGATATGAATAGGCAGTTTTTAGGGGAAGAAATTAAAGCTATCTATAGTTATGTGAAAAAAAATGCTCTAAATCATTATTGATTAGAGAAATGCAAATCAAAACAACTCTGAGGTACCACATAACACCTATTAGATGGGCTAACATGACAAAATAGGAAAATGATAAATGTTGGAGAAGTGGGAAAATTGGAACATTAATGCATTGTTCGTGGAGTTGTAAACTGATCCAGCCATTCTGGAGAGCAATTTGGAACTAGGCGCCAAAGGACTATAAAATTGTGCATACCATTGACCTAGCAAAATACCACTTCTAGGTCTGTATCCCAAAGAGATCATAAAAATGGGAAAAGGACCCACATGTACAAAAATATTTATAACAGCTCTTTTTGTGGTGGCCAAGAATTGGAAATTAAGGGGATCCTGTGATCATGTGGTCTTGCTATATGCTTACTATACAGTACTGTCCTAGACACTGTCAATGAAAAGTCAAAAAATAAGACAGTCCCTGCTCTCAAGTAGCTTACAGTGTAAAGAAATTACAAACTAGTTGGATTTTCAAGGTTAAGGTCTTGTGAACTAATTACTGTTCTAATGGACAAGTATTTCTCCTGATTACCTGTGACTCTGCTAATCCTTTTTTCTGCTAAACTGTAATACACATTTTCCTATTTGAACTTCTGATTTCACTTCATTTCATTCATTTCAGTACTGTGGGCTCAAGAACTGATTTTTTTTTTCAATCTATCTTATATTGTTTGTATTTAAGAATGAGGGATAAGGTTCAGGAACTTGCTTTTTGAAGATTTTTTTGCTCTACTCAATCTGAATTTTGTAGAAACAGGTAGCCTAATACTCAGAGTCTTCCAGATGCAGGACATAACTAAAAAGGATTTTTTTTCCTGAAGGAACATTCCTAATTAAACAAAATAAGCTTCACAGTAGATGTTGAAGGATACCACTCTGTACTTTTACTTCAGTTTTCAGATTTGTCTTTTACTAACTTTAGTTCTAATTTAGTCAGGAAAAATACAATTTTATGGATTTTTTTTCAGAAGACTATAAAACACATCTACAAAGGGGATTAAGAAGCAAGCTTTGAATCATTTTTTAAACATTCTTTATGTCTCAAGTGAATATCATAAAAGTGTTCTCTCGAAATTGTTTTTGTTCATCATAATCACAGGCTATCTACAAAATTCTCTAGGCTATTCTGAATTGAATATTGACATATCTTATTTAGTGATATTAGAATTTTGAAAGTAAAATAAAGGAAAGTATAACTCTGTTGTATTTCTTCAGGGATGCAAACATCACCACCCTTCCCTTTCCCAATTCCCACGACCACATATGCTCAGTTGAATCATTGTTTTCTCAAATCACTCTGACCTAAAGCAACAATTACATAAGAAGTCATTAAGTCAGTCAGTCAACAGGCTTTTATTAAGCAACTGCTATGTACCAGGCATTTAACACAGTGATAATTTAAATAAATATACAATGTACAAATAGCTTAAAGTCTAGCATAGTGCCTCGCCCTTATTTAGTGCCTAATAAATGTTTGTTGCCCCATGCTGCAGGAAACAATTGGTGAATAATGTCAGATAATAAATAATTAAATATTAAATGATACAGACTGTCAGAGATATAAGATATCAGTGAGGCTTGTTATGGAGAAATTCTGTGGAGAAGGGATATGTAAGTCTTCTTGAAGGATGATAAGGATCTAAACAGATGAAGAAGTCAAGGAGAAGGGCATACCAGGTTGGCATAACATAATGAGCAAAAGTAGGAATGAGATGTGGGTTTATGGTCCAACAAGGAAGCTTCTCCTGGAGCTTCTCCTCTGATCTTAATAAATGCCTGTCATCCGACAGCTTCTCCTTCTTTCCATTTTTATTACTATAAAGAAGATAATACTATGTAGTTATTATGCTTCATACTGTTACAAATTTTAGTTATTTCTATTGAGTAATATTACTGTTGTTGATTTAAAACTCCTCTAATACTGGAAACAAAGGCATAAACTGTTATTCACATATACCCATTAAATATTTGGTGATGAGGTCTAATTTATGTAGAAGATTGGTATTCACTTAGAGCAGTCATCTCCTTCCCTCCCTCTGTCACTCCAAATGGAATATGTATGTCCCCTATCTGGCAATGATGTCCTTTTCACTACCAAGCATGTTACCTTGTACGTTCTTATCACAAAGAACCATAAATAGCAAAACCCATTTCTTTTTATAATGTTCCATGAGTGGGAATTAGGACAAATGCCCATCTCAGGGATTGACATTGTGACTTACTAATATAATATGTAACTAAAGATGAAAGAATTGAAAAATAGCAAGCACAGTCAGATTACACATGATATAAAGGAGAAAAGACATTGATTTTTGACTTAAGAAAAACATGCTACCTTTTCCCCAAGTGCAAAAGGCTTCACTGAGCTACCTTTTTATTGGTTGATTGGTATACTTGCTATGAAACTTTATGTGTTTATCACAAACCTTTGGGTACACAAACAGATACTTAGGTTTAATTAAACCACTGAGCCTCAGAGCTAGAAGGATTTCGTCAGGTCTAACCAATACCTGAACAAGAATTCTCTCTATGACTTGCCCAAATGGTGACTGACCATCTGGCCTCCTCTTGAAAAGTTATAGTGAGGGACACTCAATATTTGATAGCCCATTCCATTAGTTACTTCTTACTGTTAAACTGAGCTAAAATTTGCCTCTCTTTAACTTCTATCGACTGCTCCTGGTTCTGTCCTCTGAAGTCAAGTATTACAAATCTAAATGCTTTTTTTCCCCACATGGTAGTCTCTGAAGTTTTAAAAGATATTTTAAAAGCTATCATATACTTCCTAAGCATTTTTTTTATCTATAGGCTAAACATTTTCAGTTCTCTCAATTGCTTCTTGTTGAATAGGGCAGACTATAGCAAGAGTATAATTTCCCTGGAACAACAGTGGCAAGTCAGTCAGTAAATACACATTTATTAAGCACCTACTCCATGCCAGATATTGTGCTAAGGGCTGGGGATATAAACACATACAAAAACAAAAACAGTTCTTGCCCTCAAGGGCGAAACCATTTAGAGTTTTCCTGGTTTGTCATTTCCTACTCTAGCTCATTTTACAGATGAGGAAACTGATGCAAATAGGGTTAAGTGACTTGCCCAGGGTCACACAGTTAGTAAGTATCTGAGGCCAGATTTAAAGTCAGGAAGAAGAGTTTTCCTGAGTCGAGGCCCAGTACTCTATCCTCTGTACTATCTAGCTCCCCCAACAACAACAACAGAAGCAACAACAACAACAACAACAAAAAATGGTAGGCATTGTGCTACAATCTAGCAGGGGAAGAAGAGACACAAAAGGAAATTGAAGACTAGGTTCAGGGTAGAGGGAGCAAGATACCTGGTGGATCAAGGACATGCTGGAGAGTTCCAAAGAAGTCCAAACACAATGTAGGTGGTGGGAAAGAGGGAGATGAAAGAGATAACAATAATAAAGGCTAACATTTATATCTCTTCCAAGATCACTACCTTGCCCTGGCAGAGGGGCTTGTGAAACACAATAAAACTACAGCTATGCAGTTTCAGGATTACCCAAGATGAACAGGTCATAGTGGAGAGTTCTGACAAAAGGTAACTGGAGAAGAAAATGGCAAACTACTCCAGTATCTTTGCCAAGAAAACCCCATGAACAAAGGGACTGGTGTGCTATGGTCCACAGGATCAAGAAGAGTCAGATATGATTGAACTGAACAACAACAATAAAAATAACTAACATTTATAAAGTAATTGCTACATGTCAGACATTGTGCTAAGTGTTTTCTGATTATTATCTCATTTGATCCTCACAATAACCCTGGGAGGTAGGTGCTGTTATTATTCTACAGGTGAGGAAATGGAGGCAAACAATGAGATTAAGTGACTTACTCGCTCAGGATCCTACACCTAGTGATGTGAACTTGGATCTTTTTCATTCCAGGTGAAATAAAATGTGCAGATCTCATTAAATAATTGGATTTTGTCCTATGTCTGATGTTTTATGTGCTTCCATCTGCTAAAAAAAATTAAAACTTGCCTCTTAAGAGGGACTAGAAGGCCCTCTAGGGAAATAAAAGTATTATAGATCAGCAACAAGGATAAGTACTTATAGATGAAGTAAATGAAACATGGTGCATGGATCTCATATTCAAGTATCTAGCTTCATATTTCACAAATCAGGCAGTTTGCCACAGTAGTCCAACCACCAGGTTCTGCTGTACTGTTAGGTCTTCATGACCCTAAATTCAAAGATCTATCCCCTGAAATACATCACCCCACGTATTTCAGACATAGATACATTGAAACATGTCCAGAAGAGGGAAATCAAGGCAGTGAAAAGATGGGAGAATATGTCATATGAGGAAATGGAGACATCTAGTCTGCAGAAGAAAAGAACCAGAAGGGAAATGACCGTCTTTAAGTATTTGAAGAGTTTTTATGTGGAACAGGGATTGGAATTGTTCAGCTTGGTCCTAAAGGGTAGAACTATGAACAACAGATGGAAAGTATAAAAAGGTAGATTTATACTTGATGTAAATAAAAAAAAATTAAAAAAAAACCTTCCCTCCTAACAATGAGAACTGTCAAAAACTGGAAAGTTTTACCATTTAGGTGGTGTGTTTGCCTGCACTGAAGATCTTGAATCAAGTTCTAGACCATTCAGGTATGTTTTTGAAGGGATTTTTCATCATGTATGACTTGAATTAATTGGTTTTGGGGGTCATTTCCAACTATGATACCCTGACATTCTGTTTCTATGGTCTCCCATGTCGTTTCTACCAGAACTCTCTAAATTAAACTGAAGATGAAGTTGTCTTCTTTGGTTGCCATGTCATATCTCTGACCCACATTGATGTTGTAGCCTGAGCTCTTTCACACAATCTAAAGAGGGCCAGGCATCATGCTAAGCTCTTAATCAATACTCATTTGATTGTCACAACAACCCTGTGAAGTAAATGCTGTTGTTATTCCCATTTTACAGTTAAGAAAACCAAGGCAGACAGAGACTAAGTGACTTCCTCAGGGACACACATCTAGTAAGAATCTGAGGCCAGATTTGACCTTAGGTCTTTCTGACTCTGGGCAGCTAGGTAGAACAGTGGATGGAGTGTGAGGCCTAGAACCAGGAAGACTTGTCTTCCTGAGTTCAAATCTGGTCCCAGATCCTTACTAGCTGTGTGATCCTGAGCAAGTCACTTAACACTGTTTGCCTCAGTTTCCTTACCTATAAATTGAGGTGGAGAAGGAAATGGCAAACTACTCTAATATCTTTGAGAAGAAAACCCCAAATAGGGTCACAAGAGTCAAACACAACTGAAATGACCCAGCAACAATAACGACTTCCTGACTCCAGGCCCAAGATATCATCCACTATACTACCTAGCTGACAATATGAATAGAAGCCATATTTTTGGCAATATCAAAATAGAGTTCATCTATAATTCCTTATGATACAAGTAGAATAAATTTATCAATTAGATGGATCTGATGATTCCACAGAAGTAACATGCTCTTTGGGTCATCCCAAAGAGGCTTATCTTTCCCAATACCAGTAAATTCCCAATCCCTTCCTTCCTCTCTCTTCCTTCATAAATTCAATCTAAGCTTACTTTCAGGTTTCAATTTAATTAACTGCTCTATCTGATTAATTTTTTTTAATTCAACAAAAATTTAGAGAAATATTTTGGTCTGTATAGGAAAATACCAGCCTTTGGCCATGGTATTGACACCTGCAGATAAGATTGGGAAACAGATTCTAAAAGAGCTGGGAAACCAAACAGCCTTATGAAAACAAACCCCTAAGAGTATGCCTGGAAGGTCACAGGTGCCATATCTGTACTCCCCTGATGTTCGCATTTGGTCCATAGACAGATGCTCTGTTGCTCTGCAGCTAAGATACAAAGCACATTAGAGATTGTGATTGAGTGCTGAGGATGTATTCTGGAGATTCAGTCTATAATCCTCTACAAATGAGCTCAATTCTTAATCACCTGGAAATAGAGCCCAGACATTTTACATCATGCAGTATATCATTCTGCTCTATTCTGAAGACAGGTAACTAGACCTAACACAGTGGTGCCACTGGCACCAATCGTGACAGGAAACTAATATTGTCTCCCTCTCTTCATTTGAGAATGAAGCAGAGAATGGATTGAAGGTTCTGCATGGACCAACCATGCTTAGATATCTGAAATGCTCAAAGTCAAGTGGAAACTCTGATTAGAAGCTCACTGAACCATCAAGTTAACCCTTCCAGATCTCATTAAAAATTATGAGCAGATCTGTGATTTCCCCTGTGTAAGGAAACTCTTTCCATTAATTCAAATCAGCACCTGATCTGCAATTTATAGTCCTAGAGAGTGAGTTGGGGGCATGGAGAGGTGAAATGCCTTGTTGAGGGTCACAGAGCCAGTAGTAGTAAGAAGCAGGATTTGAATCCAAGTCCATCCTGATTCTGACATTGGTCCTTTATTCACTATACCACAGCTGCCTCTCATGATTTCATAAGCCTAGTGAACTGAAATAAGCCTCACTCAAGTCAACCTTACTCCACAAAAGGCCTCACACTCCACATCTCTCTCTGTCTCTCTCTCATACTTTCACTTCCTTCTCCTTGTCTTTACTTTATTCCACTGCTTGAGTTCTTCTTAACTATTGGGTTGAGACAGATGGATAGACAGATTTAATTGTTTGCTGTATTTATGGTCCTCATTCCTAACCCTAAAAACAAACAGGAGATCCTGGAGACTATTTTTGGAAAATCAAATCAACATTTTTTGGGAGGAGGGAGATAACATAATATATACAAGGCACTGTGTTAGGTAATATGGGGTCTTTTTTTTTCTTTTAAGTACAAAATACCGTCCCAACTGCCAAAAAGTTTTCAGTTGAATAAACTCCATACTTTAGAAACAACTATGCCAGAAACAAATGTGTACTCAATACAAAGGGAATAGATGGACAATCATATGAAAAAAAGAATAGACTTGGCATAATAGGTACAGTGATGGATTTGAAGTCAGGAAAAGCTGAGTTCAAATTCTGCCTAAACACTTACTATTATTGTAACTTTGGGCAAGTCACTTACCTTTTCTGAGACTGTCTTCTCATCTGTAAAAATGAAGTCATAGGACTCAATGTCCTCAGAGGTCTCTTTTAGCATTAAATATATGTTAGTAGGATGATCTATGATCCTATAACTCCATAGAATTTCCCTTTTAGAAAGGGAAAATTGTCCTGATTTTCAAAAAAAGGGGGAAGATCTACAAGCTATAGGCTGATGATTTTGGCTTCAATCCCTGGCAAATTTTTAGAATGCATTATTAAAGGGATGGTTTGTGAGCACTTAGAGAGGGAAGCAGTTATCACTAAGAGCCAGAAAGGCTTCATAGCAAACAGGTCACGCTAGATTAGCTTCATTTTCTTTTTGGACTGAGTTACTAAAGATCAGGGAAATGCTGTAGTGGTAATATACCTAGATTTTTTAGCATAGCATTTGGCAGAATCCTTGTGCCTACCTCTTTCTGTCAGATAATGTACCCCTCTTGTCTCTCCGCAGTATGAATCCTCTTTTACTCATGCCCTCCTGAAACCCTATGCTAGAAGGAAGTGTAAATGTATTCCTAGTTCCTCACTGCCAGTTCTGGGCCTTTCTTCTGCTGTTATTACTCAACTACCTCTCCTTCTAGATACACTCAACCCACTACATTACCCAAATCTTTGCTGCCAGCCTCTATGTCATTTTCACTCCTTTGTCAAAGCTTTCAGTATCTACATCATAGCTTCCTCTTCACTTGTACTCTTTCTCCCATAACTGGGGACTACACCACATATATCGATGTCCCCTCAAATGCTATGACCTTTTAGTCCATCAATCTTTATAAATCTCAAGACTTATATCTCCACAGTGCCTCAGATACCATAATAATGGGTATGCCATGTCCTCATTCTCACCATGAACTGTGCTTCCTCCATACTTTTGAACTCTGAAATTCTCCTCTCTCTTCATAATCTCCTGATCTTCCATTTTTCCAACTTTTTCATTCTTCTTAAACCTATTCTTTCTTCTAAGACCTCAAAATGCTCCATACTCATTCTCCCAGTCACTGTTCTAACCTCACCTCCTCCTTTTAATATCATGACAATAGATATTCAGCTAGACTCTACAGTGTTATCTACTGTTGAACCCTTTGCCTTCTTGTCCCATCATCACTCTTTGCATGTTTTGGTTTACCTGACTAGATGCCTTCTCTCTTCTTATTTCCATTCTACTGAATGCCACTGGAAGAAGTCACATAAGTATGCTGAATTAGTCCAGGGTAAACTTGTGTTATCTAATCTCAACTGAGCCCTCACCACTTCACAGTAATCTTTACTGTTTCCTGAATTTGCCTCACATCATCAGTTGCCTTATGGAAATCTCCACCTCAGTGTCCCAACACATCTCATATTTAACAAGTATGAAACGGAACTCATAGCCTTTCCCATTAAATCTACCCCCTCTTCCAAACTTCCCTATTTCTGGTGAGATTACCATTATTCTTCCAACAATAAGGTTCACAATATTGGAGTAACCTTTGTTCCTTTCCTCTCCTTCACCTCAAATATATTAGATGCCAAGAAATATTTATTCCATCTTCACAACATCTCACACATACATCCCATTCCATTTACTTTTAATATCATCACCCTAGTTCAGGCCTTTATCACTTCTCATTGAACTATTGAAATAGCTTAATTAGTCTCTGAACTTCCAGGATCTCCTCTCTCCAACCATGTCACACAACTGCCAAAATAATCTTTATCAAGCACAGACTTCACTATATAACTACCCTGCTCTGTGGTTTCTTATCAGGATTGGATACACTTATAACGAAGGTAGAAATGGAATTAAAGATAACCAAAAAAAAAATAAAAACAACATTTTTGACCAAGTGTATGTTTACAGAGGAGAGCTGTGCTGGAGACAACACAATTTTGAGAGTAATGGGAGATTAAATTACAAGAAATCTGAAAATTAAGAAGATAGGGCAAAAAAGGGGGGTAAAGCCTCAAATTTTATTAAAATCAACATAAGTTGATTGAAACCCCAATAATTCCTATTCCTACTATCCCATCTGTATAAAACTTTTATGTCAATAATCCACATATGCTTTGAGGGCATCCTTGGTAATGGTATTCATAGAAAACATGTTTTCACAAAGGATATTCCACAGTAGACCACATCTTTATAATCACTCAGTTTACTAGAAGATTAGATACATAGATGACAGAAAAAAAGAGAGTGAGAGAAAGAAAGAAAGAAAGAAAGAAAGAAAGAAAGAAAGAAAGAAAGAAAGAAAGAAAGAAAGAAAGAAAGAAAGAAAGAAAGAAGGAAAGAAGGAAAGGAAGGAAAGAAGGAAGGAAGGAAGGAAAAAAGGAAGGAAGGAAGGAAAAAAGGAAGGAAGGAAGGAAGAAAAAAAGAAGGAAGGAAGGAAGGAAGGAAGGAAGGAAGGAAGGAAGGAAGGAAGGAAGGAGAAAACTTATGTGATTATCATGTGCCAGCAAATGTGTTAAGTACTTGCTTTCAAGGACCTCAGATTTTAATGAGAGAAGGAGATGAACAAAGAAGAACTGGAAAGGGTTAGGATATGGTCTGCAAATGGCCAGGAAGCAGATTGAAAGCTTGGACTCCATTAAGATTAGGAAAAGGCTTACAATAATAGACACATCTAAGCTCAGAGTCCAAGGTTGTGTTGGGATAGGGGTGTAGGGGAAATAAGGATGATGGTTGGAGTATGAATGGTATGGTGAAGAGATGGCTGGAAAGTGACCTAGAGGCCTGGTTCTAAGCAAAGTATGTGATAAGTGAAAACTCACCTATCACAGTTAGGGGACCCAAGGGTGGAGTCCAAGGTTGCAGTGAGGGTTAGATGAGGATGATAGCATTCATTTCTTGGCTATAGAAGTATTTGATTAAGTCTATCAGAAATCACACCCTGAAAGTTCTCAGCTAACATGGTATTTCCTAGCCATGAATAAAAATTATGCCAGACTTCTTGAAATATAATAAGAGATAGAAGTTTTCTAGATTCTTCCAGTTATTTGTGTCTGCATATTACTTTGTATATATTTTAAAATATACTCTATATTTACTTATCTATATTGCATTTTCCTAGTAGAATATAAGATTATTGAAGGCAAGGACTGTCTTGTTTTTTACTTTGCATTCCCAGAACTTAGCATAGCACCTGGCACATGGGAGGTAACTGATGCTTGTCAACTAGACCCTGTTCTTTGAACATCCACTCTTCATACTGGAAAATGCATAAAGCAATAGGATACATTCTCACCAAATATATTTACCACTGGCATGGAGGAGCTCCAACACAGTGTCCAAGTTGAAGAAAAATCCCCAAATTCTCCTGTTCATCGATGATATTGTGCTGGATGCATCAATCCCTGAAAATGTGCAGAGACTTTGGTGTAAGAAAAACTTCATAATAATTACAGCTATCTAAAACTGGAACATGGCTCACCTCAGGAAATAGCAGATTCCTCTGCACCTAGGTATGAGCAAATAGTGAATGTTGGTGATGTTGTATGTCAGATTTTTGGTCAGCTACAGATTGGACATAATAGCTTTGAAGGTCACTTCCTTGGAGATTTTGTAAATCCTGGAGCAAGAAGGACCTATAGTAGTATTAAACAAATCTTCACATCTTATAGGTGAGTAAACTGTAATTCATATTGCTTAAGTGTATGGACAAATTCTTATAAGTAGTCACAGAGTTGGGAATAGATGGAATGTCTCTTTCATTGCCCATTCCAACACACCATACTTCCTGAATACCATGGATTCCATGAAATACACATTTTCTTAACACACCACACTTCATTTTCAAATTCACAGCTCTCCAACATGGAGTAATGACATTTCATGGGAGAGTGGTGACATTTAATACAAAGGGTTACTACATGGACCTGTTTCAAAGATAATTGGATTACATAAATTATTATATTTGAGTGCTTTACAAGGACAAGATGACATATTAAATAATTAAACATGTGGACAGACTATGTAAAAGTTACAAGACTGTCTAGGGAGAAAAAACTTTATACATATGTCTTCATCAGGTTAATATCATAAGCAGACATATGTATATGGTGTACTCCAATGTATTAAGATAGTATGAAACAGTGGGGGGGGGAATCATGTGACCTTGGCTCAAGCCTTAGCTCTGCCACCCACTAACTATACGAACTTGGATAAGTTTCAAGCAGCTAGCTAACTAGCCAGATGATTTATCAAGTGCTAGGGGAACTAGGGAACATACATACAAACAAACCAGAAATCCATTATGATCAAAGAGCTCACATTCTAATAGGGAAGGAGAGAAACTGGAAAACTGGGATGGAGGTGCTGGGTAATGTAACCAAGGGGCAAAGTATTGTCAAGCAAGGTGGTAAAGCCTGGAGTGTGAGGAGTAGAACCAGAAATGAAGTGAGCTTGGCCTAGGTGCCTCATGAAGTGGTGGCCTGGGTTACTGATGCATCAATTGGGAAAGTAGGCCTTATAGTGGGAAGGTTGTTAGTGAGGAGATGAAGAAATCCAGAGAATGAAGTATCAGGCCAAGACCCCTAAACCTCTCTGAGTCTCAGATTCCTCACTTGCAAAAAGGGAAATATTTCAGTACACAGTGTGCTTTATAAGGGTAATCTGAAGATTGAATAAAACAATGTATATTAAGTGCTTTGTAACTGTAAAGTACTATATCAACATACATGATTCTTACTGACAATCTATTTCTTGCCAACTCTGTTGTCCAATGGTGGAGCTGACTAGTCTCAACTTGTATTAAGTAATATTTCTAGCTTTCTCAATTTGGAGTCAGGAAGATGTGGACTTAAATCCTGCTTCTGATACTTATTAGTTGTACTATCAGGAACTAATCTTTTAACTTTTCTCAGCCTCAGTTTCCTCATTTGAAAAGTTGCCTAAAAGCACCTTTTCATGAGGTTGTCATGAGGCTTCAATCAGATACTATAATTAGTGCTTTGCAAATTTTAAAACACTAATTAAATTACAGTATCATCATCATCATCATCTTCACTATTTTGCTGCATACCTAAAAGAAATTACACAAGCCAACTAAAATTCAAAGCTGAAGATTATGAATACAGACTTCAATACTGAATATTGACTACAATATTCAATACATAAATGTCAAGCATTCATAACCTTGTTTTTGTGAGTAAACCTTCCATGAATATAGATTATGCTTCTCTAAGAACTTGATAGTTGGGATTGGAGAGTTGCTGTAACCAAAAATTTAATGAAAAATTTAATTAAGTCAAATTAATTGGCCTTTTTTCTCTGAATTTAGTTAGGCTGTTTCAGGCAGTTATATAGGCCATCATAAGGATCACACTCTCTCTATTTTTTTTCCTAAATTGACTTTTACGAAGGTGTTTTTGGTAGCTATCCCTTGAACAAT
Source organism: Vombatus ursinus (assembly GCF_900497805.2). Taxonomy (NCBI): domain Eukaryota; kingdom Metazoa; phylum Chordata; class Mammalia; order Diprotodontia; family Vombatidae; genus Vombatus; species Vombatus ursinus. The sequence continues at coordinate 25,434,078 of NW_020954562.1, read as the reverse complement.
ATTTGTTGTAATCTTCAGGTGGTATTAGTGTTTTAAACAAGCTAAAGTTAGGGTGTAATAATCTCCTGTGTATTCAATAAGCCAGAGTCAGCCTACATAAAAAACAAAATTGTATTTTCTCTCAATCTGCATGTTTATTTAAGTACCACTATTTGTTGCTTATACCTTGACTGTATAGTTGGTCTTCTCCACAATTGCAGAGGGCAATTAAGAAAAGGTGGAGTGAAAAGGAAATTCCATGCAGGAGAAGGCCCTGAAACTTTATCTTGAAAAAACCAGGGATTCTAAGAGATGAAGGAAAGGAGTGAGAACATTGTAGACATGGATAGCCAATTCAAAGACATGGAGATGGGAGATTAAGTGTCATATGTGACACACAGCAAGTATGCCAACATGACTAGATAATAGAATGCAAGGAGTATAAGAAGTTCGGAAAGGTAAGAGTGGGACAATTCATGAAAAGCTTAAGACACCAGTTTATCTATGGAAAATTTGTGAGAGGGATCAGAAAAAAGTTGCGTAGGATGAGCAGTTGTGGAAGAAAGAAGTAAAAATAAAATAAGTCTTTGATGTTATTCAATCCCCAGGTCCTCTCCTGAGTGGTGTGTACATTTCAAGGTTCTGAGACCCTCATTTGTGGTACACAATGAAAAGAGCAATCCCAGGCAAAAGTGGAAAAATGCATTACATCTTATTTATGCACAAGACCCTTGTGCATGTACTCATTATAAACTATCACCAAAAAAAATAGAAATAGAATGAACAGAATTCTTAAATGTTTAAAAATGCTATCTCCCAAATCAGGTTTATTTTTTATCTCTTAAAAGCTTTTCAATCTGCTCTCCTTTGGATATCCCTTACATGTTTCCCTTGCAGAATCTTGAACTACATTAAAAAAACCTGTTTGTACATTCTAAGCTGTCACTTGCTATTGAGGAGTTTAAACAAGATGACTTACAATCAACATATTTTTGTATTAGTAAGCTGTGATAGATCCCACTTTCTGTAGGCCCAGGAAAGATTAAGGAAAAATCTTTCTATTCATTTCTTTACTGTGTATACTAATAGCTTACATTTATATGGTGGCTTAAGGTTTGCAAAGTGCTTTTCTTGCAACAATTCTATAAGACTGGTAGTGAAAGTAGTAGCCATATTTTACAGATGAAGAATCTGAGGCAAAGAGGGGTTAAGTGACTTCCCCAACATCACAGAGCCAGTGAAAATGCCAAATCAGGACTTAAGCTCAGTTTATCTGATTGTAAGGACAATGTTCTGGTCACTTTAACACACTCTGAAAATTCAAAATTAATCTTCACCTAAAATTACACATGATTCTTATTACTTTCCATAATGCCATTTAACAAAACCCATTGAGTTGGATGATCTGATGACACAAGGACCCTTCAAAACGCCAAAATCTACTTGCATACGATCTGTTCTCCAACTGTTGCTTATAAAACTATCATTTACAAAGTTTCAACTCCTGTTTATGAAACTGTTTATCATTTACAAAGTTTCAAAGAATATTTAATTAGGGAGATCCACAATTGCTTTTTCTGTGATATCACATGTTCCTGGATATTTGCCAAAATTAAACAGCTTGAAGATGTTGTGGGGGGTGGGGAAGGGAGAATAAAAAATCAAATTGTTGTTTGGCCCAAATAGAAACTTTTATCCCAGAAAGGTCTCCATAATAGACTAATACTTGGTCCCATTTTAAAAAAAAATAGAATTTCTGATTAGGTAAGTAATTGGTAAAGATTTACTGTCCATTCTTTTTCTCTAATTCCAAGCCCAGACTTTTGTAGAAGTTATAGACACATTAAAGTGTAAAAGTTACCTAGCACAGCAACAAAATTACCCATTTCAGTTTAACTTTACACTGTTGTCAACCTTTGCCCTCTTATTCTATTACCACTCATATCTATTGCTATGTGACAGTGGGCTGCTTAAACTCTCTGAGACTCAGTTTTCTTATCTGTATGTACATTATGAATAATAATATTTGCATTAGCTACAGGATTATCAGGGTTGTTGATCTCTTAAAGCTCTTTGTGAATGCAAGTGATTATGCGTTAGAGTTATTGGTTCAAAATACCAAGCTCCATAGCTATAGCATAAAGACTATAACACTGAGGACGTGGCTACTTCTACCCTTATAAAGATGGTCTCATAGAGGAAGAAAGACTGCTGCCCTTTTCAGGGCTACTGATAGCAGCTATAGTACTGATAGCATCTGCCCCATGGACTGAATTCCTTCTTTGTCTAATTATGGTAACAATGCTGTTTCTGTCATTAAGCATTATTTTCCTTTTGCTTTATAAGAAAAGTCTATTCTTTGTCTGATTTAAGCATAATATCCTAGATGGGATCTTTTATCTATCAGCTGGGGAGTCACTGGCAAATCTGTCAAACAAATTCTAATAAACCTTATGTATGAGTACAGTGAGCTGTTTTATTGATAGACTTTAAAATCACATATATCATCTAATTAGCTATACTATACCGAAGAAGTATTCAATAATTTATGCTCTGTGCTGTTTTAAAATGTAAAAGCATATCATGACTGCTTTGTTGGTGGATGTTTCATTATTTCCTTGCCAAACTGATGTGTGTTCTCTTGTTTTCAAAACTAGATTTCCTCTTCTTAAATTTTATCTCATTACTCTTGGCAATCACTATTCAAATTATACTGAATGATAATTCTCTTTGTATCTATAAAGTATGTGTAATTTTGTTCCCTGCATTCATCTCTTGGCCTCCTGATACTATAGTTATGTATCTTTTTTATATAATCACCCCCCTGGTGATTGATCCGCAATTTAAGAAAATTAATTTCTCCAATCTTTCAACTCTTTTCAAAGCAAACTTGGGGTTTTTAAAAATTATTATTTACTTTTGGGTTTGCAATTTTGGAAGCAGTAAGTTCTTTTCAGTAAAGCTTCCAGTTGAATTTCACATTCTTAATATGGTCATGTCTCTTAGATTTCTTTGAATGCTTCTCATCCCTAAAGGATAAAAGAAGATGAAACTCAGTATCATCTCAGGCCATCCTTAGAGTTCTCTCAATGGCCAGGCTGTTGCATAAAGAAAGTTGCTCTTAGGAATACCAGGGGGTGAAGAATAACTTTACAAGTCTGAATAAAAAGTTGCAGAAGCCCCAGGACAGTGAGCTGTCAAAACTGTAATTACATCTCTTTCCTACTGATACTCCTTCTCAATTTTTCCATCACACTTCTCCTCATTGGAAAATCACAGAATTTCAGAACTAGAAAGTATGTTAGAGGTCACATATCCCCCTCATAGTAAGTGCTCTTTCCCTAGTAAAATTTCATGTATATACTTGTCCATTTACATGTTAAATATGCCTAGGACATTATAATTTCCTTGTGGGCAGGAGATATTTTTTCATTTTTTTTTATCTGTAGGACCTAAAAGAATAACTAAGATAGTGCCTAATATATATTAGGTACTTAAATGCATCCTAACTTGGATTTATTCTAGTCCCTTCATTTTATAGTTGAGAAGGTGGAAACATAGAGGTTAAGTGATTTCTCCAATTCCACCTATCTAGTTAATGGCAGAAAGAGAACTGATTCTCTGTCCACTGATTCTGAGCTCAGTGCTCTTTCCAGTTTATCTCTGTAGGGCAAACCAATGATTAACTTAATGAGTTTACAAGATGCTTGGCCTTTATTTGGGATTTGTCTCATCAAGATAGACAAAATGACTATCTTAGACTATTGTGGACAAACTGAGAATTAAACAGTTGACTAGTAGCCTTTAATTTCTGTCAGCCACAGTTTCCTCAGCTGTAAAATGAGTATAATAACTGCACCTACTTCAAAGGGCTATTGTAAGGATTAAATGAGATAATATATGTAAAATTCTCTACAAGCCTTAAGGCACTATATTAGTGTTAGTTATTAGGATATTGTGAACTAAAGTCATAATATAGGGGAACAAAAGACATAGACTTTATCTTTCACTATTTTCCAAGAATTTTTCGTACTCATTGTACAGACATGATGGGAAGGGGATTGCTTGTTTAGTATCTTCTAGTGTACTTCATATTAACCATGCTCATTCTCTTGGAGAAAGGATTGCCTTGAGAAATAAATGCAATGGATTTGAGGATGCCTTCAGAAGTGAAGATTGTGAAGCATCTAAGAAACATAACCAGAGCAGAATATGGAAAAGGAGTGGCTTCAGGCTATGAAGAGGCAGCTTTAGAAGGTGAACAAACAGAAACAGCAGGAGTAAAAGAAAGACTCTCAAGCCCTCTTCCCCCTTGCTCCAGTGGTAAGAATTAAGGCTCAGAATCAACAACAAGAGCGATAAAGCCATTCTATACTTACTGGAGGGAGAACTAGTATGCTTAGCACAGTGCCTGGTACATAGTAGGCGATTAATAAATGTTTATCGATTGAATCTCCTCTGAATCTTCTGAGCACATTTACCAACCCCACCTCCCCCCAAATGGGGACATAATGACTGATACTGAAATGTAGTAGCTGTGAATCCAATGCAAATAGTGATTTACCTTCTTCCTTGCTAAAAGAGTGTTCAGACATCTTCTTTAAGCTGGTAGAGCAAGAGTAGTTGGAATTTCACCCATGAGAGTATGTGAAAGGGGGTGCTGTGAGCTAAAGTGTACAGAGTGCTAGTACTGTGTTTGGAGCTGATCAGTGGTATGAATTAGAGGAATTTTGTACTTAAGAACTCAAAGGGATAGAAAAGGAAAAGTTGCTATTGTTGTGAGTTACTGGATACACTTGTGTGATTTAGTATAGATTTCAGCTAGGGTGGGATAGGGGAATGAATCTACACGTCAATCTAGAGTGGATGGATTAGCCTCCAGCAAAAAGCCATTCTTTGTGAGGTTCTGGGATAGAACCAGAAAGAAATGGTGAGGGAGGAAATTATGAGTATATATTGTTTCCTATCACCTACCTTCACAGAGTTATTCTAGTGAAAGAAGATGGTAATGACAAGCCCAGACCAGTCTTCTATCTGAATGCTATTAGTCAGTCAGTCAATGAGTATCTATTAAGTGCTAGCGATATGGTTTGTCCTTCATTCTGGAAGAAGAGGACCATGACATCAAGGAGATGATGACATGACTTGCAATTGACTTTGATTCGAGTGAGGGAGGGCTATACAAAGTCACCAGCCTCACTTTCTCCTCCAGAGCCATCTGGGTCCAGTGGCCAGATATGAATCAGGTTGACTGGAGATAGCCCAAGATGTGGTGGGAGACCTTGGCCCTTTTAAGCTAAGGTCTTTTAAGGTTCTCACTTTGAGTGAGGCAACGCCCATTCAGTGAATAGGCCTCTTTAAGAAGTGAGACAAGGGATGGCCACTTTAATTTAAAAAAAAAGTCAAACCTGGAGGGGAAGATCCTCATGGTTGCTGGCCAAAAGAGAAACAGTTTCTATTGACGTTCACTCTGAGCCAGGAGGGCCTAAAACATAACCACTAAGTAGTGCTTGGCAGGAACCTATTGTTGTCTAATCCATGAGATCCAAAGTGAATTGGATTTAAGGCTTGGTCTTTGAGAAAGATGTGTCCATAAGCATATCACAGGACTTTAGTTGGAATGGAATGTCATAAACCAGGTATGTAAAGAAAGGAAAGATAATGCCCTGGATGCTGGTAAATTATTACAACAAAGATATGAACAACGTCATAAAGAAAGATGAAGTAACCCTAAAAAGAGGATAAGTGGCAGAAGATGATAGTAGAGGGGTAGTCTGGAAGTGGCAATGAGTAGCTAGTAGCATGTTTACTTCTTTACATTGATTAGTGTGTCAGGACACAGGACAGAAGAAGTACTCAATTCTGGAGCAGGATGATACTTACGCTGTATCTTTCTGAGGGAGCCACACTTCTATGAATGCAATAAGATGAGAGTATAAGGAAGAGGGCTACAATTCAGAGAAGTCAATTAAAGATAGAACAGGAGTCCCAGGGATACAATGGAAGAAGAATAAGACCTGGGAAGAGAGATGTTTTTTCCCTGAATGTAAATGAAAGATCTTTAAGAGTGAAAGGGGTTTTAAAAATATTTTATTTTATTTTTATTTTGGCTGATAGTAACTCTGAATTACAGGGATTAGGGAAGTAGGAAGTTGGAGTTTACTAGCCATAGGATGTTAGAAGTACCAGTTGACTGGGTAGCAGTAGAACATTTCAACTCTAGATTGAATTTGATAAGAAGAGTGTAGGTCATTATAATTGTATTTATAATAAATGCAGCCAAACTGTGATTCTGTGATCACATAACCATGAAGAGTCCTTGGAGATGATTTGATAGAAAACCTTCCTTTGGAATGAATTCTTATTAGCTCTTTGATTGAATCAGACTCATTGGGCATGGTGTAAAATGAAAGGTTAAGCTGAGATTTCTCTCTAATCCACTCTCACCTTCCTAGACATGAGCCCAAGGATTAAGAATTATCTGGTGAATAAAACCAATACAGATAATTTCTGATAGTCATTTAGAATATGGCAAAACTTTCTGATATGGAAAGCTTTAGCCTCACTGTAGAAAGTTGCGATTCTATAATATGACCAGGTTTTCCTAGACAACATAATGGAAAATTGGGGTATTTTCCCCATAATTCAGACTAAATTCCTCTCAATCAGCTAACTTAAGAAAAGGAGTTAGTGAATTATCTAGATAATTGCTTTAACTGACTTTGAGCCCATTTTTGCATGGATATGATCTCCATAGAGGACAAAGAAAATGGTATTTTAAGGTTCACATGTATATGGCTGAATCATGGGGAAATGTTCTATGTACTTTGTGAAAATTTGTGTTAGAAGATGCCAACATTTGTAGGAATGAATTTCTATTCTAGCATTTTAAAATCCTGGGGGGAGTGTGGGAGTACCATATGAAGAAAAGAATTGATTTCTGTTTCATGTCTAGTTGGAATAAATTACGCAAATTAAGAGATTTTCCTAAACCATCATTGCTAGTCATCATTTAAAAGAACAATGAAAATGCCTGCATTCTGAAGATAAATTTGAAGGTAAATCTTGAAGTAAGTTTAGTGATATATTTTTGTCACCAAATAGAATTTTTACTTGTTCTAATACTATTCAGTTAAAGATCTTTTCCTCCTTGCTTCGTGATTCACTGTCATAACTGTCAGATCTTCTTTAATGGTTGAATCTCTATTATTACTTATGTCAGATCATAAGCAAAATGTGCCTTGCTCTAGCAGTTAGAAAAATCATCATAACACATAAACAGAAAACAAATTTTGATATGGATATTAGTGGTAGAAAATACACAAGTCATTCAGCACAGTCACTCATGAGTTGACTTTATGTCCTTTTTATGAACCAAATTCTTTTCTTTTATTTGATTTTAGAAAATAATTTTTCATTTCTTTTTCTTTGTAGTTGAATTTTCCATCTCTACATCCAAAGATAGGTCCCAGAAGGCATAAATAGCTGAAGAAAATTTAACTCTTTAAAAACCAATTTGCATAAATCATGCCACAAAATATTCATTTTTCTTTAATTTCTTTCTTTCTTTTTTTTTTTTGCTCAGGTCATAAAGTAACACAATATGAATATAACTCATTTAGACAACATGGCATTTCCCAACCTTACCAGAGCTAAAGCAGAGGAGGAATACAAATTCCATGTATGCCAAAATTGAGAGAGATTTAGTTGGCAAATCTAGTCTTTGTATTGGCACATGGTAGATAAAAACAATGAAATGTTGCTTCCTTAGTCTCCTGTATTCTGGTTTATATTGCTACAATTTGAATGGTTTATATTGCTACAGTTTTAAAGTTGTCAATAATTTTCTTCTTGACAATTCTAAAGTTTCTACTCCCACCCATTCTCTTTTGCCTCATTCTGCATTTAAGACATTTACCACATTGATATTATCTTCTTTAATAAAAATCTCACTTCCCTTGGCTTACATATGTAACCCCATTCATATGTATTTCCTTCTCCTCCCCACAAAAAGCAATTATAAGTTTGAGATTTTAATGTAGATCAGCATCCACTCAGAACCAGAGTCCATAAGCTTTCACTGATGTGTTTACTTTTACCAGCCTTATTTTGCACATTAGTTCAAAATTTCAAAAAGACATAATCAGCATTGCAAATAAATTACCAAGAAAAGAACTCAAATATACAGTCTTCTACAGATTACTATATATCACGAGTTGGGAACAAAATTCACAAAGACAACATGCATTATGACACACAGGCATGAAAGGTACATGTACGGAATATGTGTACAGGAAGAACAAGAAGAGAAGGGAAGAAGAGTGAACTTAACATCAACAATCTTATTTTTTTCAGTAAAGTATGAAGTAAGGCCATCAGCTGAAAGAAAGGTGGGGAAGTAGAATAAATGATTAGGAAGGAGTTTAAGGATCATATTTCTGTAGTGAGGAATCAGTTGAAATTAGATAACATAAATTTGAGATGGACCCCAATCAACATGGTTTTGTGATTTCCTCATGTTGTGTCAGTAGAACAAAAGCAAAGGAGGTAGTAGTTGGTGAGAGAAATCCATGGCTGAAATTTGACAAAATATGAATGGGAAGGGAAAAGGGAGCTAGGATTCAGAAGTAGAGAATCATGCAAAGCTGAATAACCATCCCTTTAAAAATAGAATTAATATTTTTGAGGAATCAAAATCAAGCTCATTGTGAATGGTTTATAGACTCTATTCTTGCCCTCCTCCATTTTTTTTTCAAAATTGGGATGTTTTTCCTCTAGCTCTAAAGCATTTCTCTTGTTCCCCATAATTTTTTCATATATTACTGACCATAATTCAGCAAATATGAGTGGTAGAAAGTCCGGGTCACTCACTAACCTGATTCTGGGATTCCCTCTGCCACTAATATTTTGCTTTGCCACTCCAGAAACCAGGCTTAGGCCGCTGATGCCCCTGGAGGAAGATACCCTTGGGGTAGAATACAGTTCAAGAAACCAGCTACCCCTTCCTTTTCAGGTGTTTGTTCCGAGTTTTGATACTAAGTGACAATGCTCCAGGAAATGTGTTTGAAGAAAACTTAGCTTATTGCAAAAGCCTAAATTTAAGCAACCTGTCTAATATAGCATTGGACCAAGAATCAAGAGACCTGTTTGTCTTCTTCTGTTGTAGTAGTTCCTGCTCTAGCACTCATAATAACACTCTGCCTTTATAAAGAGAGGGGCTAGCAAGGTGATCTCTTAGTTTCTTATGGTTCCAATGGTTTTTGAGTCTTTAAGATTTGAAATCCATTTGGCTCCACTTCAGCTTAGCTTTACTTTCTAACAAAAGTTTCTGTGACTTTGGGTGTGTTATTTCCCTGAAATTTCCTGAAAAATAAAGGAATTGAGCTATTAGTGTTCTCCTGCTTTACCATTTTGTCACGATACTTTTAGGATATTTTTGGGTGGTAGCTAGATGAGAAAATATTAACTTCAATATCCCTCCCTTGCTGTAGAGATTACTATTCCATCCCCAACACCCCATTGTCAGGATTCTTGGATGACAGAAGCAATTACTGACAATAACAAAATTTTAAAAAATAATTATTTTAAATGGGAAGCTATTAGTCTGGCCACTTTATTTCTTCAGGGAAGGACTACTCAGCAGCCACTCCAGCCGCTTACAGTGTCCTACAGTCTTAGCCTACAAGTGTCAGAGAACTGGGGGTCTCTGTTCTCTTACACAGGGTGATGTCTGCATCTGCTCTAGCCTCCAACACTAATAGAAGATACTATGTGTGATGTTTCCCTCAATTGCAAAATTTCCTTATTTAGGCTTTGGTCATACTAGATAGACTGTTAGATCACTCCCAGACCTAAATCCTTTGAATTAGAGCTCCCCTCTCCCCACCCAGGACTTTGGGTGATGTGTATCTCTAGATACTCAATATGGTCCTCCTGAGCAAGAAGGAAAGAATTGTTTAATGTGTTGAGTATTTAAATGCTTCATTTATGGATGGTTTAATGAATTGTTTCATATTAACTCTATCTCCTTGAAATTCACATTTCTCCAAACAGATGTCACAATCCACAGTTTCAGAATAAATGACTTTGACCAGTTGGGATTACATATGGGTTCTTGCCTTTTCCATCTGGTCTAGCTCCCCTCCATTCCAGAGTAGCATCAGGGCCACCTCTCCCTTCTGGCCCTGGCAGCCTCCTTTGTGAAAAGCATATTAAATCAGACATTCTACACTTTTCTTTTGGGGATGTGCTATGCATTATATGTTTAAGAACTGTTAGATGTTCTCAGAATGCAAGCTAAAAAAAAAAATTCCCTGATGGCCTGTTACTAACCAAGACTTGTATTACTACTCTCCTACTCCATATTTTTTTTTACAAGATGAGAGCAATCATCAATAGCTGATACTGAGAGAGCTATATATGCATCTATATAACATTATCTAATAGATTCCAGATTATATATTATAAATATATAATATATATTAATTCATTGCATCTTCACAACAAATCTATGAAATAGGTACTATAGTTATTATGATCTCCATCTTACAAATTAAGAAACTGATGTAGTGTGACATGTGGCAATTGAACTGGTATCTTTCCTGACACAAAATCCTCCACTCTTTCCCTCTACCACAGCACCAATTTACTCTGAGCAAAATTCTGTGCTAGAAATGTAACAAAACACAGACTACCAAATAGGACAGAAGGCAACTGCCTATTTGTTCCCAGGTTAGTCTAATCCTGCTGATAGCACTAGGTTATGGGAACTCTCCAAAAGGAAACAGAATAAGAACCACTAGTTTGAGCAAATAAAATTATCTTATGTGACATAGGTAGTGGGCAAATAAAATTATCTTATGTGACATAGGTGAATCAACCTTTAAACCCCTTGGTGCCCTGAACTGCAAAAGAAGAATTGCAATGCCTAAATCTCAGACCTGATTTCTGAGGTTTTTCCCAAATCATAAATATACTTTGTGTCCCTCTGAGAAAAGGAATTAAGCCCATGAAAGTTGGAGCTACACTCATGAAATGAAGAAAATGCAGGGAACTGTGAAGAAAATGCAGACAAAAGCAACCAGTTAAGGAAAATAATGGAGGTATTTGGGGGCAGGAAATAAGCAGATCATCTGTCAAGATTAGATTAATCACATTCATAGATAACCAAGATTTCCACTCCACATTGTTGAGACAAATGCATATCAGTGAACTGAAAGACAAACGCATGCCTACGAACAGAAAATTATGTGCATGTACTTTACTTCCAATTCTCTAGGATGGGAATTCCAAATCCATTATCTGTATGCCTAAATCAACTAAATGCAAATTGTGTGGTGGAATAGAATGACTGTTGGGTTTGGAGACAGAAGGCATGTGTTCAAATCTCAGCTCTGATCCTTATTGTTCTATGATCTTGGGAAAGTAAATTTACATTTCTGGGCCTCCATTTACTCATCTGTGAAATGTTGAAGTTGGACTGGTTTTCCTACTAACCCTAAAAACTTTGTGCCCTTGGATCACTCCTCATCCTCTGCCTGACCTTTTAAGATGAATGTCTTTCCAAATTCTGTCCCTGATGCTCTTCATTCTTCTCCTCTTCCCACACTACTTTCCTTGGATTTGGACATCTGATTCACTTCCATGACTTCACCTATTCCCTCTACAAATATTTCTCTACAATCCTGACCTCCCTTCTGAGTGCTCTATCTGCTACCTAAACTTCCTCTAACTGCTAGCCATGACAATACAGAATTTCAAGGAACTTCTTTGGACATATAATCCAAACCATACCTGAAAACAATCCATTGTAGAATCTACTCAATAAGTACTTATCTAGCCTTTGCTTTAAGACCTCCAAGGAGAAGAAACCCATTATATCCTCAAGCATCTCACTTTACATTGAGATAGTTCTAATTGTTAGTTTTTCCTTACCTCGATTCTAAATTTGCTTCTATAAAACTTTTACCAAGGGGATTCTGGGAAAATGGCAGAGTAGGTCAGAAAATTCCAAGCTCTTAAGATTTTCCCCTCACAAGAGATGAAATAGCACCTTGGGGCAAATATTGAGCAGTAAAAATAGATGAAAGTAGGGGCAGAACAGGGGTCCTCCAGGGAAAATAGGAGAATATCTGAAAAAAGTCCCAGGATGAGGTTTGGTCCATGTGAAGAGTAAACAGCTCCAGGGAAGGTCTTAGGTTGGGACCTCTGCTAACAAGGAACACCAGACCCAACCGTGCTGCCTAGATGCAGCCAGGGGGTGGATTGGGGGGAGTGGGGCTGAGAAGGAACTAGTGCACACCCAGTGAGTGCAGAAGCAGTGTGGTGGGGACTCCACTGGCTGTGGGAACTTACAGGAAGCTGGAGATCTTGGTTCCAGTTCCAAGCCAGAGGGGAGAAATGAAGGAAGATATGAGTCCAGAGGCACCATTCCCCATACCCTAGGACTAGAGATGATTATAAAAACAGAGCTATTACAAATAAAAACAAATGCACAGGCAAAGGGGAAAAGATTCAACCATAGAGAGTTACTATGGGAATAGAAAAGACCAGGGTTTGTCTTCAGAGGAGGATACTGAAGCAAAAAAAAAAACAAAAAAAAACCGCCTCTTTTACCCTAAAGAATAATGTCAAATGGTCATCTGCTCAAAAAGAATTTATGGAAGAACTTAAGAAAGACGTTAAGAATCAAATGAGAGAGAGGAAAAACTAAGAAAAAAAATGAGAACAATCTAAGAAAAACAAGATTATGTAAAGAAAGTAAACCAATTAGAAAAAAAAGGTCCAGAATCTTAAGGAAGAAAATGACTCCTTGAAAATCAGAATTGAGCAAGGGGAAGCCAGCAAAGTTATAAGAGATCAAGAAACAATAAAACAAAATATAAAGAATGAAAAAAATAGAAGAGAATATGAAACATCTCATAAGAAAAACAACTGATCTGGAGAACAGATCAAGAAGAAAAAACATAAGAATAATCGGACTACCTGAAAGAATCTTTATACAATAATACAAGAAATAATTAAAGAAAATTGTCCTGAAACATTAAAACAAGAAGGGAAAGTAGAAATAGAAAAAAAAATCCACTGATCACCACCTGAAAGAGATTCTATAAGGAAATCCCATTGAAATATTATAGTCAAATTTTGAAACTCTCAGCTCAACAATAAACTCTTATGAGCAACAAGAAAAAAAAAACAATTTAAATATGGTAGTGTCACAATTAAAATCACAGAAGACCTAGCAGGGGTGACAATAAAAGACTGCAGGTCTTGGAACACTATATATTGAAGAGGAAAAAAACTGAGTTTCTGCCCTTGATCACAGCACCTTGGAAGAACTGAAAATTTACAGGTCCCTAGAAGTATCTCTGAAAACAGCTGCACAAAACCCATGAAGCTTGGGACAGTATAGTCTCCACACTGGAAACAGACCCCTACCATAACAAAAAGTTTATAACTCAAGTAATTGGACGAGATCATGAGCAAGTAGTGCAAAAAGAGTCAGACTATATTATCTTACTTTGGCGACAAAGAAGATCAAAACATACAACCAGAAGAAGACAACAAAACCAAAACTTCTACATCCAAAGCCTCCAAGAAAAATATGAATTATTCCAAGGCCATGGAAGAGCTCAGAAAGGATTTTGAGAAGCAAGTGAGAGAAGTAGAGGAAAAACTGAGAGTGATGCTAAAGGAGACCCAAAAAAATACTGAAGAAAATAATGCCTTAAAAAATAGCCTAACCCAAATGACAAAAGAGGTCCAAAAAGCCAATGAGAAGAATGTCCTAAAAATTGAAATTGGCCAAATGGAAAAGGAAGTCCAAAAGCTTTCTGAAGAAAATACTTCCTTAAAAATAAGAATGGAGAAATTGGAAGTTAGTGACAATTTGAGAAATCAAGGCACTGGTAACACTAATCCAAAAGAATGAAAAAATAGAAGACAACGTGAAATATCTCATTGGAAAAACAATGACCTGGAAAATAGATCCAGGAGAGAGAACTTAAAAATTATTGGAATATGTGAAAGCCATGATCAAAAAAAGAGCCTAGACATCATCTTTCAAGAAATTATCAAGGAAAACTGCTCTCATATATTAGAACCAGAGGGCAAAATAGAAATTGAAAGAATCCACTGATCACCTCCTGAAAGAGATCCCCAAAGGAAAACTCCTAGGAAGATTGTAGCCAAATTCCAGAGTTCCCAGGTCAAGGAGAAGATATTGCAAGCAGCCAGAAGGAAACAATTCAAGTATTGTGAAAACACAATCAGGATAACACAAGATTTAGCAGCTTCTACATTAAGGGTCCAGAGGGCATGGAATATGATATTCTGGAAGGCAAAGGAGATAAGACTACAACCTAGGATCACCTACCCAGCAAAGATGAGTATAATCCTTCAGGGTAAAAAATGGTCATTCAATGAAATAGGGGACTTTCAAGCATTCCTGTAGAAAAGACCAGAGCTGAATAGAAAATTTGACCTTCAAATACAAGAAACAATGAAACATGAAGAAGTAAACAGGAAAGAGAAATCATAAGAGACTTATAAAGGTTGAACTGCTTACATTCCTGCAGGGATAGATGAGAGTTGTAACTCATGAGTCCTTTGTCAGTATTAGGGTAGTGAGAGGGAAAAAATTGTATGTATGTATAGATAGATAGATAGAGGGCACAGGGTGAGTTGAAGATGAAGGGGTGATATATGGAAAATAAAATTAAGGGGGTGAGAGAGAATTATACTGGGAGAAGGACAAAAGGATAAGTAGAATGAGGTAAAATATCTCACATGAAACAGACAAGAAAAGGTTTTTACAGTGGAAGGGAAATGGGGGAAGGTGAGAGGGAATGAGTGAATCTTATTCTCATAGGATTTGGCTTAAGGAGGGAATAACATACACAATGGGATATGGAAATCTATCTTACCCTACAGGAAAATAAGGGGGGAAGGGGACAAGAGAGCAGGGAGTTGATAGAGGGGAGGGCAGATTGGGGAAGGGGATAATCAAAAGCAAACACTTCTGAAGAGGGACAGGGTCAAAAGAGAGAATAGAATAAATGGGGGATAGGATAGGAAGAAGGGAAACATACTTAGTTTTTCACAGCAGGACTGCTATGGAAGTGTTTTGCATGACTACACATCTATAACCTGTATCGAGATGCTTGCCTTTTCAATGAGGGTGGGTGGGGAGGGAGGAAGGGAGAAAATTTCTAACTCAAAGTTTTAAAAACACATGTTAAAAAGAAAAAAGAAAAAAAGGAAAAAAAAACTGAGGTTCTAACCAAAAATATCATACGCAACAAAGTTAAGCATAATTCTGAATAAAAAAATGGATAGTTAATGAATTGTCAGACTTCCAGGACTTTGTTTAAAAAAAAAAAGAAAGAGAAACCTGAACTTAATAGAAGATTTGACATACAAGAACCAAGAGAAATACAAAGTATATACCAAAGACTAATCACAAGGGACTCAATAAGTACAGATTGTTTACCTTTTTATGTATGTCAAATGTAAAACATATGTTATTAGTAATTGGGTAGTTCATAAGAAAGATTAGGGTAGATTTGAGTATGATATGACTTTAAAAAGTAAAAATGTTAAGGAAGAGTTAAAAAGAGTAATTGTTTTATACAAATAAGATGCTAGAGGAAGAAAAGACACAGAGAAATTAGATGGGGAAGAAGGGCTGTTAGTGCTGGAAACCTACTTTCATCCAAAATGGGTTTAAGAAGGAACAATACATATAAATCTAGAAGAGTATAAAAGTCTTCTAATTTTCAGAAAGAAATAAAATGCTAAGGGAATAGGGATGGGGGAGAAGATAAGAGAGGGATCTAGAGAGAGGAGAGTGAGGGAATAGGTCAAAGGTGGGTAAAGAAAGGTGTTTAGATTAATGGGAATGGGAGGACAAGGGGAAGGATCCTTGGAGAGGGGCTAGGTTAAGTAATAGGAAGACAAGGTAGAGGATAGAAGTAGGGAAATTAGATGGGAAAGGAAATAATAAATATAAAATATATACATAATATAATATAAATATATAAACACAAATATAAATATAAATATAAAATACAAATATAAAAACAAAGATCAAAAGTAAAATTTGTTAGGAAAAGTATATATCTATTTTTGTATATATGTATGTGTATATATGTGTATCTCTATATAAATATATCTGAGCTTAATTGTAGCCTTGGAGGGGTGGGGGAGGGAAAGGAACAAAGTAAAAAGTACATAGCAGAGAACAAAAGAAAACTAACAAGGAAGTAAAGAAAACATGGAGAGCTCTTAACACAACACATAGTACTTATTATATAGACTTTCCTGAAGTGGAAATTTATTGCTATATATTTTGAATCCTCTTACATTCTGCTGTGCACATGACATGCTTTTTTTCTTTTCTTTTTATGTATTTGTTTCAATATATAAGTTTATAAAATGTTTCTTTTTCTTTTCTTATTGTGATTTAAGTTTCAGTAATAAAAATAAAAAGACTATACTAGTAGAGATAAGAACTCTAACAAATCCCACCAACCTAGACAGATTTTGCTTAAGGGATAGGTCATAATGTTGTGTTAGGACTAATCTTTTTAACTTCAAAAAAGGGCCATAACCAGCACTGGCCACCAAGAGATTTTGGGTTTTGGTTTGGTTTTTTTTTTTTTTTTTGGTTTAAAAAACATTTTACCCATTGCTTCAAATTTGGCTTTCTGGTGTCTTCTACCTCTTCTACACAGCAATCCTTCAATTACTTGAAGACAACTGTTCCATCCCTCTGATCCCCTTCTACATTTCCAGTCTTCTCTTCTTCAAGATAAAAATCTCAAATCCTTCCAATCAAACTCATAAAGTATGAACTTGAAACCTTTCCTCATTCTGGATGCCTTTTTTCCCACCCTCTCTAGCTTATCAATGTCCTTCCTAAAATGTGTTGCCCAGAACTGAACATAATATTCCATATTTGGTCTGATCAAGATAGAATAGCATAAGACTATCACCTCTTTATTCTTAGATACTATGCACAAGTTACATTAGCATTTCTTTTGGCTGGCCATGTCACATTATTTTAATCATATTGAACTTCTTTTCAGTCCACTAAAACTCTCACATCTCTTTCAGATAAATCCCTGTCCAGCTAAACCACCTTCATCTTGTACTTGAAGGAAATCACGGATTTCCAGAGGGACAGCAACTAGACCAATACAGTTGAATTGCAGAGTGGTGGAGGAATTCTAATAGTCTTAAATAAGAGTAGAAAAGTAGGAAGGTTACAAAGACATTTAAATGCCAAGCAGAGGAGTTAAGATTTGATCCTGGAGGCTATAGGAAATACAGGAGGATAGACTGGAGTGAGGGGAGTTTTGGGGTAGAGAGATCAAATAGGAGGCTATTGCAATCATCCAAGCAGGAGGTGATGAGGACATAAATAAGGGTGTTGGATGCCTGATTAGAGAGAAGGGAATACATTGTGGAGATAGAAATTATAAGATTTGGCTAATGATTGGATATGTGAGATAAATGACATGAGGTACCAAGATTGACACCAACATTGTGAATCTGAGGGACTGAAAGGATGAAATTGCCCTTGTTTTGAAAAGGAAATCCCAAAGAGGAATGGGTTGTGGAGAAAATATAGGGAGTTCTGTTTTAGACCTATTGGTTTGAGATGTCTATGGGACATTCAGTTTAAAACGTCTAAAATGCAATTGTTGATATGGGACTGTAAATCAGGAGAGAGACTAGAGCTAGACTGATGGACATCTAGGAGTTAGTTTCACAAAATAGGTAGCTGAACTGGTGGGTGCTAATGATGTCACCAAGTGAAAATATCTAAAAAGAAAAGAAAAGAGAAAAGAGAAAGGAACTCAGGTGAGAGCCTCGAAATATACTCATAGTTAGTAGGTTTGACATGGATGAAGAACCAACAGACCAGATGGAAGAATAAGATAGGAAATACTGGGCTCTCCAAATTTCTCCCATAAAGAAAATAAAATATCTCAAAGTGAATTTTGAGCAGCAGAAATAATTAAAAGTTGGAGTAAAGCAGTTTTTCTCCTAAGACAATCTCAGCAAAGACCTGACCTCCAGGGACAGAGATTGAACTGATTGAAGTGCAAACACCCCCAGACAGACTCCACTGAATCAACAAACAACAAATTCTGGGGCAACAAGAACTTTCACCTCACAGACAGGGAGTCTGACTGTTGAGTAGGGGAAGATTAGAGCACCCTCCTCACTGCTGCCAGATGCTGGACCCAGCTGTGTTCATTAGACATGATCCTGGGCTGTAGCTATGGGTGAGGTGGAGTGAGCACAGGCCTGGTTAGTGCTGTAGCAGAGGGGCGGGGATCCTGCTGGATGTGGGCATTTGTGGGAGAGTGGAGTCTCTGGTTTCAGTTACAGGACAGAGGAGTAAGTTGAAGTTTGAAGCCACCATAGGGACTGCAGGAAGCAAGAGTATTTGAGGTGATAGTGTGGTAGAGGGCCTAGCCATGGCTCATGGGCAGAAAGAAGTGCCTGAGATCAGGCAGAGCTCAGAAACCACAGTACAAAAACCCAGAAGCCTAAGGTTGATCATACCCCAGGCCTAGGGACTAGAATCTGACTATGATAATAAGCTGCTAACAGTAATGATGATGACGATGATGATGATGATGATGATGATGATGATAATGAGTAAGCAAAGGAGAAAGAACCTGACTATAGACATTTGCTATGAAGATAGAAGAGATGTGGGTTCACAGAAAATAGTGAAGTTAAAAAAGCCATTTTTACTTCAAAGAAAAATGTCAAATGGTCACAAGCCCAAAAAGAGTTCTTAGAAGAGCTTAAAAAGAACTTTCAAAATGAAACAATAAAAGCTGAGAAAAAAATAGGGAAAAAAGTAAGAACAATCCAACAAAATCAAGAAAATTATGAAAAGAAAGTCAAGCAATTGGGAAAAGAGATTAAAAAAACTTAAGGGAGAAAATAACTCCTTAAAAAATCAGAATCGGGCAAGAAAAAGCTAATGTCATTATAAAACACCAATAAATGATAAAATCAAATCAAAAGGATGAAACAATAGAAGAGAATATGAAACATATCACTAGAAAAACAACTGATCTAGAGAACAGAATGAAGAGAGACAATATAAGAATTTTTGGACTATCTGAAAGTTATCATTTAAAAAAGTCTAGATATAATATTAAATTAAATTAATTAGGAAAGTTGCCCCAAAGTTCTAGAATAAGAGGATAAAATAGAAATAGAAAAAATGCATCAATCACCACCTGAAAGAGATCCCAAGATAGAAATTCACAGGAACATCCTAGCCAAGTTTCAAAGCTCCCAGGTTAAGGAGAAAATTTTACAAGCAACAAGAAAAAAAAAGTTAAATACTATGGAGCTACAGTCAGGATAACACAAGATTTAGCAGCTTCCACATTAAAAGACTGAAGAGCTTATAACATGTTATATTCAAGAGCAAATGAGCTGGGTTTGCAAACAAAAATAACTTACTCAGCAAAGCTGAGTATAATTCTGAATGGGAAAAAAAGAGGACATTTAACGATTTGAAAGACTTTTAAGTATTTGCAACAAAAAGACCAGAAATCAATGGAAAAGATCCAGGAAAAAAATAAGGTAAACATTAAAGACCAATTTTAAGGGACTCAATAAGTTCAGACTGTTTACTTCTTATATGGGAAAATATTATATGTACTCTTAAGAATGTTATCATTACTTAAGTAGTTTGAAAAAGCATACATAGATAAAAGGATTGGGGTTGAGTGGAGTATGATAGAATGATTTTAAAAAATAGAGTCAGGTAGAGAGGTAAAATGGAGCAATTACCTCATAAAAATAAGGTGTGAATGGAAGAACTGTTACAGTGAAAGTAAGTAGGGATGGAGGGCTGGGAGTACTAGATCCTTATTCTCACCTGAACTGAATTAAAAAGGGAATAATATCGTACATCTAGGAGGATATAAAAGTCTTCTAAATTTATACAGAAATAGGATAGTTAGGGGACAGCATAAGGGAAAGACTTTTAAAAGGGTGTGTAGAACAAGTGGTAGGAGTGTGGAGGGAGAGGATAAGGGAGGGATTTTTAGAGGGGTGCATAGATTAAGGAATAGGACGATAAGGGAGGGATTCTTTAAAAGGGTACAGATCAAAATGGTAGTGGTTAGAAGTAATCAAAGGAGTGAAGAGGGATGGGTTAAAAAAATAGTCAGAAGGATAATAGTGAGGAAAAATAGAATGGAGGGGAATACAAAACTAGTAATTATAACTTTGGATGTGAACAGGATGAACTCACCCATAAAATGGAAATAGAGAGCAGAATGGATTAAAAATCAGAATCTGACAGCATGTTGTTTACAAAAAAAATTTAAAAATGAGAGATACACACAGGATAAAAACAAAGGGCTGAATTAGAATTTACTATGCTTCATCTGATGCAAAAAAGCAAGGGTAGCAATCATGATCTCAGACAAAGTTAAAACTAAAACATATTTAATTAAAAGAGACAAACAGGGAAACTATATTAAAATAAAAGGAACTATAGAAAATGAAGCAATATCAATACTAAACCTATATGCACCAAATGCTATAGCATCTAAAATTTTAAAAGAAAACTTAAAGGAATTACAGGTAGAAATAGACAGTAATACTATAATAGAATTTAACATTGCCCTTTCAGAATCAGATAAATCTAACCAAAAATAAATAAATAAGAAAGAAGTTAAAGAGGTGATTAGAATCTTAGATAAGCTAGATATAATAGATATTTGGAGAGAACTGAATGGGAATAGAAAGGAATACACCTTTTTCTCAGCAGTACATGGTACCTTTATAAAAACTGACCACATATTAGGGCATAAAAACTTTATAGCTAAATGCAGAAAAGCAGAAATTTTCAAAGCGTCATTTTCAGATCATAATGCAATAAAATTATATTCAATAAAGGACAATGGAAACACAGATTAAAAAGTAAATGGAGACTAAACAACTAATCTTAAAAAATGAGTGGGTTAAAGAACAAGTCACAGAAATAATAATAAACATTAATAAAGGGAATTATGATAATGAAATAGCATATCAAAACCTATGGAATGCAGCCAAAGTAATTGTGAGAGGAAAATTTATATCTCTAAATGCTTACATCAATGAAATAGAGAAAGAGGAGGCCAATGAATTGGGTATACAATTAAAAAAAAGACTAGACAAAGAACATATTAAAAATCCCCAATTAAACACCAAATCACAAATCTTAAAAATTAAAGGTAAAATTAATAAAATTGAGTGTACAAAACAGTGAATAAATAAATAAAACTAGAAGTTGGTTTTATGAAAAAAACAATAAAATTTATAAAAATGATTTTTTAAAAAGAGAGAAGAAAACCAAATCATTAGTATTAAAAATGAAAAGTGTGAATATACCATTAAGGAAGATGAAATCAAATCAATTATAAGGAGTTATTTTGCCCAATCATATGCCAACAAATTTAACATTTTAAGTGAAATGGAAGAATATTTACAAAAAATATAAACTGCCTAGATTAACAGAAGAGGAAATAGAATATCTAAATACATGAACAGGTCATAAAAGAGATCCCTAAGAGAAAAACATCAGGACCAGATGGATTTACAAGTGAATTCTACCAAACCTTTAAAAATCAACTAATTCCAATGTTAAATAAATGGGCAAAGAAGGAGACCTGCCAAACTCTTTTTGTGAAACAAATATGATACTGATACCTAACCAGGAAGAGCAGAAACAAAGAAAGAAAATAATGGACCAATTTCATTAATGAATATGGATACAAAAATCCTAAATAAAGTACTAGCTAGGAGACTACAACAATACATTACAAAGATTATACATTGTGACCAAGTAGGATTTATACCAGGAATGCAGGGATGGTTTACCATAAGGAAAACCATTAAAAAGCATAATTGATTATATCAATAACAAAAGTAACAAGAATTATATGATTATATCAATAGATATAGAAAAAGCTTTTGATAAAAAACAACACTCATTCCTATTAAAACACTTGAAACCATAGGTATAAAGGAACTTTTCCTTAGAATGATAAGAAAAATCTACCTAAAACCTTCAGCAAACATTGTTTGTAATGAGAATAAGCTAGAAGCCTTCCCAATAACATCAGGAGTGAAACAAGGATGCTTGTTGTCACCAATGTTATTCAATATTGTTTTAGAAATGCTAGCAATAACAATAACAGAAGAAAAACAAATTGAAGGAATCAGAATGAGCAATGAAGTAATAAAACTACTTATTTTTGCAGACAATATGATGATATACTTGGAAAATCCTAAAGATTCAACTTAAAAAGTTAGTAGAAACAGTTCATAATTTTAGTAAAGTAGCAGGATATAAAATAAACCCACATAAATCATCAGCATTTTTATATATCACCAACAAAACCCTGCAAAAAGAAATAGTAAGAGACATCCCATTCAAAATAATTGTAGACAGTATAAAATACCTGGGAGCATATCTACCAAAACAAACCCAGGAACTACATGAACATAATTACAAAATACTTTTTATACAAATAAAGTCATATTTAAATAATTGGAGAAAATTAATTGTTCATGGGGAGGCAGAGCCAATATGATTAAAATGACAATTTCTCCTAATCTATTTATTCAATGTCATCCCAATTAAATTATTAAAAAAATTACTGACCTAGAAAAAGATAAAATTTATTTGGAAGAACAAAAGGTCAAGAGTATCAAAGGAATTAATGAAACAAATGTAAAGGAGGAGGTTTAGCAATACCAGATCTTAAACTATACTATAAAGGAGTAATTATCAAAACTATCTGGTACTGGCTAAGAAAGTTAAAGGTGGATCAGTGGAACAGGGTAGACATACAATATACAGTAGTAAATGATCATAGTAATCTTGTGTTTGACAAATGTAAAGATTTAAGTTATGGGGATAAAAATTCATTATTTAGTAAAAATTGTTGGGAAAGCTGGAAAGCAGTTTGGCAGAAATTGAGCATAGACCAATATCTTACCAAAATAAAGTCAAAATGTATACATTACCTAGATATAAAGGGAGATATCATAAGAAAATTTGAAGAACATGGAATATATTACTTATCAGTCTTATGGATTGGAGAATAATTTATGAATAAACAAGAGACAGAGAGAATTGTGAGGTGCAAAATGGATTATTTTGGTTATATTATATTAAAAAGTTTTTGTATAAATAAAAGCAATGTAGCCAAGATTAGAAGGAAAACAGAAAATTGGAAGAAAATTTTTATAGACAGTTTCTCAGATAAAGGTCTTATATCGGGGCAGCTAGGTGGCACAGTGGATAGAGCACTGGCCCTGGATTCAGGAGGACCTGAATTCAAATCCGGTCTCAGACACATAACACTTACCAGCTGTGTGACCCTGGGCAAGTCACTTAACCCCATTGCCTAACCAAAAAAAAAAAAAAAGGTCTTATCTCTCTCTCTCTCTCTCTCTCTCTCTCTCTCTCTCTCTCTCTCTCTCTCTCTGTATATATATATATATATATATATATATATACATATATAACGTGTCAAATTTATAAGAATAACAGCCATTCCCAGTTTCATTCATTCATTCATTCACTCATTCATTCAAATACATTTGTTAAGTATCTAATATGTGTTGAACATTTTGTTGGGCACTTGGGGACATGAAAAATTTAAATGATAAGAACTATTCCCTTAGAGGAAGCATTTATGCAGTGCTTCAAGGTTTAAGAAAGGCTTTTTTCCTGTTATTTCAATTAATCTTCACAAAAACCTTAAGAGAAAGATGGTATTATTATCCCCATTTTAAACTTGAGAAAACTGAGACAGACAGAGGTTGTGACTTCCCCATAGTCACACAACTAGTTAGTGTCTGAGACAGAACTTTAATTCAAGTCTTCCTGATTCCAGGTCCAATACTCTAGCCACTATGCCACAATGTTATTATAAACTTTATAAGTATATTAGTAAGTTACAAAACAAATGTCTCTAAAGGTTCTAAGGATAAAGAGGTTTTGTTTTTGTTTTTGTTTTCCCTATCTTGATTTCATGGAAAACATGGCACTTGTGTTGGATTTTAACCAATAAGCAGAAATCCTACGTGTAAAGATGCAGAAGGAGGCTATTCCAGACATAGAAGAGATTATGAACATGAACGTGGCCAGTAATTACTTCACCCTATGACAAAAGTAGGTTTCTTGTTTTGCACCTCTCTCATGCACTTTTTTTTTATACCTTTTTTTTAAGGCAATTGGAGGTAAGTGACTTGCCCAACGTCACACAGCGAGTAAGTGTCAAGTGTTTGGTTTGAGGCCGTATTTGAACTCAGGTCCTTCTGACTTCGGGGCCGGTGCTCTATCCACTGTGCCACCTAGCTGCCCCCTCATGCACTTTTCATGTGGTCTTGATAACTTTAGTAAAGTAATTAGAGGTTTCACATCATGTTTATAAGTATGACTCTAAGAAACAAATAAAGAAGAAAAAGGAGAGAGGTACAAACAATATTGAAGCAATGGTGTGAGAATGTCACTAGAAAAGGGCACAGAGCAGTGGTTTGTGAAACAGCCACTGGTGGTGGATACATAGGACAAGGAAGTAGGTGACCTATTGTTAGGTGATCTGATATAATGGGTAAGTACTTAATATTAAGTTAGCAAATATGGTAATTCTCTCATGGAAAGAAAAATAGTTAAGGTGAAATCTCAAACCCTTGACACCACAGTATAATTTTTCTTCATTCACATTGCTTAAAACATGCCATCTTTCATAAAGTTTATAGTACTTTGAATATATTCTATCTCAAGAGTCTTTGACATATAGAAAACATTGCTTTACACATCTTATATATTGAGAAAACAAATCAGAGAGTTGTTAAGCAAAATGTGGACAGAATAGAGTTAGTGAGATTTAATTTAAAATAATTCAAACTTATTGGGGTGGGGGCAGCAAAAAGCCAATTACAAAATACAGTTGGCTAATGGGAGGAACCTAGGGAAGAGTTAAGATAAAAGATATGTCAAGATTATAAGGGGAAT
Organism: Vombatus ursinus; assembly: GCF_900497805.2. Classification (NCBI taxonomy): domain Eukaryota; kingdom Metazoa; phylum Chordata; class Mammalia; order Diprotodontia; family Vombatidae; genus Vombatus; species Vombatus ursinus. The sequence continues at coordinate 25,409,039 of NW_020954562.1, read as the reverse complement.
GAAAATCAGGTAAAATTTTTCTGGCTGACACTTCATAAACAAAAACACAGCAGAATGCTACTTTAGCTTGAGCTCAGATAGGATGCTTATAATTATTTTCAATTAACAACAATCGAGACTGTGCTCGAAGCAATTATATTCAGTAAAGCATATTTCATTCTCATATACACTCAATGAATATTGAAATAGGCAGATTGTCATTGAATTGCCTTCAGTACAAAATGTGCCACTATGATTAGGTAGTAAAAAAATGCTAGAGACATTCAATTTCAGTGAATTATGAAACTGATTTTGTGGCAAATTCTAAATAGTACGGATAGCATTTTTCTTCCTTGTCTCCAATATAGAAAAAAAGGACTAAAAACCTTTTCATCTAAACTCTATTAGCTTCCAGACAACATTTCTCCTTGTAGCCAGCTAAAAGTAGACCTGGCTATTCAGTCATAGAGTGAGAAACAGAAAGTGAATTTTGTGACTGTTTAATTTTAAAAAGCTCTCATGTTGTTTCTGGAAATCTAGTTGGATACTCTGTTGGTTAAGGAGTTCTAGGAAACTGAAAGCTGCCAGTTATGCAGATTCACAGACTACAACAACTCCAGTGTCATGGATGTCATGTCTGTAGTGATGTTCTTCAACTGGGTCAATTTTGGCCATTTTTTTCATTTAAAAAAATATATAATTACACTCTATTTAACATCCGTAAAAAGATAATGAAACCCAGTCTGGGTGTGCTCTGTGGATAAAAATGTAATTGCCACAGTTATTTCCCCCATATTGAGCTATCATACCTTTCTGCTTTCTGAGCCTGCCAGCTGTTTCCTTTGGCTAATGTTAATGGTGCAGGATCCTGGCACTGGACTCTGTTAGTGTGTGCCAATTGAAATGTTACAGTTATTTATTAAATGTGTCCTTTGTGGAACTAGGTTCTCTTAGTGTTGCCATATTCAGCAAGGTAGAACAGCTGATCTCTGAGAGAAGAAAGGCAGCAAGTACAACTTGTAGTCCTAAGAAGAGCACCAGTTTTTCTTCTTATTCTGAGATGATAGCTTACAGGAGGCACCTAGGAGACTCAGGGGATAAAGTCCTGGATCTGGAGTCAGGAAGACTTGAGTTCAAATCCAGCCTCAAACACTAGCTGTGTGACCCTGGGCAAATAACTTAACCTCTGTTTGCCTCAATCCACTGGAGAAGGACACCTCTCCAGTATCTTTAGCCCACAGATAGCATTGGAGTGCCATGGGTCGCGGGGTCACAAAGAGTCAGTTATGAATGAACAACAACAAAAAAGACATAAAATTAGTGACAACTTGAAACCTTAGCCTGGTATTTGGACTAGTCCATTATATACAGTAAATTCCAAGCTGGGGGCTCCAATTGAGCTGAGAGGGGGAGAACAGTGAGATATCTTAAGGTCTGAGCAGAGGGCCTCTTGGGAGTTTGATTACTTAGAATTTCCCTGCACCTTTGTTTATGTATTGTCCAGTGTGTGTTTCATGGAGAAAGTCTTGTGCCTTAGGCTATAACAGAAGCTGTGGAGGTCTCAACAAGTAGTTTTATGATCGATGATTCTGGGTTACTAAACCAAAAACAAATAGCTACATCTACATAGCAACACTTTAGAAGCCCTATAATCTCTCAAAATTACCTGCATCAGACCCTGACAACGTAGGAGCCTCATCCACTTCGTAGAGCCTATATTTGTGTACCCCAGGGTTCTGTCTTGGGTCTTCTTCTCTTCTCTCTATGCTCTCTGTTGAGATTTCACCAGAAATCTGGGTTCAATTGTGTGCAGATCACTCCTGTGATCTGTTTCCTGAGTTCTAGTTCTAGTTCCACATAGCCAAAGACCTTATCAACATTTCCACCTGACATTTTTACTTTCTATCCACTTTGTATATATGTTGTATTTCCCTATCTACATACATATTCTTTCCTTGCATTAGAATGTAAGCTACTTGAGAATACTATTTCAACATTCCCTTTATGTCCAGGTCTGTATCAACTCCAGAGTCAATTGTTAAATTTTCAGTGCGAGCTTTTGTACCACATAAATCAGCAAATGCTAAAACTCAGGGCTTGTTTTATTGCTTTTTGATTGTCTAGACTTAAGAAAATGATGAAGAAATATTAATAATGAGGAATAAATTTAAAAGTATATCATACATACTTTTTTTTTCCCTAGAGAACCAGTGGTTGTTAAACATTTACCATCTCATTACTGATTGTGTCCCTAGGACCTAGCACAATGTTTGACACATAACAGATGCTTAATAAATATTTGTTTAATTAATTAACCAATTAAATTGAATAGTTCTGAAGTCATTTTCTGGGAAGATACTTCTAACTCTTTCAATGTTCTATAGTAGAAATTCCCTAAATAACCCATTGAGACATGGAAAATACTCAACTTTTTCTCGAGTAACTGTTTAAGAACTAGGAAGATCATTCTGAATACACTAAGTTTAAAAGCCTTCACAAATTTTTGAAAATAATTCTTCTTTATAGAATTGAATTCACAAGAATATGAAACATCTAAGTATGGAAGAAAGGAATGAGGATAAAATAGGATAAGATCAGAGTATCAAGAACAGTTGCAAATTGAACCAGTCTTCTGACTCCTAAACAAATGTCCTTCTATTATATCCCTTAACATTGCAGTAACTTTAAAGAGACCAGCATCCTTGGCTTCAATGTGCAGTGAACAAGTACTTTCAGCATCTCTCATTACCTCTTTCAACTCTGAAATTTTCTCTATTTCTTATAGTACCTCAAAATTCAAAGGGACCTGAAAGGCCATCTTATCTAACCCTTAACTAACCAAGAATCTCCTCAATGAAATCTCCAACAAGTGGAGGAATCTATCTTCTATGAAGAATTCCAATTCCAATGGAGGAGAGGACCATGACCTCCAATCCCTCCCCCCCTCTACACTGACTACACTCTCCTCCTTTCCCCATCTTGACCCCTTGATCTACCAGGTCAACTCTCTACTCTTAGGTAGTAAAGTCTCTCGTGAGTTGTCCCACACACAGAGAGATCCTACTGAAAATCTTAGCTTGCCAAGACTCAGCCTTGGATTATTCCTGTCATTTGCTACCTTTGTTCCTACTCATGTGCTGTTGAAAGAAGTGGGAGAAAATTATGAAACCATGTTAAATGGGCCCACAAAAAAATTTATGTTACACAATCTCAACATGATCTCACAGCCTCAAGGCAAATCCTTTCACAACCATCTAACTGATTCCATATCTCACCAAGTTGACTTTTCCAAACCTTTTCGTCCCTTCTCATCATCTTCATCTCCCTTCATTTCATCTACCTTCTCAGGTCAACCTTGACTCATATCGCCTGAAGGAAAAAACAAAACAAAACTGAGGCCATTCACTGAAAGATGCCTTTCCAAAACAACCTCACTTTTACCCTCTAACATGGCCCTTCTCCGTACCAAGATAAACCCCTCTACATGCACAAGAAATCACTCTTCAACCCATCTTTTCAAGCAGAATATCCCCTCTATCATCACCATGGTCTCACTAATCTATAATCACTCTTTGTCTACTAATGTTTTCCTACAAACACACCTATGTCTCTCCTATTTTCAAAGACAACCCATCAATTAATCCATCCATACCAACTAGTTATCATCCTATATCTTTTCTACCTTTCATTGCTAAACTCCTTGAGAATGACAACTATAATTGTTGCCTCTGCTTCCTTCCCTCTCACTCCTTGTCTCTTAGCTTCCTATCTCATTATTCACAAGCACTGATCTCTCCAACATTACCAGTGATCTCTTATTTGCCAAATCTATTTGCTTTTTTTCTGATCCTCATCTTTCTTTAGCTCTCCATAGCAGTTAACTTTATCACCCTCTTATTCTTCATTGTCTCTCTTCTCTCTGTTTTTGTGACACAACCTACTCTCTCTTGGTGCTCATCCTACTGTCTGACTGTTCCTTCTCAGTGTCTTTTTCTGGATCTCAGTGGGTATGCCAATTAACTGTGAGTATCCACCAAGGTTCTATGCTAGACCCTCTTCTCTTCTTCCTCTCTATTAGTGATTTCTTTAGTTCACAAGTTATTATCTCTTAGCTGATGATTCTCAGGTCTACTTATCTAGCCCTAGCCTGTTTCCTGACCAGCATATCAATATGCCTATTGAAGATCTTGGCAGGATACCTCATAGACATCTTAAATTCAACATGTCCAAAACTGAACTCATTTTCTCCCCCACTCACCCACCCAAGTCCCTCTTTCTTCTTTACTTTCCTATTATTTTCAAAGGCACCATCATCCTGTCAGTCACCCAGTCATGCAACTTAGGTATCATCCTCAACTCTTAGAACCCTAATCTCCCATATCCATTCAGTTGCCAAGTTCCTTTCTTTCTATCTTCATAACACCTGGTTTAGGTCCTCATCACTTCATACTTGGACTACTGAAATAGCCTTTTGGTTCATCTCTCTGCCTCAAGTCTCTTACCATTCCAATCAATCTTCTATTTATGTTACCCCTTACCCAAATTCAATAAACTCCGGTGGCTCCCTATCACCTCAAATATGAAATCTTTTAGACTTTTAACAGAAGCCTTTCAAAACCTGATCATTTCCTGTCTTACTAGTCTTTTAACATGTTACTGCCCTCTATGTATTCTGTGATCTAGTGATACTGGCTTCCCTGTTATTCCTCTGACAAGACACTCCATCCTGATTTCATGTATTATCACCAGCTATCCCCCAGAATTTTTTTCTCCTCTTTTGGCCAAGTACCAACTAAATCCCCACATTCTACAAGAAGCTTTCCCCAATCTTCTTTAATACTACTGCTTTCTCTCTGTTAATTTTCTCCAGTTTATCCTGTACATATATTTGGCTGTGCATATTTGCATGTTGTCTCCACTATTTTATGAGTTCCTTGAGAATAGGTAGTGCTTTTTGACCTTCTTTGGGTTTCCAGTCCTTAGTCTAGTGCCTGACACATAGTAGATGTTTAAGAAAGGCTCACTGACTTGACTTGCCCCCAAGGAACTTACTTTCTAATTGGGATCAAATACATAATCAAGTAAGTACAATATGACATGTACAGAATAGATGAAAGGTAACCTTAGAAGGGAAGGCTCTGGTAGTGGCAAGGATTAGGCAGGATGCAGAGGATGAGTGAGACAAGAAGTCAGGAATTCTAAGAGGCAAAATTGGAAGAAAGTAGATTCCAGGCAATCAAACTTCTAGTGAAAAATCACTGAACTGGGAGGTCATGTGGAGAGGAGCAATATTCCAAGACTTCAGAGGTGGGATGAGACCAGCTTGTAAAGAGCTTTTAATGCCAAAGAACTTTATGTTTGATCTTCAAGCATAATAGGAAGTCAATGGAGTTCATTGAGTGGTGGAGGGGCATGGTCAGACTTATACTCTGGTGCTTAGAATAGAACATGTTCCGTATATGGCCTCAACAGAGCAGACTATGGTGGCAATGTAAGAATTTTGCTATCACCAGCTATCATTATCTCATCCACCCCAGGAAAGCATCCTAGCCCTTCTTTGTTCTTCCTCTTTCATCAAACATAACAAAAAATAGAGAAATCCCCCGTTGTTGTCCTTAGGCTACCTCAAAAGCTTTAGCTTCCCTTGTTATTACCTTCCCTTGTTCCCTCTTCTTTATGGGTTTTTGTTTTTGTTATTAGACTAAGTAGGTTGGTAAATTATCCAATCACTTATCCAATGTGTATCCACAGTGGCCTTTTTAAACAATTTCCCCCTCACAAGTATTGCTTCTTTTTGTTTTTTTTAGAATTTCATTAGGGAGAGATTCCTATCCCAATAGTGATGATTTCCTCTATAGAAGTTTATTTTATGGTATCCTATTTATTCATTCCCCAAATGTTTTGAAGGAATAATAGTAATCAATAGCTAGTATTTACATATCACTTTAAGGTTTGCAAAGTGCTTTACATATATTTTCTCCTTTGATCTTCACAACAACCTCCCAGGGAAGTGCTATTACTCTTCCCATTTCACAGAAGAGTAAACTGAGAGGAGACTAGTTAAGTGACTTGCCTAGGGTTAAGTACAGTGTGCAAGTTGGGATTTGAACTCAGGTCTTCTTGACTCCAAGTCCAGCATTGTAACCATTATCTCAGAATCTACAATGCAGATTGTATGCCTGACTTTCTTCTATTCTACCACAAATTCTAAGAGTAGTCATCTCCTCCCACCCAACTCCCAACTCCCTCCCAACCCAAATATGTAAATACAAATAAAATTTCAAATGTTTAAGGGAAAATACAAGTCAGTGAATAAGGAGCATTGTAGCATAGCTGGCCGTGGAGTTAGTAAGATCTAGATTTGAGTCCAGCCTCTGACATGTGATGGCTTTGAGACTCTGAGCAAGAAACAAGCTTCCACTGCCTCAAGCAACTTTCTAGGACTCTACTTTGTGAAGGGTGGGGGGTAGATTTCTGTTGCTGAGTTGGTAGAAAGGGTTTCCTCATTGGGAGTTCCTATACCAGTGAAATCACAGATCCAGATTCCCCTCTCACTAAAAAACAAACAAATAAATAAATAGATAGATAGATAGATAGATAAATTACTCAGCACCACAATTGTCATCCAAAATTAAGTGAACACCTGCATATAGTGCTGTATGGATCTGGCAGAAAAAGAACAACATTACTCTATTCCAGTTCAATAGAAACTTGTCTGTTAAAACAAACATTTTACTATGGGCCCAGGAGGACTGGATCTATAGATAATCAAATAGTCTTAAGTCCACATGTGAATGAAATGAAAGCTTCATCAAGAAGACTGAATTTTGGAGACTCTTGGGGAATTTAGAAAGGTGATAAAGAGAAGAATTGGATTATTCTAGAGAAGTTAGGTATTTATTTGGTGCCCCCAAAATGACCTTCAACAGGAACATTTTTCCTAGGATTTATAGAGAACAATAATAGTTTATAACTCCTAGAAGCTTGATGTTATACCTGTATCAGTGAAGTTTTTACAACCTGCTTTGGGGGGGGGGGATCTAACCCTACTGAACAGTAGGGTGGATTTAATTTAAATATAAAGAAAGATCTCACTGAGTAATGAAAGTGACCCTAGGCTCTGGAAGGTCATGCTAGAGCAATGCAAGTTGAGAACAGTCCTGCTAACCTAGAGAGGCTTTGAGTACAATCTTGGCAACAAATTGTGTATCTGAGAAACAGGGTAGCTAGATTTAGAAAGGTAATGAATTTTTAAAATTATATATTTTGGACCCAGAAACTCATTATATTGCCTGTGAAGGAGAGGGGGATGAAAGGAGAAAGAGAGAGACAGAGACAGAGAGAGACAGAGACAGAGACAGAGAAAGAGAGAGAGGAGAGAAGTAAGCATAAGGATGGACCGAAAAAATGGAGAACTCCGTGACAGGTCCCCAAAGCTAGCTGTGCTCTGTCCTTTCTGGGATATCTTCCATTGTAGAATAAATCCCACCTGTCTAGGATGGTGGCAGATGCAGTTTTTCTGTTGGTTTCATCTAGCCCAGGGATTCATTTGGCTCCATGTGAAGAAATAACTGCCATAGGAGGCAGAAAAAAAATGGCTTTTAGTTTAGCTATGCAGGCAGCCTGTGCAGTGGACAAAGCATGGAACTGAGGCACAGATATGAGCTACCTATTTGACAGTAGCCAAGTTATTTACTCATTTGAGCCTCAGTTTACTCCTCTATAAAATATAAGGTTGCATTGTTTGTCTTTTTTTCCTTCATTTATCGGGGAGAGAGAAAGAAAATAAATGAAAGAAAATATAAATGTTAATTGGAAAATAAAATGAAAAATTTAATAAAGCAAATGCATAATACGATTTATCTCTACAATCCCTTCCAGCTCTAAAGTTCGTTGATATTATGACTCATACCATATAAAATTTCACATACAAGTATTTGACTCACTGTTTATACTTTCTTTTCAGGCCTCTCTCTTATGCTGTGATTGCATGCCACTCAGGTTCCATTTTCTCCCGCCACAGAATAATAGATATGGTTGTGAGTGGGAGTCTTAATGACAGAACAGGATTGAGCCAGAATGACATGAAGGTTTTGAGTTCTGCAGCAGCTACTCTGTTTCATTTCTGCTTACTTCTGCTTTCAATCGAAACTCCTGCTTTTATGAAGCGATGGGAGCATGAGAGCTGGCTGCTTCCCACAGCTTCCGCTTGCAATTAAAACCTGTCATGGCCACTGGCCGTGCCATGTTATGACAGTTAATCTCTAGAGGAATTCCTTTGCAAGGGTTATAAGAGAAAGGGGGTTAGAGGATGAGCCGAGAGAATAGAGTCAAATCTCTTTATCAGCCTGGGCAGTTGTGTTTGTTGACAATTATGGCCTGCCTTTATTAAATCTTCTGACTTAATTGGGACATTTGTGCAAAGGTAACTTAGTAGGAACCCAGCATAGGTGTTGTCACCCACCCCCTCAAAATATTGTGCAGAAACATACCTCTTTAAAAAGAATATTTAAAATAAAACTTCAAAATATTAGATACAAAAATGCCTATTACCTATAAATGAATAAATTATTTACAGTTTAATTCATATTTTCTTTCTAATACTGAATAATAAATATTGTAGCAGATTTAGGTAACCACTTAGAGTAAATGTCAAATTATTTATTCCATTTTCAAATAGCCATAATTATGATGAATATATTTGATTATTCAGAGATCTAATTTGTGCTCTCAGTGGATTACGAATGAAATTGAAGATGAATTAATAACAACTTAGGGAAATATTACTACTGAATATACACCAAATTCCAAATGACACTAGGACCATCTTTATATATTGCTTATTTTCAGATCCATTCATTAGATATTGTCAACACTCATATATTTTCCAACTATCCCCTCAGTGAAAAAAAAAGAAAAAGAAAAAAAATGTTACTTTAACAGTAACAGCCAATATTTATATAACACTTTAAGTTTTTCTCATTTGAGCTCCATATAATGAAGTGTTTCCCCATTACACAGAAAAAGAAACTGAGTTTGAGAGTAATGACATGCCCAGTTAAATATTGGAGGGAAGTTTTGAACTTAAGGGAGATCTTCTAACTTCAAGCATTGTACTCAATCCACTACGACAAGCCAGCTCTCAACTTCTTTTTTTGGCTCACATATACTAATTTCTTATCAGAATAATGTAACTAAAATTTCAGGGTGTCAGGATTGTCAAACAGTCTGAGATACTACTTAATAGCTTAGTGTTTATTAATGAACCTTGAAAAAAAATGCTTCTTCAATGCCTCATCACAATACAGATGTCACCCTGATTTCTGAAGATCTTGCCGGAGAAACCTAACTCTTCCAGGGGATCTTCAAGTACATATTTGATGAGGGACTGAATATCTTTCATCTGAGAAACAGTCTAGCTGTATTTGGAGAGACTCATTACTAGAAGGTAGGCCATTACTCGGTCAGTTTTATCTGTTGTTGGTGGAGGTAGGGGATGATCTCTTAAGATGTAGATGGATGGCCAAAATCAGTCAATTGATAAATCAAAACATTTGATTGATAAGTCAAATATTTATTAAGTTCCTATCATGTGACATCTACTATGCTAAGCACTGGGGATACAAAAAGAGGCAAAAGTCTGTCCTGCCCTTGAAGAGGCTTCCTGTAGAAGGTGAGATTTTAGTTGGGACTTGTGGTTTGTCTTTCATTCTGGAAGAGGATCATGACATCAAGGAGATAATGACATGACTTGCAATTGACTTTAATCTGAATGAGGGAAGGCTGTGCAAAGTCACCAGTCTCAAGTTCTCCTCCAGAGCCATTTGGGTCCAGTAGCCAGATATGGATCAGGATGACTAGAGATGGCCCAGGATGCAGTGGGAGACCTTTGCCCTTTCAAGCTAAGGTCTTTTAAGGTTCTCACTTTGAGTGAGGCAAAGCCCAGGAAGCTAGGAAGGCCAGCAGCTGGAGAAGAGGAGGGAGTGCATTTCAGGCTTGAGGAACAGCTAGAGAAAATATCTGGAGTTGAGAGATGGAGTATCTTGTTTGTGGAACAGCCAAGAGGCCAGTGTCCCTAGCTCAAGGAATATAGGTCAGGGATCCTCTGAATTGTTGAAGTAAGAAGTGTTTACTGAAGAAACTCTCAAACTGGAAGGAGGTCTTAGATAACACTTAGCTTAACTTCTTCATTTTACAGATGTAGATACTGTCTTTTCATTTTACAGATGTGGATACTGTGCCATAGAGAAGGGAAGTGACTCACTCAAAATCACAGAGACAGTAGTAAGGGTCATAAGTTGAAATTTGCACTCATATCTCCCATTTCCCAACCCAAAACTCTTTCTGCTCTATTATACAATTGGCTTTTGTTCAACCAAGGAATACAGATGAGGGTTTGGGGATTTCTGGTAGAACATAGAGAATAGGAAGCAAACTACCTGAGCAGACAGAAAGCTGTAATTGCCCAGTTCACAGGTGAGTGCTGCATAGATTTGTCTTTGAAATTTCAATTCACTGATGTGAAGTTGTCTGGCCAATGTGAAATAGAAATCTTGACTACCTATGAATGTAATTAATCTAATCTTGACAGATGATCTGCCTTTTTCCTGCCCCCAAATACCCCCAATTTTTTCCTCAACTGATTTTTTTCATCTGCCTTCCTTGCACAGTTGCCTGAGTTTTCTTCATTTCCTGAGTGTAGCTACAACAACTTTCACAGGCTTAATTCCTTTCCTCAGAGGGGTTCAAAGTATGTTTACCATTTAAGAAAAACCTCAGGAATCACGTCTGAGACATAAGCATTGTTATTCTTCTTTTGCAGTTTGGGGCACCAAGGGGCTCAAAGGTTGACTCACTTATGTCACACAAGCCATTCTCAGCACAACAAACAGAAACTCAAATTACTCATCTCAGCTGCCTCAGTAATTCCCCAGGTTCCTTTTTGTTTAAACAGGCAGAGCCAGGATGTTTGATGAAACATTTCACAACTAAAATGCTAGTCCCCTTATTCCCTAATTAGGCAAATAGTGAAGAAAGTTAAGACATTCAAGCCCTAAAACTGTGAGAAACAACAATAACAACAACCACACAAAAGTACAAATAAAAATAGCAGTGATTAAAAAAAAGTGAATTATAAAGAAAGGGGCTAGTTTTAAAGGAAGAGGACTTCTGGGTATAACTAGAACCCTTAAAAAAATCCAAGGTCTTCCAAGTGGATGCTCTATCTATAGGATCATTTCTTCTAAGTGCATCATTTTTCATAGGTGTGATTTAATGAACTGAACTTGAATGTCATTCTGTCCCTCTATCTCTATCTACTTTCCTGTCTGAACTGTTTCGGGAGCTTGAAACATGGGTGAAAAACTCTCTTGTATAGCCCTACACTTACTGTTCTCAACAGGGTTTTTCTCCTGTAAGTAGTTACATTTTGTCAGCTGGCAAGACAACTCAAAAATATAAGAGCTTCTTCCACAAACTTAGTTTTCACCTGGCTTTTTTGACTTGTCAATCCAACACCACATCCAATACTGAGCAGGGGATGGGTTATTGTTACCTGTGCTTCTCCTGTTTGACTGAAGATCTATTATGTTGGAAGGAATGCACCTATTTCCATTAGGAAGGTGTACTTGACCATGGAGAGAACAAGAAAGTTGATAGAGTGTCTTTGTAGAAGTGGTAGTGGTGGTTTTTAAGTTAGCCATTAGAAGAAAAAAATTTCTTTTTAATTTCACAAAGACTTAAAATAACAAAATACAGAAAACTGGGTAATGTTGAAATGTCATGTTCCCCATTTTCACTGAAATGCAATTGTCCTAAATAACAGTTTAGCCAATCATAAACAGCACTTACAGTAAAATCATCATGATTTTTTAAAAAATTGCTGTTGATAGACTAGCACCTTGTTTTTTTCAATTATTTGTTTCTACAGTGGTTACTTAATTTATTTATTTCAAGAGAGTCACACATGTTACAAATGTTCTATTCCATTATATCTCCAATTTCAGATAGCATTTTTAAAAATTGTTATTTGTTTCATGGATTGCCATGGACAAAGAATAACCCAGCAAACAGCCACCCTATTGGTGAGGAATCTACCTGGAGCTACACAGGATGCCCTTCATACACACAGATTTTCCAACCCACCAGACCTTGACCACTGCTAGCGTAGCTGTCAAGAACTCATGGTCACCTATACTACACAAGGAGATACTATTATGAAAACATACTTACAGTGACAGCGTGGTGGGTTGGATGGAAAAATGGCCTCATAATCAAGAATTGAGTTTACGTCAAACCTCTAACAGAGCAGAGGAAAACCATAAAACCACAATGATGGTGAGCAGAGGAAAAACTACAAAATCACAATGATGTTGACAATAATAACTACAATACGAACACTACCACCGTAACACAGACAATCTGAGTTTCACTACTAGCCCTGCTTTTTTCTATCTGTAACCTTAACTTCTCTGGATCTAAGTTTCCCCATCTGTAAAGTGGGGGTCAGACAAATAGGTGATATCCGAGGTCTCTCCCAGCTCTACATTTATGACCCTATGATCAGCACTTAGCACAGTGCCTGGCAAAATGTAGGTACTTAATAAATGTTTATAAAATTGAATTAAATCTTTTTTTGTTATTTTATAGTATGTACTATGTCATACATTATGCAGTATAATATGTAACATCAACGTATATTTTCATGTTAATTTTGTCCATATTTTTATTTATATACATGTGTGTGTTATCACTCATGCTTCCTTTACTTGTATTTGGATATTGCCATTTTATTCAGCCTAGCTTTTTTTTTCTTGTAGCACCACAAGGCACAATGCACTCTTCTAAAAAGATTTTAAATTTTTATTATTTATGTTAAACATTCTTTTCTTTTTAAATTTTAAGTTCCGTATTCCCTCCCTTCCTCCCATACCCTCCCCAACCACTAAGAAGGCAAGCAATATATCAGTTATACATGTGAAATCATGCAAAACATTTCTATATTTGCCATATTTCAAAAACACCAAGAAAAATAAAGTAAGAAAATTATACTTCAATTTCTACTCAGATTTCATCAATTCTCTCTCTGGAGGTGGAGAGCAGTTTTTCATCATGAATCCTTTGGAATTGTCTTGGATCATTGTATTGATCAGAGTAGTAAAGTCCTTCACAGCTGATTATTATTACAACATTGCTGTTGTTGTTCACAATAACAGCTCCCGGTTCTTCTCACTTCACTTTGCATCAGTTCATATAGATTTTGCCATGTCTTTTTTATTTTTCCTGAAACTATCCCCCTCTTCATTTTCCACAGTACAATACTATCACAATCATATGCCACAACTTGTTCAGACATTCCCAACTGATGAGTATCCTCTCAATGTCCAATTCTTCGCCTCTGCAAAAAGAGCTGCTATAAATATTTTTGTACATATAAGTCTTTTTTCTTTTCCTTTGATTTCTTTTGGGGCACAGACCTAGTAATGGTATTTCTGGGCCAAAAGGTATACACAGTTTTATAGCCCTTTGGCCATACTTCCAAATTGTTTTCCAGAATGGTTGGACCAGTTCAGTACTCCATCAATAATTCATTAGTGCACCAAATTTCCCTCATCCTGTCCAGCATTTATCATTTCTAATAGGTGTGAGGTGGTAATACCTCAGAGTTTTAATTTGCCCTTCTATAATCAATAGTGATTTAGAGCATTTTTTGGTATGACTAGATGTAGCTTTGATTTATTCTACTTGTTCATATCCTTTGACCATTTATCAATTAGGGAATGACTATTATTTTTATGAAGTTGACTCAGTTCTATAGACAATATATTTGAGAAATAGACCTTTACCAGAAAAACTTACTATAAAATTTTTTGAGATTATTTCATTGTCTACAGTATCTTTTAGAAAAAATGTAGTTCCTTGATTATCTCTTTTAATTAGTTCAATTTTTTGATTTTGCTGCCCTCATGATTGCTACCCTTGGCTTTTTTTAGTTCATCTAAAGCATATTAGATTCTTTTCCAGCCCTTCATTTTAACTCTGTGTGTTTCTATTTCAAGCATGTCTCTCATAGACAATGTTTTGTTGGATTCTGGTTTCTAATCCATGCTGCTATCAACTTCCATTTTATGGGTGAGCTCATCACACTCACGTTTACAGTTGATTACTGTGTATTTCTCTCCCTCTCATTTTCTTCTGCTTCTTCTCTTTTTTTTATTGTCTCTTCTCAAAAGTAGATTTTGCTTCTAACCACTGCTTTCCTTAAACTATCCTCTCTTTTGTCACTACCCCTTCCTTCTCATATCCCCCTTCCCTCTTTTTTTCCCTATAGGGTAAGTTACATTTCTATACACAACTGAGTGTGTATATATGTGTGTGTGTGTGTGTGTGTGTGTGTGTATTCTTCCTTCTTTGAACCAATTCTGATGAGAATGGGGTTCAAACATTCCCTTTCACTCCCCCTTTCCCCTCTCACTGTAAAAGCACTTCAATGTACACCTCTTTTATGTGAGAAAAAAATTTCCTCATTTACCTCTCACTTCCGTCTTCTCCCAGGGCATCCCTCTTCCTCATTCCTTCATTTTTCTTGGCAGTCATTCCAACATAATAGACTCATATCCATGCCCTCAGTCTATGTAAACTTCTTTTAATTGCCATAATATTTATAAAGTTCTTAGGAGTTACATGTATCATTTTCCCATACAGGAATATAAACAGTTTAACTTTATTAAGACCTTTATGATTACTCTTTCATATTTACCTTTTTATGCTTCTTTTGAGTCTTGTATCTGAATGTCAAATTTTCTATTCAGCTGTGGTCTTTTCATCAGGAATACTTGAAAGTCTTCTGTTTCACTGAATGTCCATCTTTTTCCCCTGAATGATTATATTCAGGTTTGCTGGGTAGGTTATTCTTAGTTGTAATCTCACCTCCTTTGTCTTTTGGAATATCATATTCCAAGCCCTCTGTTCCTTTAACATGGAGACAACTAAGTCTTGTGTCATCCTGACTGTGGCTACGCAATATTTTTTTTTTCTTTCTGGCTGCTTGAAGTATTTTCTATTTGAGATGGTAGCTCTCAGATTTGGCTATAATATTCCTGGGAGTTTTCATTTGGGGATCTCTTTTTGGAGGTAATGGATTTTTTCAATTTTTATTTTACCCTCTGAATCTAAGATATTGAGGTGGTTTTCCTTTATAATTTCTTGAAATATGATGCTAGGCTGTTTTTTTTTTTGTCATAGCTTTGATAATCCAATAATTCTCAAATGATCTCTCCTTGATCTATTTTCCAAATCAGTTGTTTTTCTGAGAAGAAATTTCATAGTTTCTTCTATTTTTCATTCTTTTGCCTTAGTTTTATTGTTTCTTGATATCTCATGGACTCATTAGCTCCCACTTGCCCAATTCTAATTTTTAAGAAATTATTTTCTTTAGTCAGCTTTTGTACCTTTTTTCCCATTTCACTAATTCTGTTTTTTTTTCAATGAGTTCTGATTTTTTTTGTACCCCCTTTTACATTTGGCCTATTCTGCTCTTTAAGTTCTTTTTTCCAATGAAATTAAGTCAATTTGATTTTTTAAGGTATTTACTCCAGTATTTTTCTATGCCTTTTTTTAAACCAAACTGTTAATTCTCTTTTCATAATTTTGTGGCATCACTTTTATTTCGTTTCCCAATTTTTCTTCTATCCCTCATCCCTTTTTATAACTCTTCCAGGAATTCTTGGTAGATGTAGGTTCAATTAGCATTTTTTCTTTGAGTTTTGTAGCTATTTACACATTGTTGTTTTCCAAATTTATGTCTTAGTCTTCCCTACAATCGTAGTAACTTTTTATAATCAACTTATTTTTTGTTGTTTGCTCATTTTTCTAGCCTATTTCTTGATTTTGAATTTTATATTAAAGTTGAGCACTGCTCACCTGGGAGTGGGAAGGTGTCCCAAGTTTCAAGCTTTTGTACATTGCTATTTTCAGAGTTACTTCTGGGGGTCTGTGAGTTTTTGGTGTTTCCCAAGTGGTGTGATTTGGAGAGAAATATGGTCACTGCTCTCCTGGTCTGCACTCTTGTCTTTACTCATAAAAGTTTCTGTTTCCTTGCAGCCCCAAGTTCCAGAGCTCTCTTCACCTTCGAACTGCAACCAGGGCCCCTGCTTCCTTGTTATTGACCCCTGGAACTGTGTATGTAACTGTGCATGGATGTTGCTAAATTGCCAATCAGTGCCCCAAAGCTTGCCCTATAATCCCTTTCTGACCACTTATATAAACCCTTATGATCTCTGGGTTAGGGGCTTCTGAAACTGCTGCTGCTGCTGAGGCCACTAAACATGTGACCTCTGGACGGGTTTCGACCCCAATGTTACAAATTAATGCTGACCTCCTCAGTTTTCTTAGGCCAGAAAAATATCTCACCTTGACATTTTGTTGGCTCTGCCGCTCTAAAATTTGATTTAAGACCTTATTTTAAAGTTGTTTGGAGGGGAATGTTGAGAGAATCCAGCTGGTTTGCTTCTAATCTGCCATCTTGGCTCCTGCCTCTTTGAAATGAATTTTATTTATTAAATACCAGCCAGGTGACCCTAGATCAATTACTTAACTTTTCACTGCTTTCAGAACTCTCTTAAACAATAAATCATGGACAAGTTGCTAATCTGAATTGGTGGAAGGGGTACCCATACCAAAAAATTCTTGTATAGATAAAATAACAGATCCAAACCAAACTAAAATCTAAACCTTAAATCCAAACTTCTCTTAGAAAAGATTTTTGTCCTCAAGTAAACATTTGGGGATAAGAGTATAAGAAAGTTGTGTAAAGAAGACTTCTAGAATCAAAGGATTGGACTAGACTTACATACTTACATACTTGGACTTACATACACACATACTTACAACTAGACGTATGATTATTACCTTATGGTCCTTTCTTTTTCTTACAAGTAGGATTTTACCTTCACTATCTTCAGCAGATGCCACCATCAGCTATATCCTCAGAATCAGTACCAAACAGTCTCTTTTTATTTTTCTGATATAACAATTTGAACATTTTGACATGTAGGATACTTATTTCTCTAGAAATCATTTTTGAGCTGATATTTCTCTGTCTTACAGGGTAGCCTGCAAATACTGGGTAAAAGCCAACATATGTCAATTGGTGTGTTACAATCAAAAAGAGAGTTCTGGGGGTGGGGAAAGCCAATAACAATGTTAAGCTCTTCATTAAGATAAGTAAACTGAGTGAACTGAGGTCTGATAGGAGCAAATAAGTCAAAAGGGGAAGTAAAGCAATCTTGGTAATTAATTGAAAGCTAGCATGGACACATGAGATTGGTTGGCATAATTGGTGCTATCTGGAAGAAATGATTCCAAGTCCTAGAAATGCCAAAGGTACTGTCAATTCAAAAATAATGATTTTGGATTTTTCAATAATGCCCCTTGAATCCTTTCAGCTTAGAAACAAAAGTCGCTTTCATTTTCAAATCCAATTAGTACACCATAATCTTTCTCAGATATATCACCAAGGAATGGAGGTAACGTTGGGTTCTTGAGGCTACATCAATGAGCACTAACTTTGGTAGACCCTACCTAGCCAGAAAAGTTCACAGAGTAATAGCTAGAAATGACCTTGGAGGCCATAAAGTCAAACTGTCTTCCTTACATATGAGGAGACTGAGGCCCAAAGAGGATAAGTGACTTCCCCAACATCACGCGTGTAGCAAGTGACAGGACACATTAAAATGAGGTTTAGGATTTGAACTGAGGTACTCTGATTCTAAATCCAGCATCCATTCGCTTGCTCCAAGGTGTCAAGTACAAATTTGGTGACAGACTGTACTGATGCTGCCCTATGATTGACTAAGCTAAGTCTAAAAAGGACTCATTACCTGTTTGGTGGCAAGATGATGGCAGCAATTCTCAGAGATCTTTAAATGAGTTCTTTTATCAAGTAGCCTTGGTATGGGGATTTGTGTTTGTGACACAAATGTCCACTCTGATGAAATCACAGATCCTAACAGAGTTGTAGGAGAGCACAGTCTCAACAGCAGGTGTCAGTGATTTTTGGTTTCTGTTGTGTGATTTATGTGGATAAGTTGAAAGTTGCAGTCCTGAAATGCCTCTCTGATAAACCTCATCTAATCAGCCCCAGAGGTTAGTCTGGAATCCTATCAAAGAGACCTTAAATTCCCTGGCAGCACTCTCAGAAGTTTTTGGTTTGAAGCAGTTTCTGTTGCTATATGGTAACCTCAATAGTACTGTGGCTATGGAGAAGTCTCAGATTGTGGCTGCTTTGCAATTATCTCCCATGAGGGTACTTCAAAGGCAATGAGTCAGATTCTCCCAGTGCCCAAATTACTATCTGGTTGGCCACCTCTGGAAACTTCATTAACATGTTCAGGACAATAGGGTAATATTATTGCTTCTAAGACTGAGAATGAGATAATCATCAGTTTCTCACTCCTGGAGATAACAACTGAAACCAGTAACCCCTGACCTGGGCATGCAAATGAGCCTATTTTGTGTGGCCTAATGATGGTTGAAAACTATTTATAAAGCTGCTCAAATATCATTAGAATTTTTGACTTTCAGGTGAGAACCGAAGAACAGAAAGGTAAAGTTCAAAGAAAATAGACAATTATTCAGAAGTTACACTTCAGATGACTCATTTCTTATTGATTCTCTATCACACTCTCCCCAGTAGTTCCAAACCTTCTCCATTTTCATTAAGAACTCAATCCTCCCACACATACCACCCTGGTTGCTTATTCTCAGCAAACGACCTCACCTCCTATTTTACAGAGAATACAAGGTCTTGCAGCAGGAGTTCCCTCATTTTTCCCACTGTCCATCTGACAGTATTTCCATCTCTGTTTTCATCTTTTTCTTCTGTCTCAGAGGAATATATGTCTCTTCTCCTTTTCAGGGTTAACCCCTCTACCTAGACTCTTAGCACCTAGGCTCTTTTCTTTGGGAACTTGTTGCGTAGATTTCCCTCTCTCTTCAACATCTTCAAATATTCTGTCACTATTCCTTTTCTTTTGCATTCAAATATGTATGGGTTTCTCTTGTCTTTGAAAAAAGTCAAATGACCCTGATATGCTTTCTAGCTCCCATCCTATTTTTCCTCTTATCTTGACAACGAATGTTGCCTCCTTATTTTCCTTTTTTCCCTCCTTAACCTCTGGCTTCTGTCTTATCTTATCCATTTCTACTAAAGCTCTCAAAGTTTACCAGTGACATCCTAATTACCAAATCCAGGAGTCCTTCCTCGATCTCCTGTATCTTTATTTTAACAATTGAACACCTCCTCTTTTGAAGCTCCTTTATTCCTAGGCTAACACAACACAAGAAACTGAGGCCTTGAGAGTCTAAGTGGCATACCCATAGTTTTATAGCTAGTAATATGCCAGAGGTAGGATTCGAATCCAGCTGTTCCTTGTTTTCCATCACCAAACTCTTTCCATTATAATATGCTAATACAGGACAAAAACAAAAACCTTGATGTCATGTCAGGTTTTTGAACATCCCTACTTTGACCCACAATACGTTGACCTTGACCCATGACTTACTTGATTACTGATTGGGTGAGAAAGATGGGATGAGTGCAGTCGTAAAATTCAAGAGAAAGTATACAGAAAAGGAATCAAAGACCAGCCACTGGAGCATTTGTTAAGCACCTACTATGTGCTAAGAGCTGAAGGGTACAAGTAGAAAGAGTAGCATTAATAACGCATATGGATGCATTTTTCCTCCTGACTGGAGAGATAGAGGAGACAGTTGGTGATGACACTCAAAGGTTTGGAAGAGAAGGGAAAAAAAAGAATTAAGGAAGTTCTTCTCAATATTTTCTGGAAACTAAGCTGAATTTTGTAAAGATTTGGGGACTGATATACTTTAGAAGGAATGAAGAGAGTAAAAAAAATAGAATAGCCACTATGTAGGCAGGTGGTGAAAATAAACTAAGAAAGCTTATTGAACTCCTGAGGTTATTGTAAGTTATGGTACATCAGGAAGAGGGAAGACTTTAGAATTAGAGGAGCTCAGTTCAAATGCCATCTCTGTTGCTTATCACCTGGGTGACATTGGACAAGTAACTTAACCTCTCTAGTCTCCAGATGTCTTATCTGTAAAAAGAGAAGATTGGATGAACTTATCTCTAAATTTTCTTCTAGCTCTGATCTTTTGAATTCCCTTTTTGTGACTTTCTTCATGGATATTCAGGAACCTGGAAGCAGGAACAGAAATTTTTAAATCATTTTCAGTCATAGAGATTAGCAGTTTGGGAATGGTTATAAAAATTTGAGGGATTTTTTAGTGTTGTGGTTAGTGAAACATTCAAGAGATTGCCCATTGGGTAAAAATGTGGGTGTGGAAACAATGAAGCAAGTAGTGGGACCTGGGGAGTGGACTGGTAAATTAGTGTTATTTTAAGGGTCTGATAGTCATGATGAAGATCAACGTTAGATTTATTGTGAGTATGAAAGAGTGAGAGAGGTAAAAGGGTAGCAAATTGTGGTCAGAGAAGGGAATTTTTTCAGTTCCAGTTATCCCATTTATTTGATGAAGACTTCTGTGATTATTCTAGCCTAAGGTGATCTTTTTCTTCTCTCAATATCTAACACATTTATTGATCGTATCCTCATTTGACACCTAATCATATACTGCCTTGTGGCAGCTTCTTTTTTTTTAATTACCCCATTATTTAATTTTGTATGTGTGTATCTTGTCAGTCCAACTAAATTTTAAGTTAATTAAAAGCAGGAAGTAAATTTTATATGTATTTTTATTTTTACAATCCTTATGTTCACAGTGAGCTAATAACAGAACAATGCACAACTCCAAACTTCCTGTGTTCCTTCCATCAATCTAATGTATTGTAATTAAATGTTATCAAATCAGAAAACCATGTCATAATTTCACAACCTAAATAGGCTCAAGCAATTGTTGAAATGTTCTATGAATATCTAATTGTGCTTGAAAAACAAAAATGCTAGACCCTTTCCTAAATGACCTGAAAAGTTTAATTTGGGGTATTTTCAATTATTTGAAACTGAACATTAGATCTTATGGTTAATATATCATATACATAATTTTAACCCTTGTATCATAGGCTTTCATAACATGAAGGACCTAGGTTCACTGAAGGATCTCTCATTTCTCTGGCTTCTTACCATGAAAATCATGGGGAAACTATTCCTCATCATCATATTACTGATTCATCATATGATGAATATCTACTGCATGCAGTTTACAAAATTAAGAAAAAAGGGTATTGTATAAACTAGTCTATCTCAGTTTTAAAGAAATTAGCTAATTTTAAGCCTAGAGGGAAATAAAATGATTCCTAAGGTCCAAGGAGTGTTCTTGTCTCCAGCCTTAAGGAGTTTTTACACAAAATTATGAGCTTAAACACAAATGCTCTGAGCCTCCAGTTAGGAAAAATCCTTTTAGGCAGAGTTTTTACTCTTTCTCTCACTTTACTTTTATGGCAGTCACTAGCTAATCCATGGTCTTTTTGTGGTTGAGGCTAAATTCAGTTTATTGGAAAACTCTGGATAATGCAATAGTAGATCATTATATTATAGTGTCTGTGGGCAAAGAGAAGGGAACTTGGGGAAAGCGTTCAACATTTCTCAAAACTTCCCTCAGCCTGAGACTTCTGCTTTGATATATCTGTAGAGCCTATGACACTCTTTGACCTCTATGACCTTCTTTTATGGCCCTTCTCTCTGGAACAGCTCAGTCTTATTCTTTTTCTTCAGGCATATAAAGGAACTCAAGTCTTATTCCATTTGTCCCTTCATCATAGTTCTAGAGAACTAAGACTAGAGTAAAGCCTTGTTCTCACTGAGACTCTTCCCCTTACAAACACCTGTGAGAAAAGAAAGGATGCTATTACTCTCCAAAGTTCCAGACTCTGTGTGTGTGTGTGTGTGTGTGTGTGTGTGTGTGTGTGTGTGAGAGAGAGAGAGAGAGAGAGAGAGAATTCCTCTTCAAACTTACCAAGAAACAACTTTGGTGTGTATGTGATACCAATTTCAGGAAATTAGCCTGTTTTTAGGTAGCCACGAATAGGCTAATGGACACAATCTAACGCAAAGAAATAGTAAAGTCATTTAAATTGAACTGAAATGTAAACACTCCTTGAAAATGATCTCCCAATAATCTAAGTGCAAAATTACTTGAGGCTCCTACTAAGGATAATAAACAAAACCCTTGGTGACTTATGAGGAAGAAGGGAAGGAAATATGCATTTATTAAGCACCTACTCTATACTAACCACTGTGCTAAGAGCTTTACAAATATTATCTATTTTGGTTCTTATAACAACCCTGTGAGGTAGGCATTATTATTATTCCTGCCATATAAATGAGGAAACTGAGGCAGAGAGAGGTCAAGTGATTTGCCCAAAGCAACACAGCTACTAAGCATCTGAGGCCAGATTTGAATCAGGTCTTCCTGACTCCATCCAGACCTAGTGCTCTAATCCACTGTGCCACCTAGCTACCTTTATTGCCTTGGGAGACACTAAAGCTTTAAAAACTTTACTTTCAAAAGACAGAAAATGGAGAAAAAAAATTCATTCCTACTTAGGATTGTTCCCACCCCGCAACATAACAATTATTTATACTAATGGTTTTCCATGGATTGAATAATTCTCTGAATTAGGGTAGACATATCTGCAAAAAGCCCTGGGCAAGTCACTTAACCCTGTTTGCCTCAGTTTCCTCATCTGTAAGATGAGATGGAGAAGGAAATGGCAAATCATTCCTTTGTCTTTGCCAAGAAAATCCCAAATGTGGTCATGAAGAGTCAAACACAACTGAAAAGACTGACCAATCTGCAAATAGACCAGATTTTATAGATAGGATCTAACATTTAAAAAAAAATTATTAATCATCTACTATATGTAAACCATTTTACTGAGTGCTGGACATAGGAATACAAAAACAAAGGAGTTCCTGTCCTCAAGGAGCTTTTATTTTACTGTGGTAGGGGAGGGGAGAGAACAACATGTACATAAAAGGTACAAAAAGTGGGTGTTTGCATATATCCATTTGTAGGCATACATACACATACAGAATTTATTATATATGTTTCTATACAAAGTAATTTTGGTGAGGAGACAGCACTAACAATTTGGGATTTTAGGAAAAGCCTTCTGTAGGAGGTGGCACCTGAAGAGTCCTTTGAAGGTAGTTAGGGATTTTATAAGGTACACATGAAGAGAGAGAGCATTCAAGGCATGGGGTAAAGCCTGTCCAAATACATGGGGGTAGGAGATGGAATGTTGTGTGTGAAAAGAACAAGCAGTCCAGTTTGTTTGGAATGTAAAGTGCATGAGTGGGAGAAATGTGTAATTAGTTACACAGATTTTAACAATATTATCAAGGGCTTTAAATGCCAGGCAGAGGAGATTGTATCTTATCCTAGAGGCAATGGGGAACCATTGAAACTTTTTAAGCAAGAAGGTTATGTGGTCAGACTTATCTGCTTGGAATATCAATTTGGTACTGGTATGCAGAATATATTGTAAAGTGGGGAAATAACATTGTCAATTTTCAGTAATGCTTCCCATCCCCTCAATGGAACAGGATAGAACCTTCTCTTGAAACCAAAGCAAAACAAAAAAGAACAAAACAAAAACAAACAAAAAACCTGATTGAGTAGTTAAGTGAAATAGTGGCAGATGCCACATTTAATAAGGTATAGCATTTCAAGGGTGTGGTCTATCTACTTCTTACCAAAAGATGAAAATGTGTTTCACCAGTGAAGGTCCTCTGGTAGGCTCTAAAATGTATACAGACTAAATAAAGTGAAGACTGAGGTTAACCAAGCTTGAGCTAAAAAAGTGACCTGTGCCCACGTTAGCCAGACTTCCCAAGCTCGCTAGATAATTACCCTAATCAATATTTAACTTGGCCTAAAACAAGTAAAAATGCAAAGAATTGTTACTGAAGCTTAAATAACTTCTCTCACAAAGTCTTTGGTTACTACTATTGGCCATTAAAAGAGAGGGCCATGACACTTAACGGTCATTTTGGAAGGAATCTGTGTGAGGCACTGAGAGAGGACAGAGAGAACATCTTTCCTGAGAATTAGGAAGTCAATTGTCATGAGCAAAGAGTCTATGAGAGACTTCAAGAATTAACTGTTATCCTTGAGAAAATATGAAAAGACATATTTATTGAACTAAGTTTAACTCTTATTTTGTGAAGGATACATTTTGAGCAGTCCTATGAAACTTAACTGCTCTCCTGAGAAGACTGAATTGTTGGCTGTGGTTCTAGGGTTTTGAGGAGTCAGAAGATGCAGCTGTTGGTGAGAGGTAACTGGCTGTGATTTTCTTAAAGTCAATGTATTGACGAAATGATCTCTGTGTTTTTGTATTATTCAGTACTGTTAGCAAATTTTTGGGATAGTAATATTGATTTTGGTTGAAGCTTATGAATTTGGGGTTTGAGGCAGGGGAAACAGAAAACCTATGGAAAATAAAGTTCATTGGGTTTTTCAAATGGATGGGGAAGGAATTAACCAATAAATTAATTACATACTTTTTGGTTTTAGAAATTTATTAGGAAATATTAGAATAAAACCTTTACTGTCTTTGAATTTGACGAGAGAATTAGTAAGACAATGAGGTAGTAGCAGGCTAATGGGCAGGGGTTAGGTGTGTTTGTAATTGAAAAGCATACCTTTGAACCCATATATCACATCTGTACAGGGACTGTTATAGGTAAGCATAACATTATATCATGGTAGATAGACAATAGTATAAGAAATAATTTTGCTAAAATCCAACTATTTATTCGCTAACATAATGTTTGATTCTCTCAGCACAGGATATTAAAATAGAAGACTGATAATTCTAATAACAAAGATCACATTGAAGAAACAATCATATTTTTGTCAAATTATCGGGAAACTTTTAAAGCTATTGGTATGGGGGGGATTTTTCTAGTCTTCAGAGTCTAGTCTTTGTCCAACAGGATATCTCTGCCTTAATTTCATTCCTTCCCCTTCTCCTGCCTGGAACCCCCTTCCCTTTCCAGGAATCTGCTGGACTAGAAACATCCATCTCCCATGCAATCTTATCAATTGTCTCAGTTCCCTGCCTGTGATATCTGAGGTAGAAAACCAGTAACAGGCAACTGAACAGAACCCTTCCTTTCTCTATCAAAAAACTTATTTACCTTCAGCAATCCTGAACCACCCTGATCAAGAGGGTGATAACAAAAGAAGTGACCATGTATCAAGCCTACGAGACAGTCTATCATAAGGTCAGGATGGCTTCATATGCTTATATATTGAAAGTTGTGAAAAACAAAACAAAAATTGAGATATCAATTCAACTCCCTCATTTCATAAATAAGGACACAGAGATTGATAACACAGATAATAAGTGGCAGAAGTGAGAATTAAACTCAGATCCTTTAACCCAATACTCAGTGTTCTTCTGTCTATATGATACTGGCTTCTTTCTCCTCTTGCTATGGCCTAAAGGCCATTGATAATAAGGACTGGCTCACATCACTGGCTGTTTCCCTTCCCTGTCCTTTCTTATCTCATTTTGTAGGTATGATGCCACAGCTGGTTGGGCAAGTGCTGCCCAATTCGTCTACACAAGTCCAACCTTGGTGGCCTCTAGTTAGGTCACATAGCCTTTCCTTAAATATGCCAAATAAAAGAGCCTATTGTTTTCAGTACTGATTGACTGATCTAATTCTTTGAAACCTCCTCTAAGTATCAAGTATGGATTGCTTCAATAGCTATCAAATTCAACAGATAATATTTTAAGTCTAAACTTCATTTTAGCCATGTAGACATATACTAAGTAATTCTCTAAGTTGCAAATAGAGAAAAGGATCATAATTAGTTTTTAAAAGGAGATCATATTTGCCTCCCCTCCGTAATAGGAAATATATTCACTCCAATAACCTAAAAGAAAAATTACCCTCACGATCCCTTCCTCCCACGTAATCTCCCTCATATGTTCACTGCCTTACGCATGGCATATGGCTTGGAAAATTTCTGCACCACCATTAGGACCAGATGTGTAACACCTAGGATTGCAAATAGTCTCTTCATGCTCTGCTGGGTGACCCCACCTATTGTTACGCAGCTCCCATGAACAGAATTATTCTTTTCCTCAGCAAACCTGTTTAGCACTTTTTTCTCTAGCTTTATGCAAGGCTGGCCTCTGATCTAGAGGATATAAAACGAGGCTTATCTTGTCCCTCTGTAGCATCTCCAGAGGGTTCTCCAAAGTTGTGCTTGGTATGTATAACAACGAAAGTACAATTCCAAAGTGATGGCACTGTCGTAGGAGCATTTGTGAATTCTTTAGTTAATGCGCAGTCTCTACTTTGCGGAAAGATGCTCAGTATTGAGGGGCACGGATGGCTAATGCTGGCCATGCAGGATGAAGCAATAAATCCCCTTCTCTTGTCATTTTTTCCTTTTGTCACTTTCATATTTTCTCATTTTCCCAATCTTATAACTTTAGCCTTCATATGGAAGTTCTATATACGAATGAGTCACCCCTCCCCTGATTTTGGTGACAGGTGAAGTTATTGGAAATGGTTGAAAAAAAGCTATATCAGTTTGACATTTTTACAACACAATTCTTGTACCATTTTGTCTCTATTCCCCTTACTTTTATTGCTCTATTAGCTGCTTTGTTTTTAGTATTTGCATATTTAAAAACAATGCTTGATCACCAGGATAGCTTTATGAAGCACACATCTTAATTATACTGGCATCCCGCAGGGACAGCTGTCACAGTCTCACTCTAAGGTTTTCCAGCATAGTCAAGATAGCTAGGATGGAGGACACTTTGTCTAAAGGAACAGAAAAAAATAATCAGTCTTCACTGCAGCTGTGGCTATTTCTCTTTTTAGGTACCTTTCTAAATGAAAGTGTATTATGATTTTGTGTGAAAACTTATCTTTTCCAAGCAGGAAATTATGTTCCTCTGGTTTTGCATTAACTGAAATATTACACAATTTCCTCCTGCAACCCTTGTTCATATTGGTAATTTTGAAAGAATAATGCAACTGCCCCTGATTTAGTGGAAAAATCTGGAAATTAAGATGTTTTCTTGTACAACCATCACACATATTGTCTATATCCTGTAGCCTGAACAGCAGCTCATAATATCTTCATTTTTAGGAAATTGAAGTTATCTCTTCAACTTTCCCAACTTTTGTCAACAGTTATTGTCAGTTTCAGCACTAATTTATAGCATACTGGGGGATAAAAAAAATAAACGCTTTTATTTTATTATAACATGCTTTGAAACCTGATTTGGTGAAAATACACTATAAGACCTAGATGATGGATTTTATATTATGCTCTCCCTCTTTGTCCCCAAAGTCCAATTGATATCAATGGTGGAAAGCTGGAGGAATAAAGGTCAGCAGTGTTGTTAAGATACAATGAGAAGATTGAAGAGGGAATTTAAAATCAATAATTCATATGATTAATAACTATTCTCTCCATATTGAGGAAAGCTGAAAGAAGCAAGCAGTACAGGGCCACCATGGGGGAAAAAAAATTAAAAAGGATACTGAAAAGAAAGAGCATGATTAATGAAACTGGACTTATTTATCTGGGAAAAAAGGTAGAGATATGATTTAATAACTTTCTTTCAGTGACATAAAAAGCTATTATATAAAAATAGTGAACCTCTTGTTTCATGCTCACCATAAGAGAAAATGGGCTTCAGTTGCAACACAACTTAGGCTAGCCACAACTCAAAACTTTTTATGTTTTTAAAAGTTCGTAAGGCAGCAAAAGAAGGAAAAGTTCTAGTTACTGAACTTCTTAGAAACAGGCTATCCATCAGTTTGGAATGGCTCAGTATAGTCCTGGCTGTAGGTGATTGACCTTTGCATTCATATGCAGATATATGGTTTTATGCTCTAAATGAATCATCATAATAATAATTGACATTTATGCAGCACTTTAAACTTTGCAAAGCACTGCTTTGCAATATCTGCTTGGAGCCTCATAACAACCATTTAAGGCAGATTGTTCTGCAGTCATTCTCATTCCCATTTTAGAGAAAAGGAAACTGAGACTCAACTCTGCTACTTCTTGTCTCAATGACATCGAGTGAATCACTTAACTTCACTAGTCCTCAGTTTCTTCATCAATCAAAAGAAGAAGTTAAACTACATGACTTCCAAAATCCCTTTCAGTTCCAAATCTATGGAAATTGATCATTCTCATGACTTTTCCAGGGTCACAGAGCTCAGTAAGAGTCAGAGATAGGGTTTGAACTGATGACTTCCTAATTCCAATTCCAACATTCTATCCACTAGATCATACTTAACAATCTTAAGATAACTAAATAATAAAGAACAAGAGATCATTTTTTAAGCCTGGACAGTAGCATAAGTCATAATAATGAATTTTCACAGAGGGGTGATTTGTTGTAGTGGATAGAATGCTAGATCTAGAGACAGGAAGTTGGAGTCTCATCTCAAATACTCTCTTACTATGTGTGTTCCTAGGCAAGTCACCGGACCTCTCTGGCCTTCATCTTCCTCATCTTTAAAATGAAGAAGCTGAGCTAGATGATTCCTAAAGCCTCTTCCAGCTTTACATGATTCTATAATGGTATGGAGATGATTATTGAAGCAGTCAGTCGAGTATATGATTTTCTCTGTGTTCCCTCTCCCCCTCCCTCTTAATGGGGATGAATTTGAATTGAACTGTCTATATATTCTCTTGTCTCTCATCCCCTTTATGACCCTTGTAAATGTAGTTATAAGATGACTAACCTGTGTTAGAACTCCATCTATGGCCACAGGACTGAGTGAACTAAATTGGCCTTTACAGAGATTGAATGTGGCTTAAGAACCAAGAAAACCATGAAAGCCCAGAGGTTTACAAAAGGTCTGATAATCCTTACCATTTTTATGTTATCCTCCACCCTCCTGACTTTACCTAATATCTTTCAATTAGATCTGTAGGGAGGAAACATTGATGTTTTGTCCTCTATATCTATAACTTACATAGCCATATTTATTCTACTTGATTTGCTTTGAAATACACCCTTATATACTCTGCACAGTCACAATTTTTCCCTTGTCTAAATGAGATGCAATGTTCTCAAACAGACTTAATTGCTATGTATTATATTTCTTTATGGAGGCAGCCACGGAGCAACTGATAAAAATCTGGCCTTGGAATTAGGAAAATCTGGGTTGATGTTCCTCCTCCTAATACATCCTGGCTATGTGGTCCTGGGCAAGCTCTTTAACTTCTCAGTATCCCAGGGCAATTCACTAAGACCATAAGTTGCAGAGCAGATATTGATCTACATTGGTAGAGGAACTATCCTCACTGGGTTTCTCTACATGGAGGAAATCACACCTCTGATCTTCCTCTATTCATGCAGTGAACTAGTATGTTATTGGTCACCCCTAGACCATATATTTATCAGTTCCCATGACAATATTTTATCCAGCCATGTTTACTGCAAAGGCAATGTAGTCCAGTGGACAGAGAGCTGGATTGTAAGCCAGGAAGACCTTAATACAAGTCTTGTCTTATTTACATATTGGCTGTGGGACCCTAGGCAGTTCCCCTAACCATTCAGTGCTTTAGTTGGAGAAGAGTTGCTGACTTGCATTTGTAGAGAAACTATAAACTCCTCACTTAGGAATTCCCCTGACCAGTGAATTCACAGGTCTGATACCTATCTCATATTTATTGCATGGAAGAAGTTTAGGATTTAATATAATTTTAGGCTGCATAAAGAGAAGTATGTATCTTAAGTGAGTATAATGTCAGACAGCCCTGCTCTACTCTTACCCATTCATAGCAGTATTATGTTCAACTCTCTGAATATCATTTTAAGGCAGACATTGATATACTGGTATGGATCAACAGGAAAGTGAATAGGCTATTGAGAGGATTGAACACCATGGCATGCAATAATCCATTCAAAGAACCAGGGATGTTTGGCCATGAAAACAGACGTCTTAAGGGGTCATGATAGCTGTCTCCAAATGTATGAAGGAAGGTTGGGTGAGACAGGAAGGAACCTTGTTCTGCTTGGCCCCCGAGGGCAGAAGTAGAAGCAATACGAGAAAGCTGAAAACAGTTCAATGTAAGGAAAAACTTCCTAATTAGAATTGTCAAAAAGAGGAATGGGTCACTTTAGAAAAGAGTGTCACCTTACTGGAATTCTTCAAGGAAAGGTAGGATGACCACTTGTTGGGAATAATTCAGAGGGGATTCCTATTCAGGTTTATTTTGAATCAGATGACCTCTGAGGGCTATTCTGACTTTCAGACCTCATTTCAAAAGGTCCTTTTTTTTCTCTTTCAATAACATTTCCAGGTCTCTGCATTCTCCTGAAACTTGTTCAAGTTTTTTCTTCTCGGTCTTCAAAATCTTCATGTACAAATAGCTATTAGCAGCCCATCTCATTCTTGTTAATAACAAACAGATTGCTTTGTACAGGAACCAAATCTGTTTGGAATGTTACTAACTTATTTCAAGCATTGAAAAAAATTAAAAAGATTTCTCTACAAATCCCATGTAGAGAAAGAAGTCATAGGTTAAAAAGTATTTGAGGGGAGGGGTAATCACAGGTGCTGTTTTAACCTATTTGCCTTATAAATAATCATAATAACATCCTGATTTTATATCTTTAAAACATCCCTATAAGGGGTAATGTGATGGGTATCAGTAAAAATTAAAAGCAATTTCCATGAAAGAGAAAATTGTCATGATACATATGCCATAATGATCAGTTTTCCTCTCCTGTTCTAAAATCAGTTGAAAGTAACAAAAATTATTTCATACTTATTACATTGAGAATACTAAGCTAGGCATGGGGGAAGGTAAAGTTTGTATAAGATGCTCTTCACTCGCTTCTTGGAGTTTATAGTTTCATAGGAGGGTAAGTATAAATAGGCAAAGTGTTATTAGTGTAAAGGGAACTGGACTTGAAATCAAAGGACCTGTATTTAAATCCTGCTACCTACCTATGAGTCCTTGGACAATTCATTTCACTGTTTTAAACCTCATTTTTCTCATTTCTAAAATGAGGTTGGCCTAGACCAGAGGTCTTAACCTCTACGGTCTACGAACTTTTTTTTTCCCTTTTAACATGTCGATAACTGTATTTTGATATAATCAGCTCCTTTTGTAATACTATGTATTTGATTTTCTGTATTTATAAAGACTATTCTGAGGAGTTCACAGGCTTCACCAGTGAAATGTGTCCATGACATACAAAAAGGTTAAAAATTTCAAGCCTAGACCATCTCTACAATCCCCTACAGCTCTGAATCCTATGATCCCATAATGAACCTTATAAATGCAATAACAAGGTTTAGTACATAGTTTTGTGGGATGGTGAGGTGGAGGAAGGGAGGTGTCATTATATATATATATATGTATATATATATATATACATATATATATATAGGGAATAGGGAAGGTGATGAAGGGGGTGGCATTTTAATTTGAGGAATAGGAATGCAACAGGCAAAGAATAAGAGGGAGAACATTCTAGGCATAGAGAACAGCAAGCGTAAATGAATAAATAAAGTTTAATAAAGATACCTTACCCTTGTCAAAGACAGTTTAGCTCTTACTTTCCCCATTACAGTATAATGTTGGGAAGCTATTACATACAAGCAAGGTGCATAATAGTATAGCCTTCAAACGAATCATTGGCTGTTGTCTAGAAGCATATGTCCAATCACTAACTTGGCCATTTGTAGGCAGACACACACAGTAAATTCTTGCAGGCTTTTACCTGAGGGAAGTCATTAAAATTAAATAGAAATAAGTACTTTCCCTAAGCAGGAGCAATCATCTCACAGATTTTTTTTTTTTCTAACACCACCACTGGTCATTATTTTTCTGTCTTGGAAGTGTTCCTTCACTACACCATTTTGTCTCTCTAACCTAAGAAAAAAGATCTCTATTTTCTTCCCTTAAAAAAAATCAGTACTAATAGGAATATGTTGGAATATACTACTTCATGGTGAGAGCTCAGGACAGGTTCTATAGTTTCTACAGACTTTCTGCAAATTGAAATGCAGGAGTTTTATTTCCAGAACATTATTACCATGGCTTTTTGCACTTTTTTTAAAAGATTTTTCCATTTGAAATGCAGCATCTTTTCATTTTTCCTTCCAAACATGATTTGTATTTAAAAAAAAAATGAGACAAAAGTTAGACTGAGAGAAATAAAACTTGGTTCAGAGTATCTTTCTTCCTTGCCAAAGGCTTGGTGTTGTTTATTTATTGATTTACATTTTAAAATACCTTTGTCACCTGAATTTGTCTTCCAGTTATTTGGGTGGTCTTGACATTGATTTGCCTAATCACAAACCAAAGGGCAAAATACCGGCAGACTGCAGAAGGATGAACAGCAAACCAAAGTGAATCTAAAAGAATCCTAACTGTGGAAATGTATTCCAAATGTGAAGTCTTGCATCTATGTACAAGGAGCAAATCTGATTCTTATTCATACATCTAATACCCAGAGTTCTTTCTCTTCAGGCAATATGGAGGCATTTCATCATTAAATAGTGTGGCAGAAATTGCCAGATGATTTAGAAAGGGTAATGGATGAAAATGTATTAATGCTGATTTCTTCAGCTTATAGGGACCATTCTAAGACTCCAAGGTATAAATCAGAATACAAATATTAATAAATTGTAGAATTTTCGAAGTGGGAAAGGACCTGAGAGATCATTTAGATGTTTCCTTCATTTTTACAGATGGGGAACCCAGAGGGTTTGAGCTGATTGTTCAAGGCCTACCTAGCCAGTGGCATAGCTGGAGCTGGATTCCCTTTATATGACTCCTACAAACTTGAAATGGTCAAAACTCCAAATGTAACATTTAAATCAGCATTGCAACAATTATTAACAGAATATAACATTATCACTTTCCTTTCACTATTGATTATTACAATATTGAATCTCAAGAAGTTTCTTCAGGGCAGCTAGATGGCACAGTGGATAGAGCACCAGCCCTGAAGTCAGGAGGACCTGAGTTCAAATCTGCCCTCAGACCAAACACTTGATACTTACTAGCTGTGTGACCCTGGGCAAGTCACTTAACCCCAATTGTTTAAAAAAAAAATATTTCTTCAGTATGAGGTTTGGGAATAAGGAAAACAGTTCAAAGTCCCCTTTGGGCATTTGGACTTCACAGTTTCTTAAAGGAATATGGACTGGGAATGTGTTGAAGGCAGAAGATAATGGATACATAGCCTACAGAATGGATACACAGACTACAGAAAAAGTCAAGAAAACACAATGAAAGACCACATTCTGCTGGATGGATATCTCCTTTCCCACCCACCCTCCATTATGGAGGATTCATGGGACGACATAGACAGAAGTTACCCAGGATGAAAAGGCATGGAGGGGTCGCAGTCTGCAAAACTGGAATGAGTGCCTACACTGATGAGATCACACAGCCTTCAAAATATTGAAGTTTGGTTAAAAAGATATAAAATGACACAGTTCTTAGGATGTTTTATTTAAGTTTTGAAAGCTTTTGTCAGACTATGTTACTTTCAATTAGAATTAATGACTTTGAATTCACTTCATCTAAAAAACTGAATAGTAACAGGTGATACAGTAGATAGAGCACTGGGTCTGGAGTCAGGAAGATCTCAGTTCAAATCCAGCCTCAGATACTTACTACCTGTGTGACATGAGGCAAATCACTTAACCCCTATTTGCCTCAGTTCTTCCTCCGTAAAACAGAAATGAATGAAGGAAGGAAATGGCAAACCACTCCAATATCTTTGCCAAGGAAATCCCATGGACAGAGTTCATGGAGGTTACATATAGTAGGGCATGACTGAACAACAACATCCACAAAAATGAGGTAAAAATTGAATTTCCCTTTAAAATGCTGGGAAAATAAATTTAATTATTTTGATCCACATTCCCTTTGCCTCCCAGCCTCTCCACACCACTGATTCTTATCTTTGGGTCTTTTGGAGTGCTCTCACAACCTACTACCACTGCTAGGGTTAAACTAACCCCAAGGACAATTGGGTATTTGCCTGATATCCTATGGGATAGCCTGCTATTTTCTTACACACTAAGCACAGTGCTCTGTACATAGAAAATTCTCAATAAATGTTTGTTGAAGTGAATTGAAAAAAAAAAAAAACTTGATGGGGAGAGAGAGAATAGCAGTAGAAAGAATAGAAGCCCTGAGGAATAGCTGAACATCATAGGGGTTTATTCAGCTTACTTTGTGGAGTTCATCTAACGTTGACATTTCCTCCCTCCTCTTTCCCCTTGCCCATCACATATCATGGATGTAGTGGTTGATTTAATATGCTTCTCACAAAAGGGATGGTGGAGCCAGAAGGAACAAGCGGGCCCCCGTGCCATTATGGAAAAGGAGCAAGACCAGATGGAAGGGCTAAGGACTCATTTGTAGTCCCAACTAGTCATTTCTTTTTTTTCCCCAAGTAAGTTAATCTTAAACTGGGGATTGTGACATCTGTTTGGGGGCATTCCTTGAGACCATAAGGGGATAAAGCTAATGTGAATGAGAGCATTAAACTACTCACAAATGAGGTGTTTAAATGCTCAACACATTAAACCTAATTTTTCCTTTTTTTTTTCCTCGGGAAGAACATATTGGAGATATGCTCCTCTCCCCTTGCCCCATAAATCTCTAGATCATACTGTTTAGAGCTGTAAGGGACCTTACAAAACATCTAGTCCAATGTTTTCATTTTAAAACAAGAAAACTGAGGCCCAGAAACATTAACTGACTTCCTCAAAGTCTCATAGGTAGTTATTAACAGAGCTGGGGTTCAAACTCAGGTCCTTTGGATCAAAATGCTGTGTACTTTCTATTATATCATATTTCTTTGTTTATTTAATACAAAATAATAGTTTGCCCTTCTATAAAAGGAAGGCAAAATTCAACAAATATTTCTGATTGGCCATTTTGTTTTTGTTTTTTTTTTCACTTCTCACTTTATATCTCTCAGATATGAATGTGATAATAAAAGGAATGATTCCAAGTCTATAAGCTCTTCCCTCTTACCAATTCAATGACAAGGAAACAGACAAGGAACAGACAAGGAAATTAATCATAGGGAAGTTAAATGACTTGCCCATGATCACATGTATAGTATGGGGAGGAAACAGTACAGAAAACCAGATCTTCTAGTTCCAATTAACTCTGGATTTGGAGTCAGAGGCCCTGGGTTTGTATCCTAACTTTCAAATATATTAGCTCTATTTGCTATTGTCGAGTCATTTCAGTCATGTTCAACTCTGTATGACCTCATTTGGGGTTTTTCTTGGCAAAGATATTGGAGTGGTTTGCCATTTCCTTCTCCAGTTTATTTTACAGATAAGGAAACTGAGGTAAACAGGGTTAAGTGACTTGCCCAAGGTTACACAGCTTGAAAATGTCGCAGGCCAGATTTTAACTCGTGAACTCATGAAGAAAAATCTTTCTGATTCTAAGCCCAGCGCTCTATCCACTGTGTCACCTAGCTGCTCTATGACCCTGGACAAATAACTTAGTCACACTCAGTTTTCTCATCTTTAAAATGAAGGAGTTGGATAGATGATTGCTAAAGTCCTTTTCACGTCTAGATTTAAAAAAAAAGAATACAGCATCATGGTTTTCTGGTTTGATACAATTTTTATTTTCATAAATGTTTCTCTGCTATTCCCTTTCTTTTAAAAATTTTAAAATCTCTGAACTTTTCCCTTTTTCCTACAAATTTCTCTCTTGGTTTACTGTCTCTGGCTTCTTTAATAATGCTAACATAACCTATGTGAATAACAATAAATAGAGCAGGAAATTAACCACCATTTATTTAAACTAGATGATTTAATCCATCCATTTTGAGAAATAAAAATCATTTTTCCAGGAACATAAGCAAAAAGTAGCATTTTAAGACTTTTTTAGAGATTGCAGCCAGGATGCTTTTACTATTAACAGATTATTTTTTCAAAGGGACACTGCTGGACAATAGTTTCTATAGATAATTATGTGACTAAAACAAAATAACTTTTTTTTTTTAGGCAATTGGGGTTAAGTGACTTGCCCAGGGTCACACAGCTAGTTAAGTGTCAAGGGTTTGGTTTGAGCCTGGATTTGAACTCAGGTCCTCCTGACTTCAGGGCCGGTGCTCTATCCATTGTGCCACCTAGCTGCCCCACAAAATAACTTTTTAATTACTAATGGAAATAGAAATTAGTGGCCATAAAACCAGTGATTAACCAGCTAACTTTGGAGAACAGTTCATAAGCATCATCATTTCCATTGTTCATATTTCACACATACAAGTGAAGTGAAGAGCGTGCTAGATGAGGATTTATTAGATCTGGGTTCTAGTCTTAGTTCTGGAAATAGTTATTTATGTCAATCTAGGCAAGTAATTAAACCTCTCTAGGCCTGACTTTCCTAATCCATAAAAAGTGGATTTTGGCCTATGGAATTCAGAACTGAAAGGCACCTTAAGAGAACACCCTAGTTTCAACCTTTGATTTTGCAAGTGAGGAATAAAGTTGTCCCCATTTCTTTCCATAACCATTAACCAAAAGCAGGCCTTGTATAATTGTGTCAGAGACTTTTCTGATACTAGTGATCTGGGGACTGGTCATCATTATGGAGGGGGAAAAACATGCAAATGTATAGCATATTGAGGTGAAGTATTTATACTCTAGAGTGAGACAGTCTTGGAACTAATGAAGATCCTATAAAATTGAGATCATGAAATCTCAGACTTGAAAGGGATTTCAAAACCTCCCTAGCAATCACACCTGGAAATTACTTTGTTCTACAGCATCCCAAACATGTGGGTATAAAACTTTCAGTCAACAAGCATATATATCAAGTGCTTGCTATGTACAAGGCACTGTGCTAAATCCTGGAGATACAAGGTCAAAAAAAAAATTCTGCTCTCATGTACTCTCAAGGAGTGTACATTCTAATGAGACACACACACACACACACACACACACACACACAAAAGTCTAAACCTTCTATCTGACAAACTTTCATATACTTGAAAAGATCTACCATTTCTCCCTGCCTGTCATCATTTCTCCTGAATTAAGAACACCAGTTTCTTCAACCAGTTCTTAAATGTATGACATCAAAGGCATTTATGATTCTGCTTTCCCATCTATGGATACTCTCCAAATTATCAATATTCTTCCAAAAATGGTCCCAGGGATTAAACAGAAGGATTGAACTCCAGATATAGGCTGACTAGGGCAAAATATAGTGGGACTATTATCTCCCTAGTTCTGGACACTAAGCTTCTCATGATGAGATTAAAGGACTAAGTTAACTAGGTCTAAATTATTAATATTAATTAGGCCTAAATTATAGGTCTAAAATATTGTTCTAATAATTCATTGTGTTATGTGGATGATCCTATATTATTATCAGCAGAGTGTGGTCTTTGGCTTTTAGCCAAGGACCAATCTATCTTAATTCAAAGAGGGTCATCACCAGGTTGGCTGCAACAATTCTTGAAGATTACATACTAAACTTATAGAGGGACCAAGAGCTATATCATCAGAAGAAGTGTTTAAAACAATGATAACATGGATCTCTGAAATACTGAAGTTAGATTTCAGAAAGTATTGCATATGGACACATGGCTAATCCAATTCAGTAAATATCAATTAAGAGTTTACTATATGTAAGTCGTACAATATATGAGGAATACTAGATGTTGAGATACAAAATAGTGTACTCTAAAAAGCATGTTTCTATTCTTGATTATCCTTGTGGGTGAACTGGTGAAAAAACTCGGAATTTCTCTCACTGGGATTTGGAACTCCAGAATTTGACCTTATAAGATCTGTTTTTGGTCTTGTTGTATCGTAGCCAGTTCACAGATATGATGAATTCAGAGAAATGTAGGAAGACCTGTGTGAAATGGTGAAAAGTGAAATAAACATAATCCAGAGAACAGTTTACAAAATTGCCATAATGATATAAACAAAAATGACATTATAAGACTTCAGAATCCTGGTCAATGCACTAACCAATCATGATTTCAGATGACTGATTGTGAAGTTAACCTCTCAGAAGACAGATAGTGGACTATGGGAGCATAATGAGGCATGCATTTTCAGTCAGTTAGCTGATATTTATTAAATACCTTTTATGTGTCAGGCACTGCACTAAGCTCTGAGAAGCAGTCATGGAATCTATGTTAATTTGATTTTATTTTATCTGTAGCTGGGCAGGGGGAATCATTGAGAAATGATAGAGATACAGCAAAAGAAAAAGGGATCAATAAAATATATAGAATTCAGAAGCAGGCTAAAAGGACAGACTGACATGGCAGACTAAAAGAAATATGTAGCCTCTCTTTTATAAAAGAAAAAAAAACATATTAGCTATATTCCCCCAGTATGTGGTGGAGATGGATTGTTTGATGGAGACTGATGTTTGTCCTTCGTTCTTGAAGAGGACCATGACGTCAGGGAGGTGATGTCATGACATGCGAGTGAATTGGATTGAAGTGAAGGAGAGCTATGTAAAGTCACCAGCCTCACTTTCTCCAGAGCCATCTGAGTCCATTGACAAGATATAGATCAGGAGGACTGGAGACCATCCTGGATGCAGTGGGAGACCTTGGCCTTTTTAAGCTAATGTCTTTAACAGGTCTCAGTTTGACTGAGCCAATACCCATTCAGTGATTAAAGCTAGGTAAGAAATGAGGCAAAGAATGAACTCCTTTACCTAGCCAAAAAGAAAACAAAATAAAATAAAAAAAAAATCAATATGGGACATGAAGACCCTCAGGGTTGCTGACCAAAACAGAAACAATTGCTATTTACATTCACTCTAGGTCAATCAGGGCCCAAACAATGACCAAGTGGGGACCTATGTTGGCCAATCAAGGAGAGCCACAGTGATTTGGTTTTAGGCATGGTCCTTAAGGAAAAAAATATCTAGTCCATAAACCCCAAGATATCTTGTGAGGTTTCAGCAAATTTAAATTAAACATATGATACGCTATGTGGACAAAGGGAAGGAAAAGAAAGAACAAAAGAAGGAAAGGAAGGAATGCAAGAAGGAAAGAGAGAAAGAAAGATAAAAAGAGAGAGAACTTGCAGGGCTGGTCAAATCAAGTGAAGATTTTTGTTTTGTTTTTAGGATCGGCAGTACAGGAACATGCTTGTGGGCAGAACTGAAGACTGGAGGTCTTTTTAATGAAAGTATTTGAGGGGGAGTTATTTTAAGATTTAGATGGGGTGGATCATTTTCTGAGCTTACTTTATTTTCATTACTCTTTGATTAAGCACTTCTGTTAATATGTTAATATCTAAATATGTTCCATGACTGGCTGGCAAAAGTCAAATACATTGGTGGGGGATCATGACCTCTAGTTTGGAGATTATTGTGAACCACAAAATACCTCACACCTGGGGTAGTAAGAAGTGAGAAGTACATTGCCAGAGGATGTTTCCTTGATTTCAGAGATTAAGTTTAGAAACAAGAGGAGGAAAAAAAAACAGAATCAAAAAACACCAAAAAAACCAAATGAACAAAACTTGTAACTGTATCAGACCAGAAATACGAAGAAATAAAGGGGAAGGAACTATGTGGAAAGAAGGTCATCAAATAAGAGAGGCAATTCCTGTCACACAATCCTTTGAGAAATGAAGTAGTAAATCATTTTTCCATACATGACTTCTTGGATTTGAAGAAATATTTATTTTAGAGCATATGGGAAAAGAAGCTGTTCCTATTTCAGTCCCACCTAATTTGCAGCTGCTTATTCAAGAGTGGTTGCGCTGCATTCATACTCATTATAATTCTCACAAAAGCTAACATTTGAATGATGGGAGTAAAGCTTTATTTTACATGCTACTGATCAATTCTCTTTTTTAGTCATAGTCCAATAATGTTGCCTCCATATTGTCCCCAATCCTCTATTATTTCTGCTGTTATAGTCATAAACTATACACATCCTCTGAGAATGGCAATATACTTTACTGAAGAAATCAAAGGCATATGACATGAGCTCAATTAACTCCCTTCCTTAATATATCAAAAAACTTTTATCTATATCCATCCTTTTCTCCTTCTCTCTGGTCTCAGAGGATGAAGTGGCTTTCAGTTCTATCAAGGAAAACACTACTAGTGTTCTTGACTTGATTTCCTCCTACCTCCTTTGGGATTTTGCTTTGTAATTTTTTTTCTCCCTCTGTGTTTCATTTTAAATTCAACAAATGAATAATAAATAGAATCTATTAAACACCTACTGTGTCAGAACACGGTGCTGGGTACTGGGGAATATATTAATTTTTATATAAAACATAGTCCCTGCCTTCATTAATCTAATAAAAGGATAAGAAACAAGTTCAGAAAACGATATGCAAAATCTATTCCCTATTTTGTGAACATTGTAACTAATATTTCACTGGATCTGTGATCTGAGTACAGATTGAAACTCATCTACACTTCCTCATCCTATGTCCATCTTGCTCATGTTCATCCATACATCCTCTATAGGAGCCTTTCTCCAGATATCTGGCTGCATACAATTAGTGTATTTGGCAAAAAACAAAACAGAACAAAACAGCATTGTCTTTATCTTTGACCATATTCAATTAATTGAATTAATATTCAAGAGTTTATAATTTCTCCCAAACTTCTGTCATTAGCTTGTACTGGTAGCTTTTCTGTTCTAGTGTCATTTCTTTTATTTTTATACAGCATATCTAACTCTCTCAAAGAGAGAATCAACTTGTTCCCTAAGTCTGTCACCTGCTTTTTAAATTCATTTCTTTCTTTCCAAAGCTACAGATCATAATAATAGAATTTATGGGAGATCATGTGGAATTTAAACATTACATTTTTTGTCAGTGTGCATACAACTGAAGAAGATAGAATCACTAAGTCTATGGAGTCATGGAAATGGGACTTCAATAACCTCTCGTCTCTCCCTGTCACCCGGTGTTCACCTCCAGTGCAAATCATGATAATTAGTCAGGCCTCAGTTATGCCATATCTCTTATAGGTCCTTTCCAGTTATAACATTACATGATTCTATGATTCAAAATAAAATTCCAATTCAATACCTCATTTCAAGTTTATGGAGGTGACAGACTTATCAAGACTATTTTATTGGAAAGGAGCTTTTAAGTCCCAACCAAACAGGAAAGAATTTAAGCATATGGCTAGAAGTAGTCTACATGGTTATTATTTGAAACCAGCCTAGCTAAGTTCTTGGAGCTTCATCACCAAGTGAGCCATAGGGTCATGAAAGTTTTGGTTAGAGAATTTTTAAACATATATACACACACATTTTAAGAGTCATTGTTAGAGTACTTACGTAATCACACTTAAAAATAATTAATTATATAACATGCAATTATGAACACTGTATTGTGAAACAAAACCACATTAAGAATAAGTACACACAAACACACACACACACACACTTGCGTGCACACATACACACATATTCTTCCTTGTGTACTCTGAGTTAGCCAGAACTACATTCTCTCTGTTCCTCATGGCACTTTATAGAGATGTGTATTAATAAAGGTAAGAAAAATGGTGGCAATTATGGGAATGAATAGAGATGAGAGAACAGATATGAAAAATATTTTGAAGAAACAAGCAATAATTGATAACTAATTCCATATAAGTGAAGATGAACCATTCTCTAATAGATAAGTGGTCAAGGGACTGAATAAATAGTTCTCCAAAGAATTGCAAACTATTATCAATCACATAAAATAGTGCTCCAAATCACCACTAACAAGAGAAATGTAGATCAAAACAATCCTGAGGTTTCTACTCATACCCCAAAAATTAGCAAGAATGACCAAAAAAATACCTGCCAAGACAAACCCAGGAACTATATGAATATAATTACAAAATACTTTTCTTACATATAAAGTCAGATCTAAATAATTGGGAAAATATCAGTTGCTCATGGGTAGGCCAAGCTAATATAATAAAAATGACAATTCTACCTAAATTAATTTATTTATTCAGTACCATACCGATTAAACTACCAAAAATTTATTTTATAGAGCTAGAAAAAAAATAATAACAAAATTCATCTTGAAGGACAAGAGGTCCAGAATATCAAGGGAATTAATGAAAATAAATGCAAGGGAAGGTGGCCTAGCTGTACCAGATCCTAAATTGTATCATAAAGCAACAATCATCAAAACTACTTGGTACTGGCTAAGAAACGGAGTGGTGGATCAGTGGGATTGGTTATTTACACAAGACACAATAGTCAATGACTATAGTAATCTACTGTTTGATAAACCCCAAAACTCCAGCTTCTGGGATAAGAGCTCACTATTTAACAAAAACTGCTGGGAAAACTGGAAAATAGTAAGGCAGAAACTAGACACAGACCAACCTCTTACACACTATGCCAAGATAAAGTAAAAATGGGTACATGATTTAGATATAAAGACTGCCACTATAAGCAAACTAGGAGAGCAAGGAATAGTTTACCTATCAGATCTATGGAGAAG
Organism: Vombatus ursinus; assembly: GCF_900497805.2. Classification (NCBI taxonomy): domain Eukaryota; kingdom Metazoa; phylum Chordata; class Mammalia; order Diprotodontia; family Vombatidae; genus Vombatus; species Vombatus ursinus. The sequence continues at coordinate 25,366,554 of NW_020954562.1, read as the reverse complement.
AGAAGAATTTATGTCCAAACAAGAGATAGAGAACATTATAAAATGCAAAACGGATGACTTTGATTACATTAAATTAAAATGTTTTTGCACAAACAAAGCCAATGCAACCAAGATTAGAAGGAAAACAGAAAGCTGGAAAACAATTTTTACAACTAGTATCTCTGATAAAGGCCTTATTTCTAAACTATATAGAGAATTGAGTCAAATTTATAAGAATACAAGTTATTCTCCAATTGATAAATGGTCAAAAGAAATAAACAGTTTTCAGATGAAGAAATTTCAGCAGTTTTCAGAAGAAGAAACTAAAGGTATCTATAGTCATATAAAAAAATGTTCTAAATCATTGTTGATTAGAGAAATGCAAATCAAAACAACTCTGAGGTACCAAATCACACCTATCAGATGGGCTAACATGACAAAATAGGAAAATGATAAATGTTGGAGAGGATGTGGAAAATTGGAACACTAATGCGTTATTGGTGGAGTTGTAAACTGATCCAGCCATTCTGGAAAGCAATTTGGAACTATACCCAAAGGGCTATAAAACTGTGTATACCCTTTGACCCAGCAATACCACTTCTAGGTCTGTATCCCAAAGAGATTATAAAAACTGGCAAAAGATCCACATGTACAAAGATATTTATAGCAGGTCTTTTTGTGATAGCCAAGAATTGAAAATTGAGGGGATGCCCATCAATTGGGGAATGGCTAAACAAGTTGTGGTATATGAATGTAATGGAACAGTATTGTTCCACAAGAAATGATGAGCAAGTAGACTTCAGAAAAACCTGGAAAGACTTACATGAACTGATGCTAAGTGAAGTGAGCAAAACCAGGAGAACATTGTACATAGTAACATAACATTGTGTGAGAAATAACTTTGACAGACAACTCTTCTTAGCAATGCAAGCATCTAAAACAGTTCCAAAAGACTCATGATGGAAAATGCTATCTACATCCAGAAAAAAGACCTATGGAGTCTAAATGCAGATCAAAGCATACAATTTGCTCTCTCTCTCTCTCTCACTCTCTTTCTTTGTTCTTTTTCTCATGGTTTCCCCCATTGCTTCTAATTCTTCTTTATAAAATGACTAATGTGAAAATATGTTTATTATGAAAGTATATGTATAGCCTATATCAGTTTGCATGCCATCTTGAGGATGGGAAAGGGGAGTAAGGGGGAGAAAATTTAGAACTCAAAATCATATAGAAGTGAATGTTGAAAACTAATAAGTATTTTTTTTTAAATCTAAAAAATACAAAAAGAAACCTAAGGTCACTTAAAAAGAAATGACAAAAAATTTAAACAAATAAATTTTTAAAATTTAATTTAAATACTATATGGTACGAATATAGGTCCACTAGTCCATTGTTAGCCAAGCTAAGAATCAGTACAACCATTTTAGAAAGCAAGTTGGAATTACAAAGGAAGTCACCATATATACCAAAATATTTATAGCAGCACATTGTCATAGCAAAAAATTGGAAAAAAGAAGATGCTCATTGAATGGGGAATGTCTGAATAAAATTTTTAAAATATAATAATTAAAAAAATAAAAATACATGAATACAATGGAATATTACTCTGTAGCAAAAACAAAACAAATGATTAAAACAGAAAAATTTACATGTCCAATGAAGACTAAAGTTAAGTAGAGCCATAAAAACAATATACACAATGGCTATAACAATGCAAATGGAAATAACAAGAATTATAAAACAATAAAAGTGAATTTTGCAAAATTAGAAGAAAAAAGAATGTCTCCAAAGAAGATATAAAAGAAAATACCCCCTTCCCACTCTTACACACATTGGACATCCATTGGTGTTGTACATTGCATATATTATCAGACTTTTTTGATGTGTTAATTGGTTTTATTATTTTTCCCCTTATTCCTCTTTTTTGTTTAAAAATATTTGTTGTATATATGACCTCTAGGAGGAAGAGAAAGAGGAGGAATACTGGGAGAAATTCCAGCTGTGTAAAAATAAAATATATTAAAACATTTTTAAAGAGTGAAAGTGACAGAGAAGGTAAATTTAACACTAAGTTTTTAAACATGAGAGACTAGATAAATGGTGGTATGATTGATAGAATTATTAAAGGGGGAAGAAGGGAAGGCTTGGTTTTAAACACATTGAAATTGACACATTGGCGGGACACCCAATTGGAGATGTTCTGTATACAGCTGAAGTTACAAGAATAGAACATGAAAGAGAGGTCAGGGCTAGAGGATATAGATTTGGGAATTGTATGCATAGAGCTAATAGTTTAAGCCAGGGAAGTACATGATTTTCCCAAGAGAAAGAATGTACAGAGGGAATAAAAGAGGGCTGAGCATAGAACCTTAGAGGAACATTTATTTTCAGGGGTCAGGAAGAGGACAAGGTGCCAAAGAAGGATGGATTAGAGAGGCAGGTGGAGAGGCAGTTACAGTTATTTGTAGGCAAATATTTTCTAGGAATCTGTTGGGCTATGACCTCAAATGTTGTAAATGTATTCACAGAGAACATTAAAGGAACTAGCAGGTATGGACCTTACCTGGTGTTACCAGAGAAAGGCTTTTTTACAAAAAGCTCCATTAGAGGACAAAGTATTCTATTTTAAAATAAATATTTTTGCAAACTATTTTGTACAATATAACTGATTTACACAAAGAAAATCTAGCATTCACGTTAATCAGTATTGGTTAATTCCTTCCCAGAATGTTTGAGATTCAAGAAAAAATAGCCTTGTTAAAACAAAATATTCTTTATTTGATCTTAATATTGGTCTATCTGAAAAAAAAGATAGTCTGAGAATGTAGATATATTCTTCTCATTCTGAAAGACATCACTTTGGACAATGAAACAGCTTTAAACAAAATGAATGGTATTATAAACACAGCATAGTTGAAATGATATGAACACAGTTCTTGGAAATAATGTGATAAACAGAATGTGATAGAAAATGAAATTAGCAAAGCTTAATAATAGGTGAAAATAGTAAATTCTGAGCACTGTCAAACAATGAAGCAGTTTCTTGAGCTGGAATAACTAATGATATGTGATGAGTTTGCAAATTTCATTTTTACTATAAAGATAAAAAGGGAGCATTTTGTCATTCAGTTGAATCAGTTACTTTGTAACCACTTGATTTCAATTCAACAAACATTTATTACATCTCAATGACATATAGCGCCTGTGCTAAGTGTGGAGGATAGGGATATGGAATAAACCTGTGATTTAATTAGTATAGGGGATACTCTGATAAGGAAACTGTCCACTAATACATGTTATCATATTCTCTGTGAGTACTAGTCTTAAAGAGTTGCCTAGCGAATTTAGAGCATGAGGTCTTAAACTTTTTTTTTTTTTTTCGGAAGTCTATGGATCCTTTCTCAGAATATTTTTAAAAGCACATAGCATTGCACAGTAAGAAGATACAGTCAATAAGGGAAATCTAGAGCCTTGAAAGGACAACATTTACATGAAGATCCAAGGAGAAAAAAAAGAAATAATATCGGTGTCAGAGCATACTAGAGGTGGCCTAGATATTTAGAAGTAATAGATAGGGAGTTCAGGGGAAAAATCACAAACCTGGAAGAGAAGCATGATTCAGTAATGATGGAGGACTTCATTTAGCTACAAGTCCTCTGGAATTCTTTTTTCTGTCTAAAGCAAAACAGCTTATGATCTCCTGACTCACTTTAAAGGTCATTTCATTCTTCTAAACATGGAGGAACCAACACAAGAAAATTTTATTCTGCTTGTGTTTCTCACCAATAAGGAGAAACTGGTTGTGGGCATGGAAATCATGAGGACCTTAGAAGGAACTGACCAACCCTTATTAGAATTTGTAAAAAAGAGATATTGCAAATAGTCTCATGTGCCCTAGATTTGAGGAGAACAGATTTCAAAGATTTCAGAGGAAGGACAGATGGAAACTCTCTGGAATAAAACTCTACACAGAGAAAACATTCCAGGAGGAAAGGGAAGCTCCCAAGAATGAAATTGTGATGAAACTAAAAGAATCAATTTCCATGAATTTGGCATGGATTCCTAGGGAGTTCCCTAACCAATTTATCTTTTTAAAATATGTGTACTCAAGGTAAAAACATCTGGAAAGAAATAGAATGCTGATTAGAATTCATAGGAGAGGTCAAAGCTGAATATGTAAATTTGGGAGTTATGCTCATAGAAATGGACACTAAAACCAAGGTAATGGGTGAGAGTTCCAAAGGAGTGAATGAATATAGCTATATAGAAGTAAGAAAACGAACAAGGGAAAAAAAGAACTGGGTCTATTGACATACTTACAATGCAGAAAGAAACAAAGGAGAATAACAAAGTACATTAAAAACAGTAAAATAGGGGCAGCTAGGTGGTACAATGGATAGAGCACCAGTCGTGGAGTCAAGAGAACCTGAGTTCAAATCCAGCCTCAGACTTACTAGCAGTGTGACCCTGGGCAAGTCACCTAATCCCGATTACCCCAAAAAAAAGAAAGAAAGAAAGAATAGTAAAATGAGAAAAAGTAATGTGAATGGCATATGGTATCCCAAGGAAGTAGGGAATATTAAGAAGGAGGGAGATAGTCAACAGTATTACATGCTGTAGAAAGTCAAAGAAGATGAGCATTGAGCAAATACTATTGGATCCTACAATTCAAGGATTTTCACTAGTATAGCAGGGACAAAAACCAAGCTGTGGAAGGCTAAGGAATGAATAAGTTATGTAGAAGTAGAAACATGTAAATGATACTACTCTTTCTAGAAGTCTGTAAGAAAATGAAGGGAAACAGAAAGGCAGGAACATAACTTGGAGGAATTTTTTTACTTTTATTTTTAGGACAGGAGAGATCTAAAAATGCTCTTAGGTCAAAGAAATTGAGTCTAAATTAAAGACAGAAAAGTAAGGGGCTGAAATAAGTGACCACCATGTTTCTTCCCAATTCTAAATCTAATCTAAATTTTATCATCCAAAAAGATAGGAGTAGGTAGCCAGCTACCTAAAGCTCAACATTCAAGGGATATGAAAGAAGAGAAATGCTCTATTTTAATGTTACTTTTGATTCTGGAATATTCTGAATAACAATAACAACAACAGCAACTAATATTTTACAGCCCCTACTATGTGCCAGGCACTATCCTAAGCACTTTACAATTAATGTGTTATTTAATTCTCACAACAACCCTGCAACATGGCTGCTATTACTATCCCCACTTTACAGAAGAGGAAACTGAGGTAAACAGCACCTAAGCGATTGCCTAGATCATACAGCTAGGAAGTATCTGAGGCTGGATTCGAATTCATATCTTCCTGACTCCAGGCTCAGTATGCCATCCAGTGCTCCCCCTAGTTTCCTCTATACTTCTCCTACTGGCTCTCAAGAGCCAAATTTTCAATGTGAGTATTTACTTCTCAGAAATAAGCAAATGCTACAAATCAGAGTTTGACTTATTGATTTTTAAATTGTCTAGACCTAATAAAGTAATGAAAAGATATTAATAAAGCAAATTAAACTTAAAAATGTGTCAAAAGTACATTTTTTGAGACTGGAACACCACAGTGTTTTTGTTTGTTTTTTAATAAAGGCACAATCTTTTTGTGATAGAAAAATCTGCTATGTCTGGCATGGAGACATTTTATTTTTTGATAAGTCACATGGATTGCAGTGAAGGCTTAAATCCCCTGGTGAGCAGTAGAATGCAAAGGCTCAATTTTCAAATATCAGGGGTTGGCAGGGGCATGATTTCCAAATGTTGTAAAGGGTATATAAATGCCGGTTTCTTCAATGAAATTAACTTCCCAGTTGTAAGTTTTTTCAGAATTGATTATTTAAGGAAGATATATGCCTATATTTAAATGGATCAGTGATCTTACTGACATGAGCAATCTTTTAAGTGATACAGATTGTACCCCATACATGAGTTCTTATCCTATGTGATTGTAGACCATGTCTTTTCATCAGTCCAGCCAGAGACAATCTTCCTAGTGCCTTACAGGCCTTTCTCTACCACATTCTATGAGTTAGAGAACAGCACTTGGGTTATCCATGTTTCACCTTATCTCACTACATGACTGGTCCATCTCATATTCTGATCATACATTTCTTTGATTACTTACCACTTGTATATGAATGTCATTTATAGTAATATACATTAGCCTGATTTTTGTCTACCACGCATCTCTCTATTACCTGAAAGTCCCCCACAATTTTGAATCTTTGGCCATCATGGTGATCCATGATTCAAAGCCAAGTAGTACCACCAGAAGAATAGATGGTTTAAAAGATGAGATTTTGTGTTGAAGGGAAGCTTTGATCGTGTAAAATCTCTGTAGTTTTCCAAATTCAATCCACTGTGATCTTTGACTCTTACTCAGTTCAGATCCCAACTCATTACCTATGCACAGTTCTTCTCCAGTATATATGTGGTGATCAATTACATAAATGGTCTGCCTATCTGATATCATAACATTCTAAACAGTATGCATGATTTATCCTTTCAGATTCTCCTATTTGGATTATTAAACCAATGTCCTTTGAGTGGTCATGGAACTCATCAGCAAGCACCTACAATATTCAGAGTATGAATGCAATCAGCACAATGGCATCTGCAAACATGAGCATCTGGAGTAATTTGCCACCTTTTCCATTTAAAACCTGAGAAGGACATACTCATTGAAAAAGGTGAATAACTTTAGCTAGTATTTATCTCTCTGTTTTATGCCTAATTTGATATTATGGACTACTGAACAGTTTTCTCTATTATTCCATCTATCAGATAATCTTATCTTAATATATGGAGGACAACCTTATTGAATAAAATGATGCCTTATAATAAAAAAAAAACCAAAATGATCTTTTTGCTATACCTTTCAGTCACTTGTTTAACTAAGATGTGGTCTTTTGGAGAATATAATTTGTGAAAACCCTGTTTGCTCCATCACATTTTTTTTAATCAGCAGTGCCCTTGATAAGGTTTAATTCATTCTCATAAAGATTTTATAGAGATAAAAGAGTAGACATAAGGTGAGTAGCTATTAGTGTTTTCATGATTACTTTCTTTTTGGGAGGGAGGAAAGGGGAAATACTATCTAGGATGTTTCAAATCATTCAGTACCTTCCCCTCTATCAGTTATATTGAAAGCATTAAACCCTTAGCATATTCACAATTGTGTCACTTCCACGATGGATTTCTTCAGTGTTCTTGATTTGTTTCAGCTGCTCTTCATCTTTCCCACTTCCATATTATTTAATAATATTTCCACTTTTTCATATATCAAGCAGAGACTGTGGTGACTCTACACCTATCAACGGTGAACACAGTTTTTTATAGATGGGCTGATAGATCTGTTTCCTTTCTGTTTGTTTTACTCCTCACAGTTGGATCTATACCTCCACTTGGTATGATCTACCTAGATTTCTGAAGATTAATTTTCTCCTAACCCACCTCTTGCTCTCTCGTGAAGTGATACTGCTCATAACTGTCTACCATCATTTTTTGTAATATTTTACAAATGTAAATCTTGTGTTTATGTTTGTATATAAATTATATATACATATATAGATATAGATATATTCAAAACTACCGTAGCCCTTGGCTGCCAAATCTTTCTGCTTGGCAAGAAGATAAAATATTTATTGGTTAAAATTTTGTTTTAAATTATTGCATTAAATTTCTGTAGGAAATGGTGGTAATGAGAATCTATGTCTTTCACTCTATCTACTTCCAATTTTTTTTTTTTTGCATCAGTAGCTTGTTTGAAAAGGTCATATTGTAGCTGTTATGATTGTATGCAGTATTTTTCCCCCTCATCTTTATCCCTTCTTCTAATTGGGTGTTTATTTTGACCTTTGCTCTAATGAATCAATGGTCTGACTGCACAGAGAGCTGAATCATAAATGACTCCCACACTAATAACCAGTCATTTACTTTCTGTTAAGATATAATCTATTTCTTTTTTTTTTGTGATGTTCAGTGCTCACCATGTTAAGCACCTTCCAATTCTTTTCTTAAAGAAAGGTAAAAGGCTTCTAAGTAACATACACTTCTTTGACCTCTTTCATTTCTTAATCTTGAACCATATTTTTCAACATATTTTTACCATCCTCCCCTATGTTCAGTTTTGCATTGAAGTCACTGAGTATGTCTATATGGTGACCTAATGTGGACTATCCAGTGAAGTTCTTGGTAGAATCTCTCTGCTTTTCCATCCTATACAACAGGTATTGATGCAGATGCTGCAATTAACTTTATGGTTGTCTTTTTACTTCTGCTCATATTAAGTAATACAAAACAAGATGGTCAAGTATATTATAAAATAATGTTTCTTATTGCCTTTAGGTATAAAATGAAATCAATTTTAACATCTCCTTTATGTGACTCTCCCAGAAGGACTTATTAGAGATCCTTTTCCTTCTCCTCCATTTAACTGAATTTTTTCTAGTATCATCTATACCAAAAATATTAATATTGACATTAATTAGTTCCTTTGGTAACATGTCAATTTATTATTGGCAAAAATCATTTAAAGTAGTAATGTTTAATTCTACTGATACACCCAAAATATAAAAGTGACCTAGAGGAAGGCTGCCAACACACAGAATAGCTCCACTAATTTATACAATATTCTACAATGGTAATATCTATAGCAGTGGAGGAAATCCCTACATCTATAAGATGAATTACTGAAAATTAAGTTAAATTAATGCTAATCAGATGGCTTTAAAACTGTGTGATTACTAACATATTCTTTTCCCTTTTTCCCATCATACTGTCATGATCAGTTCAGAAATATACTGGGGCTGCATAAGATAAAAAGCCATTGTAGGGGTATTTTTCTTTATTCCATGGGTTGCTATAGATAAATAATTCCTCACATAGTATATAATTTATTGATGATAAGCCTGTATCTAGACCTCGGAAAGCAGACACAGTACACTGTTGGGACCATTCTCCAAGTCTGGTTGCCAGTCTTGATGGACAATAAGGGAAAAAGTCTTTTTTAAGATTCAATAAATAAGGTCTGCTTCTAATCACATTCAGAATTTTAGCTGTTTCTTCTTAGATATAGTATTTCTAATACCCTTCCTAGGGAACTCATCTTGTGCTGAATGGACTGTGCTACTTATTCTACGTATTTATGTTGTTACCACCATGATTCTCTTTCTGCTGATCTTGATCTGCTGCTTTTGAGACTTATTATTTTTGAATAGTTGGCTTTGGACTCTTTGTTTTTATTGCTGTGTATGTATGATCTCTTCTGCTATTACTTAATTCTTTTAAAAATTCCTGCTAATAACTGAGTTTATTTTATTTTACATATGAACTTTCTTTGCTCAGAAATTCAGAATTCTCAAAGCCTGCTTAGTTATAAGACTAACTTTTTTTTAATTGAAAGTATTTTTTGGGAAGAGATGCTTGGGGAAAAGAGCAAAACCCAAGTCATAATCCTGCCCCCAGCTCAAGATGTACAAGAATAAGACAAAGCTTCTCAAAATTTTCTCTCTTCAACACTAGAAATTGTAAATGGACTTTGAAGCAAGCTACCTACACGAGTCGAGGAAATATACATATGTTTCCTGAGCAATTACTTTGGGTTTGGTAGTTGCAGTCTATTTATTTTTGAAGATGGTATGGATTTTTCCTCCATTATAATAGCCTAAAAAGTTAAAATCATTTAAAACAGAAAACTATCATTTTAAAAGACTCAGAGACAGTTCGTTCTCTGCTCTACCCCAATAGCTTTTTATTCAGGATCGATTTAACAATCTTTCAGGCTATGTTTATAACTTTTCCAGATTTTTTCAAAAACTCTTCTAAGACTCCCACCTGCACACTTGGTCTGAGCACCATCAAACCCTGAAGCCCAGCAGTTAAATTGTCTCATGCACAGTTGATAAGTACTCTATGAAGCAGATTTCCAAAATTTGGCCTCGGTGCAGAAATTGTTTCTTATATAGGGCTCCTGATTCCCACAAGTGATTTTTTTGATGCCCTCTCCTCAAAATGGGTAGTGGCACAGTTTACTTTGGGCTGCTTCCTAAGGCACAAGGATGATGAGTCTGGGAGTTTTTGTAAGTACGGAAAAAAAAAGAATTTCAAGTTGGCAAAGTCATTTCTTTCCTTGGCTTGAGAAATCAAGAGGCAAAGGTTTGAGAGATCCAGTTAGAAATCATGAGATATTAACTGGGGTCAATCTACACTTCCAGCTTTATCTCACACTATTTCCCTCTCAAGTACTTTTTTCAAGCTTTCCTCCATGTCTTTGCTCATGGGGTTTCCTGTGTGTTCTTCCCTTCCCTTGTACCCCATCTCTACTTATTGATAATCTCTCCATTCTTCATGTTGTAGGCACAAATAAAGCAATACTTCGTTTTTAAAGCTTTTACTAATTCATGAAGGGCAGCTAGGTTGCACAGTGGTTAAAGCACTGGACTTGGAATCAGGAAGATTCATTTTCATGAATAGAAGGGGAAGGGTATAAGAGAAGGGAGGGTGATAGATTAGGAGAAAGGGTATTCAGAATGCACACTGTCTTGGGGAGAGGGGAGGGGAGAGATGGGAGAAAATTTGGAACTCAAAATTGAGTTGGAGAAGGAAATAGCAGACCACTCCAGTATCTCTGGCAAGAAAACCCCAAATTGAGTCACAGAGAGTAGGACACAACTAAAAAATGACTGAACAACAACGAAGGCAGTAATGACCATTTAGTCCCCTAGCACTTTGTGTGTATCACTCTTATGTACATACTTTTAATTTTTGGTGCAGTTATTTATACACGTCTTATTTTTTCTATTGGCCTTTCAATTCTTTGTGGGAATACATAGTCATTTATTTCTTTATTTCCAGGTAATGCTTAGAAGAATACATTATACATATGAAGAATATAATGAATGTTTCTAATGGAAGAATAGAACAAATACTTTTTGAACACTTACTATGTCCTAGGTACTGGGAGAGAATAAAAAGAGATAAATGAGAATCTTTTTCCTTGAGGAGAAAAGAAGTATTATTTGAAAAAATATATACATTCAGTATGCATTTACTGAGTGTATATCATGTGCACAACTCAGGGCTAAGTCCTGGGAATATAAGGATAAAAATTAAAATCTTGTCTGTCAAGGAGTTTATATTCTTTTGTAGGAGAATAACACAAAATATTGAACAAGAAATATACACAAAGTTTTTGCCTTTTTCCCCTCCTTTTTATGGGATTGGGACTTAGGAAGGGGAAAGGGAACACTGGCAATGAGAGGGATCAGGATGGGCCAGGATTGGAGTATTCACTTGACCTCAGCCTCAAAAGATGTTAGAGATTCTAAGAAGTAGAGATGAGAAGGGAATACTTCCTAGACACTGACGACAGCCTGTGGAAAGGCAAGGTGAGGAAGATGTAATAGTAGGCCTAAGGAACAGCAGATAAGCCAGTTTAACTAGAACATCAGCTTCAAAAGGGAAGTTGGACCCAGGCTATGAAATATCAAATAGAGATATTTGTATTGTGAGCCCTGGGAGCTTCTTGAGCAAAAGAGACATACTTGGACCTGTAGGGGAACTCTAGGGTTTTTTTTTAATGGAGGAACTTCAAACCCCAGAATTATTTGGTAATTTTGGGGGGGGGATAGAAATTGTTTCTTTTGGCCTAATTTGTGGAGATGAGATATAAAACAGTTAAGTTTCAATAGCAAATGAGTATGGTAGATACAAGCCCTAGGATGGGAATGTCAATTCACCTGCTTTCTGGAGAAGCAATTGTAGTCAGAAAAAATTCCAGGTAAGGAGACCTATTAGGAGGTTACTGCAGAATCCAAGGAAGAGGTAATAAGGGACTGAACTAAGGTGGTAAACCATTTAGGTGAGGCAAGGAGGGGAAGATATAAGAAAAGTTGTATTACCTTGTTTTTTTTTCAGACATTTACCACATGGAAAACCTGAGAAAAGTAATATTCATAGCATTATAGGCTCAGAGATTTAGTCTGAATGGACCTCAGAAGTCATATAGTCACATGACATATATAGTCATATACATATAACACATCTATATGACTATATATGAAGTCATATAGTCAAATGACATATATAGTCATATAGAAGTGATGTAACAGAGGTCCAGAGAGGTTCAAGTGACCTCCTAAGGACACATAGAGACTAAATGGTAGACAGAGCCAGGACATAAATGGAGATCTTCACTAATAGGGATTTTTCATTAATTTATTTCTACTTTCCTAAATCTGGCCTAAATTTGGACTTTTATTGAATTATGCACAATTGTAATATCTATTCCTTAACTTTTGATAGTAAGTTTTATTCACGTTTCAATCTTAATCCAGACATTGGAACAGAACCTAAACAAGCTTACAAATCAAGCTTGTTGTCTTTAACACCATATGTTCCCTCTTGGTAGTTTCTCTTTCTTTCAGTTTCTCTCCTATTTCACCAGACCTACACTGTTGAAATGCCTCTCTCATTCCCTCTCTGTGAGGTAATATGGTGACCAAATATTCCAATAAATGCAATTCAATTCCTTCCATTTATGAATGAGAAAATAAATAAGGAAATTTAAGCCTAGGGGTTATATTTAACTTGTCTAGGGTCATACATATAGTTAGGTATCAGAATTAAATTAGAATTTAGTCATTTGACTCCTACTCCAGGTTACTTCCACTGTGCTCCTTCCAGTGCTCCTTCCATCCCTTCTCCACAAAGATTGTAAACTCTTTGAGGGCAAAGACTATTTAAGTCAAATAATTCCTCTTGTACCTCCACGCCCTGGGGGCGTGTTCTTTGGCTCAGGTGGTCACCTCTTATTCTAATGAACAATTCAAAGTCTCACAACCTTATATTGAGATGTAGATTCTAAGAGGGCTCTACTAGACTCCAACCAATCCAAGTGAGAAAAAGAATCTGCTTACATCTGAAAAGGGACTCACCCTCTACATAATGGAAAATATAGTCTGAATGGAACTCATACTTAACATGTCCTTTTCTCAGTAACTTGTCTCTTAAAACCTGTTAAATTTTACTCAAGTATGAGAGGGGTAAGCCCTTACAGTCATGACACAATACATGTGATGTTCTCTTAATGACAGTTTTTGTAATATTGTATGTCCCTATTGAAGGGAACCAGAATTTTGCATTATCCAAAGAAGCACAAGCCTACTTAAAGAGATTTTTAGTTACAAAATCAGTATCAGATTGAAAATAGATACATTGTGCCATTAAAATACATAATTGGCCATATCTGACAATTAGTCCAAATGTCAGATGTACCACACCAATGACATTACATGCACAATGTTTTCGAATTGAAAGACTGCCTCAACTATTTCAAGCACTTTATGTATGGAAAATAGTTTGATGGCATATTGTAGTGGTAGGCCAAATTGTTTAACATTTAAAAGTCACTTGAAACCTAGAAGTGTTTGCAGATTACCAAGTCCGAGGCTGTATTTCTCAGCATTAATTGCATGTCACTTCCTCAGAAAAGTGATGCTTAGATAGGTATTTTCGTTTTATTTCTTGAGGTTTAGAAATGGGAAGCTGCCATATATGTGGAAGGCCTTTGTTTCACAAGGTTATCAAATGGTTATAAAACAGATAATGGGATAAACTTCAAAATAGTCTCATACCTTCAAACATTTGGTGTATTACTCTATTCCAGAACCTGGTATTCACATATAGGACTGAACAAACTCAGGACTGCCTTGGATAGACAGTTTACTTATTACCATCTATTAAATTGTTATGGTCATTTCAGGAATATCATGAAACTATATCCAAATCATCTCTCTTTCATATTTCTTGCTATATCTATAATTTACTACTCTTCCTTTCCCATAGGAGATCCCTGTGTTCTCAATTCACATTAAGGTATTGTCCTTTAACAGGATTAGTAATCCAAGTGTTCAGTGCCATGCAATGCCATGCACAGGGGTAGAATTCATGTGAATTGAGGTCTAGTACTCACTAAAACTAATGAATCCCAGTTCATCCTCATAAATCTGTGGGTGTTTCCCATTGAAGCCACATGATGACCAAAGACTGAGGTCAGATCTTTTCTTCCCATAGCTATTGCTTGACAATGCAAGTTAAATTCTCATCCTATAGTTAATACCCTTTATAGAGGGAAATACTAAGGTAGCATCCCCTCTAGGCTACTTCTCAAGTCCACTCAGTTTTGCAGATGGATTCCAATGGTGTAACTGACTATATTAAGGTTCTAGGGCTAGGCTAGGGGCTTCTCTTCTTTTTTTTAATTTTATTTTTCTAAAACTTAAATACATAATAAGAAAAGAAAAAGAAACATTATAAAGTTAAATATTAAAACTTAAATACAAAATAAGGGGGAAAACATGCAGAGCAGAACATTGGAGAGGATTCAAAATATATAGCAATAAATTTCCATTTCAAAAAAGTCTATGTAATAAATACTGCATGTTGTATTGAGAGCTATTCATCTTTTCTTTTCTTCCTTGAAAGTTTTCTTTTGTTCTCTGCTGTGCACTTTTTACTTTGTTCTTTTTCCCCCTTCCCTCCCACCCCAGAAGACTACAATTAAGCATGGATATGTTTATATATAGATATATACCTACACATATACATATATTCATGCATACATATATATATACATGCATACATACATATACATATATATATATACATATATAAACATGTACTTTCCCTAACAAATTCTACTCCTGATCTTTGTTTTATGTTTGTGTGTATCTCTTATTTCCTATCCCTCCTGAATCCTCTACTTCATTTCTGCCCACTACCTTGACTTCCTATTACTTAACCTACCCCCCCAAGGATCTCTCCCTTATCTTCCCATTCTCATAAATCTAAACACTCTTCTAGATCCCACCTTTGACCTATCCCCTCAGCCTCCCCTTTAGAGATCCCTCCCTTATCCTCTCCCACCTCCCTATCCCCTTAGCATTTTATTTCTTTTTGAATTTAGAAGTTTTATACTCTTCTAGTCATCTATGTATTGTTTCCTCTTGAACCCATTTCAATGAAAGTAGGTTGCCAGAACTAACAGTCCTCCTTGCTCATTTAATTTCTTTGTGTCAGTTCTTCCTTTAGCCCTTCATTTGTAAAAGAAAATTACTCATTTTAGCTGTTCCTAAACAGTTTTACTTTCTAAAGTCATATCATACTCAGGTCTACCTCAATCTTTCTTATGAACTACCCATTACTAATAACAATCTTAGACATGTTTTACATTTTTCATACATAAAAGGTAAACATTCTGTCCTCACTGAGTCCCTTGTAATCAGTCTTTGGTATATACCTTATATTTCTCTTGGCTCTTGTATGCCAAATCTTCTATTAAATTCAGGTTTGTTTGTTTTTTTTAAAAAGTCCTGAAAGTCTGACAATTCATTAAGTGTCTTTTTTTTTTTTCATTCAAGATTATGTTTAGCTTTGCTGGGTATATTTTCAGCTGGAACCCCAGTTTTTTTGCTCTTCAATATATAATATTCCAAGACCTACAGTCTTTTAGTGTCACCACTACTAGGTCTTGGGTGATTCTAATTGCGGCCCTGCCATATTTGAATTGTTTGTTTTTTCTTGTTGCTCCTAATATTTTATCCTTGAACTAAGAGTTTCAACACTTGACTATGATATTCCTGTGGGTTTTCCTCATAGAATCTCTTTCAGGTGGTGATCAGTGGATTTTTTCTATTTCTACTTTCCCCTCTTGTTCAAATGCTTTAGGGAAATTTTCTTTAATTATTTCTTGTA
The DNA here is from genome assembly GCF_900497805.2 of Vombatus ursinus. Taxonomy (NCBI): domain Eukaryota; kingdom Metazoa; phylum Chordata; class Mammalia; order Diprotodontia; family Vombatidae; genus Vombatus; species Vombatus ursinus. The sequence goes on along the minus strand of NW_020954562.1, from coordinate 25,350,817 downwards.
TTATTGTATCAAGATTCTTTTTTTAAATCATAGCTTTCAGGTAATCTGATTATTCTTGTTTCCTCTTCTTGATCTGTTCTCTAGATCAGTTGTTTTTTTTTTAAAGTGTTTCACATTTTCTTCTATTTTTTCATTATTTATATTTTGTTTTATTTATAAATCTCTTATAACTTCACTGGCTTCTTCTCACCCAATTCTGATTTTCAAGAAGTTGTTTTCTTCCTCAAGATTCTGGATATCCTTTTCTAACTGGTTGACTTTCCTCTCACAATCTTCTTGTTTTTTCTTGGATTGCTCTTTTTTTTTTTTAGTTTTTCCTCAATCTTTCTCATTTGATTTTTAAAGTCTTTTTAAGTTCTTCTATTGTTCTTTTTGGGCAGGTGACAATTTGACATTACTCTTTGAGGTAGAAGAGGATTTCTTTGCTTTAGTGTCCTCTTCTAAAGATGAAACTGGTCTTCTCTACTCCAATGTAATTTGTTGTGATTGAATTATTTCTCCTTTGCCTGAGCATTTTTTTTGTAGTAGCTTAATTTTTGTAATCACCTCTAGTCCTGGGGTATGGGAATGGTGCCTTTGGTCTCAGATCCTCCTTTAGTTCTCCTCTCTGGCTTGGAACCTAGACAAAGAATGCCCACAGCCTCAATTCAGACCCCCAACTCCCCTTACTGTCCTATGGGTAAAAGTTCTTGTAGCTGGGGCCAAAGCAGCCTCCCAACACAGCTAACCCCAGGGCTCCCTGCTTGTTGTTTATATGGACTTAGCCTGGAGGTATTTATTCTTCACTGGGACCAAACCCTTTCCTGAGATTTTCTTCAGATCTTCTCTGATAGACCCAGAAGGACCCCTGTTCTGCCCTACTCTTATTTATTTTTACCCATCTACACTCACTCTGAGGTACTATTTTATCTCTTTTGTGGGGGGGAGATCTTGAGAGCTTAGAATTTTCTGACCTACTCCACCATCTTCTCAGAATCCTCTCTAATTGCTTCTCTTCTGAAATAGAAAGCTCACAATATCTATCTATGATCTTATTATCAGCCAGTTCACACAATTAACTTTTAGCAAAAACATTTACTAAGATGGCATGATAAGAACAGGAGCTAAAAAACACCTCCCCCTTTTCCTCCAAGCCTAGGTGGTCCTCTCCCACAAAAGCACACAGTATCCATGGGAAAAGTGAGCTCAAACTTAACAGTACAATGGTAATAAGGCTTATGGGTAGAATGCACATGTAGTAAAGGCAACTTTCAACATCTGATCCAGAACTGAATAGGAGAAGGTAAGCTGTGTAGTGCTTCTATTGACACTAAGTTTCACACTGAAATGAAGGCCTACTAGATAGAGAGAGAAAGAGAGATTTAATATGTTATACATAAATATATATATTTTTTTCTGGTGCTGCTGTATTACTGAAAGTTACAGAATATTACCATCTCCAAATATCTAAAGTGTAGGTCACTCAAAGGGCAATAGAGAAGTACATGGTAGGCTAGAATATATAGTGAAATAAATAATGTAAAGGGTATCATAAAAAAGAGGTATGAATAAAGGAAGTGGGCTGGTCACATAGCAAGTGAGAAGGAGGATAACCAGTGAAAGGTCTTTATGCTCTACTGGTATCTATCTAATATTAAGACATCCAGACAAAGTCCCTGGGGTATATCAGTTAGACCCTTTGTGGAGAACATACAGAAGGACATGGACAAGATTCAGTCACATAGGATGAAAAGCAGGTTGGATAAATTCAGGTTTGGGAAGGGAGTGTTTTAGCTATTGTACTTACTATGCCTTTGTAGTAAATGAATGGCTCATGTGTTCAGCAGTTCTGAAAAAATCTGACTGTAATAGAATGCAGACTCTAGGAGTCAGTGGTGTGATGTAGCATCCAAAAAAAAACCAAAACTAATTAGTCCTTGGGTTAATACACTAAGAGATACATAGGGATAGGGACTAGACCTTTTGAATTTTATTGTTATATCAAATTTTCAGGGAAGGAAATTCCTTTACCAAGGTTAGTTGCCGCCTTCTCTACAAAAGAGTTGCCTAGAACATTGAAGTGAAATGGCTTGCCCATAAATAACAGGGCCAGTGGCAACACCTGAACTAAGGTATTCTTCTTTCCAAGGACAGCTCTCTGTCCACTGCTTTTCTGTGTCTGTCCATCTATGTTGCTCTTTGTATCTTTATGTCTCTCTCCTTTTCTGTCTCTTTCTCTCTGTCTCTCCTCTCTGTCTCTCACTCTCTACCTCTGCCTCTCTCCCTCCTCTTCCTCTGTCTCCCTCTCTCTCTATCTCTGTGCATCTCTGTCTCTGTGTATTTGTGTCTATCTTTCAAGAATAGGAAGGTGATCATCCCTCTGTACTTCGCCCTGGTCAGACAATATCTTAAGTATTATTTTTCAGTTCCAGGTGCCACAGTTTAAGAAAGACGTTGGCAAGGTGGGGAGTATTCGGAGGAAGGTAATCAATATGGTGAAAGTCTACTAGTCTATGTCGTATGAGTATCATCTGAAGGAATCAGACTAATAATGTTTAGGCTGGAAAAAAATAAGAAAGAAAAGAAAGAGAGAAAGAAAGAAAGAAAGAAAGGAAAGAAAGAAAGAAAGAAAGAAAGAAAGAAAGAAAGAAAGAAAGAAAGAAAGAAAGGAAGGAAGGAAGGAAGGAAGGAAGGAAGGAAGAAAGAAAAGAAGGAAGGAAGAAAGAAAAAGAAAGAAAAAGACAGGAAAAACATGATAGCAAACTGCATGAAGGGTTGCATGAAGGAAGGGATTAGACTTGTTCTCTTTCAGCTCTAGAGGGCAAGAATGGGTAGGATATTGCAAAAAAGCAAATTTAAGCTTGTAATGAAAAAAAAAAGGAAAGTGCAATGAGCTCCTTTAAGAGGTGGTAGATACCTCCTCTTTGGATCTTTTAAAGCAGAGGCTGAAGGACCATTTGTCTGGTTTATTATTGGGGATGTGTTTTCATATGTGGTTTTAACTAGATGGCCAATGAGGTTCCCCTCCAACTCCAATTCTCAAATTACATAATTCTTTGATCACAGATTTAGAGCCAGATGAGAGCTCAGAGCTTATATGGGGATACAAATACTGGCTCCTTTCTACAGAAATGAAGGGTATCTCCAATACTTTCCTCTTACAGATGGAAAATTTGAAATTTAGAGACGTATACTGGCTGCTTTAGGTTCCATGGGACACAAATCACAGAGTAGAGATTGACACCGAGGTTGTCTGACTCTAGATCTGGCACACTTCCCCTCTGTGCCACGTTGCATTGATGAAGTAAATGCCTACATCAGTGAGATCACAAATCCACACTGAAACATGCAAGGAATGCAACCCAGATCATTGAGGCACAATTAGTAATCACAGAATCATCAAAATATCACCTGGAAATGTTATCCTGAAATGTCCATTAAGCTTACCACTTTCCATTTAAACTCATACTTGCCCGAGTGTCACTATATAAGACTTTCTGGACCTTTTAACATGGACTAGGCTTATCTTTGCCTTAATTATCCTTGACAAAGGAGGTTACCAGGCAAATTAGTAATGTAAGCAAGATTGCAATAGCACTATTTAACTTGCTGGAAAAAAAATAAACTGTTTTCAAGCATTTTAGCAGTAGTTATTTACCTATGGAAAAAATAGAACAGTACCTGGTAACTGATTACAAATAATCATCATTTATTCACTGAGCAAGGCCTCTGCTTACTGACCCTTTGCCCACTGTTACTCTATTAAACTGTATATTTTCAGAAGTTTCACAATTGTAAGTCTTCATACAAAAAAATTCTATACTTTGAAAGGTGAAATAATTCAGAACTGTTTTTGCCCAGTTAGTCTGCATTATTTCAATTTTACTGTCTTCAGAATATGTAACTACAGTAGGTGAACATAACCATCCAAATACTTAGAATTCAAATGGCATTTTTCTTTAGGGGGAAAAAGTTAAATTGCTTTAACTTTTCCTTCAAAATATGTGCATCACATTATATTAAGACCAACTCTTGCCTCTGTAGAAAGGAGCCAGTCTATGAACGTATGTATTATTATAAAGGAATATAATGATTCTGAGATGAACTGAAGGTGAAGTGGGATCATATTCCAGGCATGGAGGATAATGATGGCAAAGAGGGGTGGGAGGCAGTTAGCGCTACGTTCAGTTTGACCGAAATGTAGAATGTGTGAAATGTAACAATGTGCAATCAAGTTGCAAAGGTAATTTGGAGCCTTTAATTTCATGCTGAGAAGCTCATGTTTTATCCTATTTTTTATATAAAAATGAATAAAGATTTCTTACTATGGTAAATACATTGTTCAACCAGTATCTTGGGAACCCATGTGGTTGTACCCATGTGGAAGATGGATGAGAGGGAAAAGTCAGTAAGCAGAGGAACAAATTAGAGGGCTATTTAAGTAATATCAGTGAAAGGTCAGAATACAGCCTGGATCAGGAGGGTGGCCACATGAGTAGAGAAAGAGAACAGATTCAAGAGATTTTGAGGTGACACTATTTTGTAAAACTTCAAAATCATTGGAAATGGAGGGAGAGGGAGAGGAAATAGTCCAGGATGACTGCAAGGGTATGAAACTAGATGACTGGATGGATCATCATGACCTTGACAAAGCCAGTGACATTTGGAGGAAGGATAAGTTTAGGGGAAAGGATGGCGAAGCTGTTTTGGATACTTTGGGTCAGAGATGTTAAGGACTTATCCAGATAGGAATGTCCATCTGGTAGTTGTGAGGTGGGATTGGAGTTAAGGGTGGGGCGGAGAGATGAGGGAGTTTTAGAAGTCATGAATTATGCATTAGTCCTTTTACTATTCGCTGAATAGCTCTTGGTCACAGTTCCCATAAGAGCTGTTTCAAACTTTTATTTCTTTCCTTAAGCTATCGATATTGCAATTCTTTTCCCCCTTCAACAGAGAATCTCATCTCATACTTTTGTCAAGAAAATACAGGATGTAGGTCTTTCCACATCTCCACTGAAAGTGCTTTGCCCTACGTCACCAATGATCTCTTAGGTTGTTAAATCCACTGGCCTCTCAGTCCTCAACTTTCTTGAACTCTGAATCTTTCCATACCGTCACCCAACCCCTTATCCTGGATACTATTTCTTTGCAAGGTTTTATAATTTTCTGATTCTCCTACATGTCTGATCACTTTTTCTCAGTCTCTTTTACATGATCATAATCCATGTCCACTGTGTATATATTACATAGATATATGTAAGCACATGTGCAGATACCCAAAGGCTCTGTCCTAACTCTTTGGTTCTTTCCTCTCTGTCTCCTGTTGAGCTCATAAATTCCTTTGTGTTTAACCATCATATCTATGCTTATGATTCTCCAACATACAGATCCAATCCTTCTCTCTCTCTCTTTCTATCTTGAATTCTGGTCTCCTATCATCAAATGACAGCTGTGTACCTCCACCTGAATGTCTAATAGGCAAACTTAATATGCTCCAAACAGAGCTCAGAACTCATTATATGGTCTCTTCCGTGTCCCTATTTTTGATGAAGGCACTTCCAACCTTCCAGTCACCTTCAACCTTGAAGATATCTCTACTCTACATTTATGTAGCTCTCAAAGTCAAACAAATTTAGAAATCTTGTCAATTCCACTTCTACAACAATTTTCTCATCTGTCCCCTTATGTCTACTCACATGGCCACCAACCTCATTTAGGCTCTCATCATTTCTCCCGTGGTCTATTATTGCTATCACCTTCTAGTTGGTTTCCCCACTTCCAATCTTTCCTTTCTCTACTCTGTCTTCTATAAAGATGACAAACAGATATACCTGAAGTATAAGTCTGATCAAGTCAATTGATCTACTCCTATGATAAAATGCAAACTCTTCTGTTTGGCATTTAAAGCCCATTACAATCTGGCTCTAGCTTATCTTTCTAGATTTATTTCCCATTATTTCCCACAAATACTTCATGTTTCAACCAGACTGTCCTATTTGTTATTCTCAATTTATAACACTACATTTCCTGCTCCTGTTTCCATGAATGAAATATTCTCCCTCTATATGTCTACCCCCTGGAATCCCTAATTCCTTTCAAATCTTAACTTTGGTAATAATACCTATGTGGCTCTCCCAGCTCTCCAACTTTAGTTGTTCGAACTTCAACCTCCACAATTAATTTTTATTTATCTACACACATGCTGTATTCACAGGCCTCTGTTTTCTGTATGAAGGGCTTCTACTAAGGCATCTGTAAGGTACCATCCAAGCCTAAAATTCTATGATTTGGGCAATAATCTTCATAATGGAGATAGATGAAGTACTAGCACAGCCTGATGTTTCCAGAAGAAAGGGAGGAGGGACAAAGATAACTTACTAAATGTGCAGCCTACATTTAGAGGGTAACGGAGGAACAGAAACCAGTGAAAGACACTGAAGAACACTTAAAGAGGCAGAAGGAAAACCAAAACTGCAGAGAAGAAAAGTGAGGGGAGTTAGAGTCGAATAGGATAATTCTTATGACAATGGGGTTTCTGGTAACCATCTAGCATAATCAGTAAAACACAGTCTCCTTAAGGGAAGGCACTGTTTCATTTTCATCTCTGTGTCTCTAGTGCCTAGTGCAGTGCTTTACACATAGTATATCTTTAATAAATGTTTGTTGAATTTAATTGAATAGAGATGAAAATTGAACCCTTGGGAGTTGGTGACATAACCACATAAGAGACTTTAGAGATAGAAGAGGATTCATGTCAGAGCACTGGAGAAAATAAATGCTTCAGGGACAGGATTTATATACATGCAGACTATGTGTGTGTGTGTGTGTGTGTGTATGTATATACATATATACACACACATACAGACTGTATATATACACATATACACATATCTGTATATATGTATACACACACACACATATATATGTATGTATGTGTATGTGCATGTTCTATTTAGTGAATCAGCAAAGATTGAGACTAAAGAGTCAGGATGAGAAAGAAAACCCTGAAAGTACAATATCAAAGAAGAAAAGGGAGGAGAAACAATCTATGAAGAGAGGATGATTACTAGTGTCAAAGGCTGTGAAAAGTAGAAAGAACATGAGCATTGCAAAAAAAAAAAAGACATTGGATTTAACAGTTAAGAGACATTGGTGGTGAGGAAACTGAGACTCACAGAGATTATATGGTTATACAACTAGCAAATATCAAAGGTGAGATTTAAACTTATTTCTCCCCTGACTACAAAGCTAGTGTTCTTTCCAATATACCAACCTGTCCATTTTGACATTTCAAATTTTAGACATCCAGCAGGCAGTTGTCAATGCAGGGCTAAAGTTTGGGGAGAGATTAGTGCTGAATGTATAGGTGTAAGAGTCATCTGCATAGAGATAATAATTGAACCCTTTGGAACAGATGAGATCACCAACAAACAATGTAGAGAGAAAACACAAAGAAGGCCCAGGTCAGATCCTGGGGGAACATCCACACTTAGGGGACAGCAGATGGCTGATGATACATCAAAGGAGATTGAGAAGGAGCAATCAGACAAAAGAGGATAAAAAATGTCTGCATCACTTACATCACCCACCAGATTTTATTGGGAAGATAAAAGGTTATAGATATGATTATGCTTTGAAATGTATAAGATAGTTTTAAGATAAAGATATTAGGATGGCTATATATCTATGATACTCTTCTTCATCCCTATGCTCTGAGTTAACATCTCTGGGTGATAACTTATTCAAGGAGCTTTTCTTGGTTGCTAAGTAGTTGAGAATATGACTACTACACTAGCAAATCAATTACTTGGGACTGGATAAGGGTAAATCTGACTCAACACAGGGGGCAATTTTTTTCCACTCATCAGCTTGGAATACTTCTATTTCTTCTGCTCCCAACAAAAAAGGGCAGAAATTGTGTCCAGAATCCCCATTTCTATTATGAATAGTATGTATTCCAGTAGCCTAATGTTATAAAACTATAATTTCTACTCTATTCATAAAGCTACACCTTCAAAAGGAAAATAAAAATAAAAGCAATAATATTTTGATGTGAACAAACTGATTTATGTAACCCAATTCAATTCAACAAACATTTAATGAGCACCTACTATCTGAACAATTTCTGGATGTTCAGTCCTGGGGATGCAAAAACAAAAATAAGGCAGCACCTATCCTCAAGGAATTTATATTCTATAACACTGCAATCCTCTCCTGCACAGCTATTAAAAAAAAGTTATGTTTTATTGGAACACACTTTTATTGGAAAGGTTATCTATTATATAAATGATTTCTTTCTTTATCTGAAATTCACTCCCAACATTTCAAAGAATTACAGAACCAGAAAAAACAACCTTAGGGATCATTCATTCCAAATGATACATTTTACAGAAAGGACACAGGAACAGAGAGGTCATCAAGCAACATACTTATTAATACACAGCTAGTTAGTTGTGAAATCCAAACTAGAACCTGGGGTATCTGACTCTAAATTTAGTGCTCTTTCCATGACACCAAACTTACCTCTTTAGCAGGTGATATTCTCTAAATCTTACGCTAATGGGCTTGCTCTACCATGAAACTGCCTTTCATCTTTATCATCACTTTTGTGAATGGGATAATTCTATGGCTTCTATGACATTCTGACAGCTGTAATAAAACTAAATATAAAGCCCTCTTGGAATAATTGGTTTCCTTCTGTGGCATAGTAAATAGGAGTAATAGAACTATGAGTACTTTGGTATGCCAAGAATTCATGTTTAGATTTATTTATTTATTTGTTGGTATAAATGGCATTCTCAACCTTTCTGTGTTTTAAGAAATGGTCTTTAGGGGGCAGCTAGGTGGCACAGTGGATAGAGCACCAGCCCTGGATTCAGGAGGACCTGAGTTCAAATCCGACCTCAGACACATAACATTTAACTAGCTGTGTGACCCTGGGCAAGTCACTTAACCCCCATTGCCCAACTAAAAAAAAAAAAACAAACAAACAAAAAAAGAAATAGTCTTTAGCATGGATGAGGTTACATAGGATGAGTGGGTATGGCTTTGCTGTAATCCGATCTTCACTGGAGTATGTTTTAGCTCCATGCTAAATGGAAGCTGCACAAAATCAAGGACTGTATCTTATCTAAAAATGCTTCTCCTAGCACAGTATACTGTGCACACAAGTGCTTAAAAAGTGTTTGTTGGATGAATGAAAGAAAAAAAATACCCTTTTGAGTGTAGCAGAGTACAAAGAATTCATTGCTCTGCAACTGAACTGGTGGCAGCTTTTTCACATTGAGTTTTGTATTTTCTCAGACCATCCACATTCAATCTAGACCACAAGCCTTTCCATCCTCAGTGGGACATGACAAAGATTGTGTCCTGCTAAAAGGACTTTAAATAACCCTGTGTTATTTACATGCCACGATGACAGAGTTAGCTAAGGTTTTAGTGGACGAGCACTAAGGATGAGTACATTTGTAAATTCATACGAAAGGACACAGAGTGGAAGGAACCACAGAGATCCAGAGAGATAAAATTACATATCTCATTTCATACAAGGAGAATAAGTAGGATATGACTCAATGTCCTCTGATTTCAAATCCAATACTTTTTTCATTGAACCAAACTGTTCTCATCAGTTGGCCCCACTGGCTTTAAATTTCTTTTGCTCATGTAAAATGACAACAGGGACAGAATATTTATAGAATATCCTGGTACATACATGATTCTCCCACTAATGGGGCTTTTAGACATATCCACAGAATTACTGCAGGCATATATAGAAAAGCATCAATGTAAACATATTAAGGCAGTTAGGGGGTATAGTGGATAGAGCTGTGGGCTTGCAGTCAGAAAGACCTGAGTTTAATTCCAGATTCAGACATTTACTAGCTGTGTGAGCTTGAAAAAGTCACATAATCTCCATTTGCTTCAGTTTTCTCAAATATAAAATGAGGGTATACCATGCACCTCATAGGGTTGCTGTGAGGCTATAACCCTTAGTACAATGTCTGACACATAGTAGGTGCTTAATAAATGCTTATTTCCTTCCCACTTCCCCTATTGTCATTTCCCTCTCCCTCTGATTCCCAAATGGTGATTGTGAATTCCACAAGGCTTGAATCTAGGAATTGTTTTGAGTTATGGTATTCCCATTTGAGAATCACAACTGAAATCATTTACAAAAAAACAAACAGGAAAATTAGGACATATATTAATAATTAAATGTAAAAAAAGTTTCAAAATCTTCATGATTTCAAAAAAGAACTACCAATTTGATCATGAGAGTTGTGCTGTAATTCAGATATTTCTAGTTACTGTTATTCACCACAAAAAAGAAGTCAGCATTACTAGCAGACTGAGTATTAGATTTGGTATCAGGAAGACGTGGATTCAAATCTCACCTCAGTCTTTTACTACCTGGGTGACCATGGGCAAATTATTTAATCTCTGTGAATTACAGGCAGCACTCTAAAACTGTAAGTGGTAGAAGGTTTTGTGACCTGCTTCAGTGTGGGAGTTCCTATAGTAGGAAATCACAGACCTTTTATATATTTATCTATTGATAATCATATATATATATATATATGTGTGTGTGTGTGTGTGTGTGGTGTGTGTGTGTGTGTGTGTGTGTGTGTGTATGTACATATATATTAAAGGATATTTTAAAGATAATATTGTCTTCTCCGCACAGGAATTTTTCAACCTGTCAATTTAAGAAATTTACCTTTTTTCTCCCCATTCCTTAACACCAACTTGTTTGACCCTTTCCTGTCTCTCCTCAAAAAGTGTACAGACACAGAAATAAGTGCACAAATAAGTTGTTTTCATAATAAATTTATCTGATTGATATAGTTTGTCAAAGCAATTTCTGTACAGAGCCAGAGTTATAAACAGTTACTCTCCAGTTGTGAATTAGGTATTTCAAAAAAATGTACAGGTAGTAATTTCCTATTTGATAGTGACATTTAGTGATAGTACCTACTATATGCTAGGCTCTGTGCTAAGCACTGAGGATACAAAAATAGGCAAAAGACATTAGATTTGTACAATCTAATGAAGGAGACAACATGCAAACAAATATATACAGAGCAAGCTATATACAGAATAAATAGGAAATAATTTAAAAGAGGAAAATCACTAAAATTAAGAGAGGTTTCCTGCAATAGGTGGGATTTAGTTGGGACCTAATGGAAGCCAGAGTTCAGTAGTCAGAGAAGAGGAAGAAGAGTTTTTCAGGCATGAGGGGACTGTCAGAGAAAATGCGAAGCCAGTGTCACTGAATCAAAGGGTGTGTGACAGGGAGTAATGTGCAAGAAAACTGGAAAGGTAGGAAGGGGCTAGGTTATGAAAGGCTTTGAATGCCAAGTGGAACGTTTTGCATTTCCTCCTTAAAGGTGATAGGGAGCCACTAGACTTTATTAAGCAGGGAAGGGAGATGGTTGGACCTGTGCTTTAGGGAAGTCACTTTGGTGGCTGAATGGAGAAGTACTGGAGTAAGGAGAAACTCAAGGCAGGCAAACCCACCATCAGGTTATTGTAATAATCAAAATGTGAGGTGATGAGGGCCTGCACTGGAGCGGTGGTGTCAGGTGAGAGAAGGGGGAGTATTTGAGAGATGTTGCAAAGGTGAAATAAGGCATTGGCAACAACTTAAATATCAGGGCTAAAAAAGAGTGAGGAATCCAGAATGACTCCTAGGTTGTGAGCCTGAGGGACTGATGGGATCATGTTGTCCTGTACAGTAAGAGAGAAGGTAGGAGGTGAGGAGAGTTTAGTGGGAAAGATTATGAGTTCTATTTTGTACATAATGAATTTAAGATGTCTACTGGACATCCACTTTGAGATGTGAGAAAGGCAGTTGGAGATTCAAGACTGGAGGTCAACAGAGAGATTGGTGCAGGAAAGGCAGAGTTTTGGGGCAGGGTATATAGATTTAAGAATTATCAGCATAGAGATGGTAATTAATCCATGGGAGTTAATGAAATCACCAAGTGAAGTGAAGTAGGGAGAAGAGAAGAGGGCTCAGGACAGAACTCTGAGGAACACCTATGAGTAAAAGGCATGATCTGAATGAGGATCCAGCAAAAGACACATAGAAGAAGTGATCAAATAGGTAGAAGGAAAACCAGGAGATGGTGGCCTGCAAACCTAGAAAGAAGAGAGTATCAAGGAGGAAAAAGTAATCAACAGTGTCAAAGGCTGCAGAAAGGTCAAGGAGAATGAAGATTGAGAAAATGTCATTGGATCTGGAAACTAAGAAATCATTACTAACTTTGGAGAAAACAGTTTTAAGAGGAGAGAAAGTGGAGACACACCTGTTGTAGATGGCCTTTTTCAAGAAGTTTAGCTATAATGGACAGAAGAGATATAGGAAGGCATCAGGGATGCAAGTATCAAATCTGTTTTTTTTTTTCAGGATAGGGTTCACATGGACCAAGTAAAATCTTTGAAGACCTCTCAACAGCAACATAAAGGCAGCTCGGTGGTGCAAAAGTCCTGGAGTTATGAGGACCTGAATTCAAATCTGACCACAGACACTTACTAGCTGTGTTACCCTCAGCAAGTCACTTAACCCTATTTGCCTCAGTTTCCTCATCTGTAAAATGAACAGGAGATGGAAATGGCACATCACTCCAGTATCTTTGCCAAGAAAATCCTAAGTGGGATTACAGAGAATCCAATAGGACTGAAAAAACTCAGCAACAACAACAACAACAACAACACAATAGTAATGTAATCTTGATTCTGCCCCCATCCAGGGTTCATATTCTTCATCCCATCTCTCTTTATCTGCATCTACATAAATCACATCTCAGGCCTGGAGAGAAAATTTCTGACATTCAACTAGTAATGTGTCTTTTTAGATCTTATCTTTTTAATCTGAAACTCCTTCTAGTCCCTGTGGTTCTCTCTCCTAGAAATTACCACTCTGAGTTTCCATGTTTATCATGCACCCTAGGGCTTTTCTTCTTTTCCACATACGAGAACAAAGCGACCACTCTGAATCTTCTCAGAACTATTCAGCTACTGGATGTATGAATGCTTTCACTATCTGCCCACCATTACCACTTCAAAACAGCAAAAAGCACTTGAGAAATTTTGAGAGAGATGATTATTATGACTATTGATAATATTCCTGTAGGAAACCAAAGCATCTACAGTAAATACATGTCAGCTAAAACGTATGATGCACAATGTCTTTTTCGAGGTGGTAAAATGTTGCCCAATCATGCCATTTAATAAGGTGCTATCAGAGAGTTGAAGAAACTTTGACTTGAGATTATGATCCAAAGAGCCAATGCCCTTATGATTCAAAGAAGCCAGGTTATTCCAAGGGAATTTATAGGTGAAACAGAGAGGACAACAAATGGATGTAAAATGAAACAAATCTGCTGGCATTTTTATTATAATCTATTATCATAGATGAGTTAGTGGATTAACCACTTTTGAATTATATAATTCAAAGCATAGATTTACTATTTGAAGAAATAGCAATGTGCCTGAAGAAGAAAATGAATTTGAAAGGAATAGTTGGACCTGACAATATAGATAGCAAAGAAATTTGTGCTAGAGGCATCACACATTTAAAGGCACCTAAGGATAGATTTTCATGATACCTCAAAGAAGAGAAGATTCTAAAAAAATAAAAAGAGCAAAGATAGTGCTTTTACTACTCACCCTCCTCCCCAAAAAAAGTGACTTTGAAGACATTCATATGCGTACTTTCTCATCTCAAGAAAATCTTTTTAAGAAGGTCTATCAATGCACTAAGGGTATCTTTGATGAAAAATGAAAAGGGAACATGCAGGCAAGCTTTTGCAGACAATCATAACGAAAGCTGACATTTATGTAACAATCTAAGGTTTGAAAAGTGCTTTACCTACATCATCTCATTTGGAAATTCAGAGCCTGTGAAGTAGGTGCTTTTATTATACCTATTTTACAGATTAATAAACTGTGACATACAACAGTTAATTGAAAGCATAGAGTGATAGAGCTTATAAATGACTAATTGTGATTTTATTCAATTTAAAAAAAATAATTATTCACTACTTTGTGCATAATTACTGCATAATGCACTGAGGATACAAAAGTAGTACTAGGAGGGGAATAGAGAATGTAGAGATAAATAAATACACAGCATATAAGACATAAATGCAAAATAATTATAAGATGGGGCAGGTTTAACAACTGGGAGGACCAGAAAAGTCCCCTTATAGGAGGTAACCTTTCAGCAGCAACTTGAAGAGACCTAAGGGATCCAAGAGGCAGAGTGGAGAAGAGAATTCATTCCAAGTATGGAAAGATTACGCAAATGCATAGAGGTACTATATTCGGAGAAACGTATACTAGTTTGACTGGAACACATATGTAAATTCCAGAAAATTTCAGATCTCCATAGCTCCAGACTAGCAGAACATTAGAAAGGTACTGATAACTTTGAGATGACAACTTTGAAGTTTTACCAATAGCTATGAGATGATTTGTATATGTTAATGAATTAACCCCACAGAGGCACATATAGGAGTTTGTCTCCCAACAAAACCCTATAAAATGAGACTTAAAACTTCTGTCTCCTACCACTGAACACTCTTCCATAGAGCACATCTGCCTAGTGCTCTCAACTCTAATCCATGATGAGGTGAATGGTACTTTTGCTTCTCCCCCTCCCCATTCTCTTATCCATGCTGGTTGTCTTCTTTCACCATCCCATCCCATTCCCAAGCACCACTGTCTGCCTTTGTACCCTTTATGCTTTATTAAAATGTGACAGCCACCCTGTTTCTCACTGCCAATCGTGGTCTTTCCCAGGGAATACCCAAAGAACCAGGTGTTCCTGACCCATTTTATAATTTCACAATTTCATAAATGAATGATTAATTCAATCACCTTATCATTTACAAATTTCTTAATATACATCATCCAAATTTACCTTCCCAACCATCTTGTGGAATAGAATTGTAGATTCTGAGCTACAAGGAATGCCTAATGCTCTTATTTTACAGATGAGAAAATTAAGGCCCAGAAAGGTTAAAATAACCTGCCCAGTATTACAAACAAATAGATAAAAAAGTTGAGATTTGAAACTGGATCTTCTGATTCCATATCCTAGATGCATTATACTTTACTATGTTTCTCACTCCATCAGCAGACCATATCTTTATGTTCATATAACTAAGAATTATAGGGAATATATCATCCTGCCATGTTTATCTTTCATCCATTAAACATTGACTCAAAAAAGCAAAACAGAATTTAATAGGCTCTGCTCTGCTATTGCTATGCTAAGATCATATTAGAATGTGGTAGTGTTTTATTGTGGACAGAAATTTGTCCAGGAGGACTTGGGTTCAAGTTCCATCTCCTGCACATACTGGTTGTGTGACCCTGGGTGAGGCACTTAACCTTTCAGTGATATAGGCAATTTTCTATGACTCTAAGTTGTAGAGCAGTGTTGATCTGCATTTATAAAGGGAATTTCTACCTATGCCTATGAAATCACAACTTTGGTAAATTAAAAGAAACAAAAACCCAACATGTTAGAGAGGAAATACAGTTGGTAGTGGGGTAGAACTCTGGACTTGAGATCAGGAGACCTGAGTTCAAATAGGATCTCAGACATTTACTACGTGAGTGGCCATAGACAAGTTGTTATACTTCTCAACTTTCCTTTTGATACATGCGTGCTTCTGTCAAAGGGATACTGTGAGGTAAACACATCGCAAACCTTAATGCACTATATAAATGTCAGTTATTATTACAAGATTCCTTGATAGGTGCAACCACATAGTTAACTTTGTTCAATGATCCTCTGATTAGTAATATAAGTAAGACATAAAACGAGGAGTCATATGCTTGAAAAAGGCATTCACCCCTGTTATGGAAGGAGTTCTGCATTAAGTCCAAATCAAAATATGAGCTTGATTACTTAACACTTAGTAATTCTGTCCTCATAGCCTAATAGTCAGTTTGCCTCTGAAAATGTCAAACTTACAGCCAAGGACTCATCAAATGGCACAAGGAATTGATATTCATTGACCTTTTTGTTTTTCTCCAATGGGATATGGGAATACGAATGCATTTACTTTCCCTCATAATGATGCCAAATTTAACCACCCATCACCATAGTCTTATTAAGCAGAGGAAAAAAAGGTTGCTTTCTCACTGTAGTGTGATTGATTTTATGGTAAGTATTCAATATTCAGCCAAGAAGTATTGCTTAGGAGTGTTAGAATTCAGACTGCATTTGTTAATTTAGAGCAAAAGTTACCCACATGCATACAAATTTCTCATTGAGGAGAATGATTTGTGTATGCAAAACATTGTCTAGAAAACCAAGAATATGAAAAAACCAGCAAAGAATGTGTTCTTGGCCCATGTGAGAAATAATACACAACTTATTTTACAAACTCTTAGGGAAAAAAAGTGAAAATGGGAGAAATAATGTGACATATTCATCCCAATATTCTCAAATATTCTAAAATAAAATGGTGCAAAAAATTAACCACAGGCATCCCTGGAGTAGACATAATATTCATAAACTTGATGAAAGTGAATGGATAAATTGAGGCTCATTTTTCCTCTTTATGGATAGGAAGTTAAGGTTTACGTACATTCCAACAGAATTTTTCTAGAAGATGCAGTCTAAGGTGGGATCCTATTATTCCATGCCTTTATTCAATATAAAAGGTGGCAACTGAGGTGTGCCAAGAGAGGAGAAAAGATAGTTATCATAACCTAGAAATATGTCTGATTTTAAGAGAAAAATCTGGGAGTAAAAGTGATCAGAGCCTCAGTGACCCTTGGCAGTTATAAATTCATACGGAGTTATCAATGTCTCTGTTGAGAGATTGTATTACTGACAGCAATGAAAAACACCACCACTTTAGTCATCAAGTTAGAATTTTAGAGCTGGGCTTGAGAAATAAACTAATCTAAGCTCCTTATGCCACAAATGATGCAACTGCAGTTTAGAGAGGCTCAATGACTTGCCCAAGGTCACACATGTCAAAGGCTGCCCAGGGAACTAGTACTTGTATCTTCCTAGGTTTTTCAGTGAAAATGCCTTGGAAAGCTGTTTGGTTTCCACCTTTGCCCTTACCTAGCTGTGTAACCTTATACAAGTTAATCCACCGCTCATACATTTAAATAAACAATTGCTATGTATCTATTATGGACAAGACACTGTGATAAGTAGAGAAGATAATAAACTTTTTTTAAAAGGGTACAGTCTCCAAAGAGATCATGAAAATGAGAAAAGGATCCACATGTACAAAAATATTTATAGCAGCTTTTTCTGTGGTGGCAAAGAATTGGAAATTGAGAGGATGCCCATCCATTGGGGAATAGCTGAATAAGCTGTGGTATATGAATGTAATGAAATACTATTGTGCTATAAGAAATGATGAGCAAGCCAACTTCAGAAAAACCCAGAAAGACTTGTATGGACTGATGCTGAGTGAAATGAACAGAACCAGGAGAACACTGTACACAGTAACAGCCGTGTTGTGCAATGACTAACTTTGATAGACTTAGCTCTTCTCAGCAATGCAAGGATCTAAGATATCTCCAAAAGTCTCATGATGGAAAATGCTATCTACATCCAGAGAAAGAATATGGAACTTGAATGCAGATGGATTTTTGCTCTTGTGGTTTCTCTTATTGGTTCAAATTCTTCTTTACAACATGACTAATGTGAAAATGTGTTTAATAGGAATGTATATGTAGAGCCTATATCAGATTGCATACCATCTTGGGGAGGAAGGAGGACATGGAGGAGGAGAAAATTTAAAATCCAAAAGCTTACAGAAGTGAATGTTGAAAACTAAAAATGAATTAATATTAAAAAAGAAAATAAAAGAAAAAAGAAAAAAAGAGTAAAAGGATACAGCTCTAAGCTCTCAATAAGCTTGCACTGAACCAGTAGAAAGAGAACAATATACATAAAATACTACAAATAAATAGAAAACAAGATCAGTAGTGATACAGTAACAGATGATATCTAGGAAAAACTTAAAAAGAAAGCACTTGGGAGGGAGGAGTCAGGCGAAACTTCAAAAAAGTGTTCTTAATTTTTTTTGTCATGTAGCCTTTCAAAGCCTATGAACCCTTTCTCAGAATAATGTTTCTAAATGAATAAAATAAATACATAAGATTAGACAGGAATCCAATTGTATTGAAATAGAATTAACACTTTTTTAATACACCTAGGTTTACAAACTGCAGGTTAAGAACCTCTATCATAGAAGATATGAACCTAAATGTAATGTTGAGGAAAGTGTATTCCAAACATGGGAAATATATAAAAGCACAGAAGTGTAAGATGACATATCTCCAGGATGGCCAAATGCTTAAAAGAGAGTAAAGTGACTTGAGAGTGGGTAGATTGGAGTCAAATTGCAGAGGAAGTTGCATTTTCCTCCTACAGACAAGAAATAAGAAGCCACCGAAGTTTGTAGTTTTTACATCTATCAAACGATAATAATATTATTATATTTGTAACATTTCATATGCTAATATCAAGTGATGGCAAGGGGTTTCGGGGGGAGAGATAATCAATCTTGTTTACCACAGCTCACTCCACAGCTAAACTGGGAAGTAAAAGCATGGTGTGTTCCTTTCTTAGTGTTAAGAATAATAATAGCTAATTTTGATATAATACCCTAAGGTTTAAAAACTGTTTTAAACATATTATCTAATTTGATCCTCACAGAAGCCTTGTGAGATGCTAATATCTTCTTTTTTCAGATGAGTAAACTGAGACTGAGATAAATGATTTGCTTAGGGTCACATAGTTGTATGTGATTGAGGAAGGACTCAAACTCAGATCTTCTTGTCTTCAAGTATACCCCTTTATTGACTATGCCATGCTGCCTTCCATGTAGAGGAAATTAAGGTAATTGTATACGGTCAAATTGGCTCAAACAAACAAACAAAAATCATGCTGAAATAGGAAAAATATAATCAAAGTCCCTCATTCTGAGGCGCAAAGAGATTAAGACCACACAGTATTTTGGAAGAACTGAAGTTAGAACCCCTGGGTCTCCTCACAGCTCTTTCCTCTATATGTTTTTTCACAGATACAACCTAAGCCAACTGGTCATGACAAGTCAGTAAGCTAAACAAAGAGTAGATCCATGGTTCCTTGTCAGCTACTAAATCAAACCCAAATGCCTGACCCTGGGCATTCAAGAAATTACATCCACCATCTTGTCTTGCTGTCCTAATACCATCTTTCTCATGATTCCCCCATACGGACCTATAAGAAGCCAATCTGCTTCACACCTCCAAGAAACAGGTTACAAATTATCACCTCTATTCATTTACTGCTATCATTCCCCACTTGAACTACTCTCTTTACTAATCCTTGCCGATACAAATATTACACTTTCACTGTGGCCAAAAACTTTTTTCTTCCAAAAAGCCTCAGTATAATGTCCAGAATAGTTTAGGTGATAATACTCTTCCCTGATCAGATTTCATCTAGATTCCCATATTCAGTTTTGCTTAAAAAGGACACTGATAAATTAGAGAACTTCCAAAGGACGGTGATCAAGATGTTGAGGGACCTGAGATTCTTCTATACAAAGATCAATTAAACTGTGGATTTGAAGAAGACTCAAGTGTTCTACCATCAGATTTTCCAAGTTACTATATGATTTTTTTTTTTGCTGCATATCATGGAAGGATCATTTTGGCAATCATTTTTAAATATATAAAATAAAATATATAGGATTATTAAGGAAATCAATAATACTGATATACAGGTTTTTGTTTTTACATTTAGAGATCTCAGGTTAAGAATACTGGATTACAGGAATTGTGACATTTAGCCTGGGGGGAACAATTTTTTGGATATTTTTCTTGAACTTGAATGGCTGTTACATGGAATAGGGAATGTATTCTTTTTTACTTCTTGGCCTCAGAAAGTAAATGTTGGAATACCGGGAAAAAATTACAGAGGCAAATTTTAGAAAAAAAAAGTTTCTGACAATCTTATCTAAAAGTGGAAAAGCCTTAAGAGACTGTTGGATTCCCTCACTTGAGTTCTTCAAGGATGACCATTTATAGAAATGTTTGTTGACCACATACTGGTAGGGCTATATGGCCTCCGAAGTGCCTTCCAATGCTGATATTCTGTGATTCTGGTGACTTTTCGCTACATGTAAATGTACATTGTTTATTTCAAAGGTAAACCTTGGGCCAGAATGCCTATGACTTGAAGGACTCTAACTAATTTTGGAAGAGCACCAATCTCTGCTCAAACCCTTAGCTAGAACCTTGGGGACATCATTGCACTAAAGCAGTTATTTTCAAACACATTTATAAGAAAAAAGTTTTAGTATAAGAAAAAGTAACAAGCAATCATTTAATTTTCTGAAATACATAGTTCATCAGAATCTCAAGTCCCAAAGATTCCATAGTGAGTGTTTCCCTAGGTCACATATAATCTTAGCAAGGAGGCTTCTCATAATAAAATCATCTTTGAGCTGTTCTTGTGGAACCTGCTAACTCACTCCCATGATTTCTACTTCATTGTTCTCTGCTGATTCATTCATGGATCAACAAATAGATACTATACTAAAGGCTGAGGATACTTAAAGACTAATGTCACAACTATTCAAGTTCTTAAATTGTCCCATGAGTGCCTTAGATAAGAGAACATGGTGTACTTGAAACTGCATGGAATTTAGAGCTAGAAGCTCAAAGTTCATACATCAACCTTGTTACTTGCTACCTTCATGAAAGTAGAACCCATTTGTTAAATGAGTCAACAAAGCCCTCCTCAAAATTCAATTATCTTAAACCTGTGTTTTCACACAATTAAAAGAATTCTTATCCTGGCTGGTAGTTACAGCCCTTTCCTGAAGAACTGACAGCTTTAGCACTGAAGAAAATAATAACAATAATAGCTACTATTTATATAGGGCTTTCAGGTGTGCAAAATGTTTTATATGTTACTGCATTTGGTCTTGAATGAATTTGAAGATGATTTTGAAATACTTGAACAAGTATTTTTCTTTATTGGGGCTCATCCCTTTTGTTTGTAATTCGCCTTTCTCTGTATATGTAGAGACATCCAGGAGATAGGAATTTTTAGGATTCAATCCCCTCATTTCACAGTTTCAAAAAGGTAAAGTGATTTGCTTGACATTAAACAGGTAGCAAGAAGCTGAATTATAATTTAAACCAAGATCTTCTGTCTCTAAACACAACACTCTTTTCATTAAACCATTTTGTGAATTATAATGTAATTTCCTTCTTTCCTTCCTTCCTTCCTTTTCCTTCATTCTTTCCTTCATTTTTTCTTCCTTTCCTTCTTCCTTCCTTTCTTCCTTTCCAAGACACCTTCAATTCCATGAACCTCCATCTCCATTCCCCCAGTGCCAACTATGAGCAAGATCTTTGTGCTATTCTCACAAAATGATCCAATCACTGTTCCTCAAAGAACTCACTCTTTGGAGTTTTATTCCAACTAGAGCTTGATTCTAGTTTGCTAGTGATGGGGGAGGGAACATGAATTAGGATTTTATAATTTAACTTGATATGTACTCTCTATACTACCTCTGTTTTTCTTCCTGATTTGTTGGGAAGTCCTTTCCCAGCTCCTTGGGGAGGAGTCCTTTACTAAAGTATCATATCCTAGATCTCCAGAGGCTACCAGAACAGTTCAGCTCTTCTTCAGTTCAGTCATATGAGACACTGGGAAATTATACAAAGTGAGGACATGTAAAGAAAACAAGAAAGCCCCCACCATGGGTTAAACATATGTTTATCTTGTCTCCTAACTAGATTCTAAACATCTCAAGAACAGAGACCCTGCCTTGTACATTTGTGATTGAGCAGAAAGAGCACTGGACTTGAAATCAAGAAGATCCAATTTCTTATCCTGGTTTTGACACTCATTTAACCTTGGGCAAATCACTATACTTCTGATCCCCAGTTTGTTCATCTGTAAAATGGGGATGATAGTCTTCATACCCCCAACTTGTTCTGGGATGGGTCTGACTCACAACAGTATCCTGATAGTTAAATTTCCATATAAGAACAAAATGATGTATCCATTAG
Organism: Vombatus ursinus; assembly: GCF_900497805.2. Taxonomy (NCBI): domain Eukaryota; kingdom Metazoa; phylum Chordata; class Mammalia; order Diprotodontia; family Vombatidae; genus Vombatus; species Vombatus ursinus. The sequence continues at coordinate 25,328,776 of NW_020954562.1, read as the reverse complement.
ATTTTCAACAGTTAATTAAAAAGGGGGTTATTAGAGTAGCTAGGTGGCACAGTGGATAGAGCACCAGCCCTGGAGTCAGGAGGACCTGAGTTCAAATCTGGCCTCAGATCAAATACTTGACACTTACTAGCTGTATGACCCTGGGCAAGTCACTTAACCCCAATTGCCTAAAGAAAAATAAGGGGGTTATTTAGCCATGGCAGAAGGATAAGTATTGAGGATATCTGGAGCTGAATCACCTAAGTGAAGCTTCCTTGCCATCAGAGTGACCCTGGAGATTCTCAGGCCATAATAAAGTAATAGCAACAGTCTGAACCTTTAGACCCCTCAGCCAACTAACCTCAAAGTCTTAATGCCATTTAAGAGAAAAAATTAGCCTAACTTGCATGGAGGGGACAGAGAGGAGGGGAGAGCTATGATAAGTTACTACCAGAAAACTTCACAGAATTTTCATGAAAAAATAAACCATGACACACTGTAGAAATGTCAGTAATCATCAATAGTAAGCCACATAAAAAGTAAATAAACTCAGTTACTGAATGTTGAGCTGGGCCTTTTCCTTTAGTTAGTACACCCATACTGGCTTATAGCTGTCTTACAATTTAGCTAAACCATTAATAACAGTAGCATTACATTGAAACCTTTCAAGAGGCATGTCAGGAATCTGGAATTGTCTCTTTCCCTCTGAATGAGGTCTCCACTGGTATGAGAAGTAATCAGATAGAAGGATCTTTTTAAGCCTTCAATTTTCTTGATCTCTTTTCACATGTTTAGGTGTAGGTTCACTTTTTCATCATGACTCAAAGACATTTTTTTTCATCTTAATCAAATGTTTAAACTGCTGCCCTTTGCCCTTTTTTCCTTACACACCAAGATCTGCTAACTCTTGACCCTGTTGGTATAACAGAATGTCCCTTTGGCTTCCATTTTCTATTTCCAGTTTCTTTGTCCGTTCTTACACAGCACCACCTTCTGGCCACTAAGGCTCCCATGTCAACTCTACAACTCTTGGACAGACTCTCTTGATTCTACTCTAAGAAATGCTTGCCTAGGCTATACACTTCCAACCATTCCCCACCTCCCACCTTCAGTATCACTTGCTAATAGCCACTCTCAGTGAATTAGCTTGTTGTGCAAAGGTCTATGTTCATTTTTTTTAAAGCATCAAAGATATGCCACAATGAACAAGATTACACTGTCTCACATATTCATTCTCCTCATTGGATCCATGCTTCTCACACTTTACATGGCCATGCTCCCATATCTCAAATTTCACCCTGGAAGTGAAAGTGTACTTACTAGCTTCTCAAAGCTGATTTTAGTGATTATTTGAGGAGTCATAAGGATACAAACTTGGCAAGAAGAAAGTCAGGCAGCTAGATGTAGTAGATAGTGTAGGTAGGGCTTGAGGTAAATTTTATCAGACATTTACTAGCTATGTTACCCTGGGCAAGCCACTTAACCCTGTTTGCCTCTGTTTCCTCATCTGTAAAATGAGGTAGAGAAGGAAATAGCAAACCACTCCAGTATCTTTGCCAAGAAAATCCCCAATTGGATCATTAATAGTTGGACATGACTGAAAAACAACTAAACAGCAACTGAACAAAAAAAAAAAAGTGAATGATGGGTGTTCCTTGTAATAATATTTAATTCAATTTAAATATATTTGGTACAAATTACTTTTATAGGAAGAAAATTCACACAGAGGAATTCCAGAATGTCTATAACCACCTTTTCACCATTCACCATCACTAGAAGTTATAAAGTGACTACCATGCCAGGTCAACCATCCATTAAACTTTGTTGAACTTTGATCAATATTTTAATACATTGTCATTTTATTTGGAACTTTGGGATTACATTCAGTTCTGCAATAAACAACATATGGTTTCCCAAAAAGGACCATGCTATGCAAAATTATGTAATTAAAACCACAGAGCTTATGGGACAAATGTGGCTAGAGGTACAACACTCAAAACTTTCATGAGTGACACATTTAAAAAAAGACTGAAACCTAATAAAAATGGTAACCAAGCTTTATACATGTCATTACAAATACATAAATACTACAATAAATAGTGACCACATCTGTGGCCTTCAACTGCTGCTCATCCTGAACCTCTGGCTACATAAGCAAATTAGGAAGTAACTGACTGTAACTCTGGGACTAGAGGGTCAGAGGCCCTGGTAGAATAGGGTGGAGGTGGTGAGGTCTATGCCTTCTCTGCTCATACCTCCTACTGCACTAGAAGATATACAATAAATATGGCACTTACCTTGACAAAGACTTGAAGTTTGCTGGAAGAGAGCCTTGGAAATTTGCAGTTTGTGAGTTGTTATGAGGTGGTGCAGTTTTCTGAGTTCTTGCTGTGTTCTGCCAAAGAAATTACATAGAAGCTTTGAAATCTGTGTTATGTTCAAAAAATTCTCTATTAAGTCAATCAAATTAGAATAAACTTGTTTTCAAAAAAAGTACAGTAGAACTGAATGTATCTATTTCTATATGTTTCTTCATTGGCTAAATTTGATAAGCCCCCTCTTTCTTTCAGGTAACCCAGGCTTCCAAAAGACCTTCCAAAATCCTGTTTTCCTAATCCAGAATGACTGCCTGAGGTACAAACTTTTCTTTTCTATTACCTTCTGTCCATACTCTTCTCAGTTCAACCCAATCCACTATTTCCCATTTCACTTCCTATCTTTCCCTATACAAGTCCTTTTTCAATCACTGGATTGTAAACAAACTGCCCCCTATGACCAAATTACTCCTTGAGTATTTGTTTACTCTCCTAGTATTAACTGACTCCTAACTTTCTTATGATCACACTTCTAATTCTTAGTCATCTTCCCCTGTCTGCGCCACAATGCACAAGATCAAGAAAAGAAGTAGGCAAATTCTTTGCTCTTCACTGCTGTTACCAGACTATTGTCCTCTCACCATTACTGAATAATCTTCAGGCTATCTAATTATAATAGCCTCTACCTAGCCTTATCATCATTATCTATAAACCTTGATGATATTCTGTAGTATCAAGGAATTAAAAATTTAACCTTGTAATTTTCCTTTTTACTGGAATTTCCTTTTTACAGGAATATTAATAATACATCTTATACTCTGTCCTAAACATTCTTTAAACATCTCAGTGTCAACTAAACTTCATTTCCACTCCAATGATATCCATTTACATTTAACACCCCAACATTTTGCAGTGTTCCTCCTTCAATATCTTGAACTCCAAAACTCATCTCTCTGAAGATAACTTCCTACTCCACTGCTACCCCTACTACCAGTCCCCATTCACTTGTGTAGTCCTGTATTCTGGCTTGATTTATTTCCCAATCAAGCCTTGACCTTATGACCAACAATTTCAAAACTGTATTTACCACCCTAGAATCCTTCATATCCCTTGACCTTCCGGTCCTTACCGCTTTGGTAATCAGTGAGTCAATAAGCATTTACTAAGCACCTACTGTGAGCCAAACACTGTGTAAAGCACTGGGGATACAAAAAGAGACAAAAGAAAGTCTTTGACCTCAAGGAGCTCACAGTCTAAAGGGGAAGGCAACAAGCAAACAAACATATACAAATAAGCTACCTATAGAATGAATGGGAAACGATTAAAGGAGGGAAGGCACTAGAATTAAGAAGGATTGGAAAAGGCTACCTGTAAAAGACAATATTTTAGCTGAGATTTGAAGAAGTAAGGGAAGCTAGGAGGCACAGATGAGGGAGAAAACATTTCAAATGTGAGAAAGCCAGAGAAAATGCCTGGAGCTGAGAGATAAAGTATCTTGTTTAAGTAACATCAAGAGCCTGAAAAGGTAAGGGTTGGAGGGGGTTTAGATCATAAAGGACTTTAAACACCAAACAACAGATTTTGTATTTCATCTTGGAGGTGATAAGGAGTCACTGGAGTTTATTGAGAAACAGGATTGGACCTTCACTTTAGACTAATCACTTTGGTGGATAAATGGAAGATAGATTAGAGTGGGGAGCAACTTGAGGTGGGCACACCCACCACCAGGCTATTTCCTGGCAGAAGGGAGAAGATTTCAAGCATAGGGGACAGTCAGCCCAGAGAAGACAGATGGAGTGTCTTGTTCATAGAAGACTGTGTACACAATTGTCACTGGATTGAACAGAATGTGGTAGAGAGTAAAGTGTAAGAGACTTGGAAGGGTAAAAGAGCTAGGTAATGAAAGACTCTGAATGCCAAGACAGTTAATACTTACTCAGTTAAGCCCCTATCTCTATATTCTCATCATGGTGCAAATTGCTGAGAATTTCTGGAAAATGTCGCTAAACTGTGCTGACTGGCACAACAAATATGACCTTTCTAACCTCAATTGGGTCCTTATTGCGGCTTGACAATCTTTTTATTTAACCATTTGTGAATCCCTCTTCAATTCCTCCAAGTGGCTATTTCAAACTTTCTCTATGCATTGTTATATCTATTCTCCACTCCCTGCTATGGATGACATCACTTCCCACTTTACTGAGAAGACCGATTTCCCTTCATATGCGTTCCCTCACTTTCCTTCCTCTCCATCTCAGAATTCTTCTTTATATTCATCTTTCCTCTCTCTTCTTCAGTTCCTGTCTCTGAAGAAAAAGTATATATCACTTCCTAGTCAACACCGACCTGGTCAAATGCCCTTGAACCTCCACTTAACGTCACCCCATCAGTTATACTTTTTCACTCTTACATATTAAATCTTTCTCTATTGTCTGACCATCCCTCTTCCATAAATATTGTCTCACTATCCTAAGAAATCTTTCTCTGTATTCTGCTGACTCTTAATTTTTTTTAACTCACCAATACTTTTCAAAAGGTATTTTTACATTCACTGCTTTCATTTTCTTACCAGGTCACTCTTTAACTCTATGCAAAATGCATGTGAACCTCATTTTTTAAATTAAATTGTCCTCTGAAAGATCACCAATGAGAGATTCTCAGTCACTGTATGAGATCTTAGACATCATCTTATTCAGTTAGTTCTTTTTTACAAAGGAGGAATAAAGTTCAGATAGGTTAATTGATTTTTCAAGGTAATACAATTAGTTTGTAATAGAGTCAGGATTAGAATCCAAGTTATCTCATTCTTGGTCCAGTGTACATTTCATTTCATTATAGTTTATCATCTAATTCTATAGCTCAAGCCATCAGTACCTCCCATATGGAGTATTGCCGTAGCCTCTTAATTAGCATCTCTGATTCTAGCTTTTTCCTATTACAATCTTGCATATGGGCTGCAAAATTAATCTTCCTAGAACATAGTTCTGATTATACTCTTCCTATTATAAAAACCTTCACTGCCTCTTAAGTACCTAGAAAATAATGTCCAAACACTTCAGTTTGCCATTCAACCCTTACTATATAGCACCAAGCTATATTCTCAGCCTTATTTCTCATTTCTTCCTGTGAAGTTATTTATGCATCTGACATCTGGCTTATTTTCCTATAAGATTATAAGCTTTGTGAATACAAAAGACAATGTCATAATGATTATAATAATAATAACAATAATAATAAACAATCTCATTTATATTGCCCTTTAATATTTACAGTGCCCTTTGTCTTTGTCTCTTTTCATGGTGATAAAGAACTGGAAACTAAAGGGGTTCCCATTGTTTGGGGAGTGGTTGAACAAAATATGAGATATTAATACAATGGAATATAATTTGCTAAAAGAAATTATGAAAGTCAAGTTTTCAGACAAACCTAGGCAAACTTGAATGAAATAGAATAGAGTGAAGAGAACCAGGAGAACAATTTATACAATTAAAACAAAATTGTAAGACAAACATCTCTGAAAGTCTTAAAAACTCTAATCAATGTAATGACTAACCACAATATTCCAGGGGAATTATGATCAAGCATGCTACCCTGATGGAGAGGTGACAGATTCAGGAATGAGGCATATTTTGGAGGCATGAAGTGGGGGTGGGGAGACAAACTATAAGGGAATTTGTTTTGTTTAACTATACATATTTGTTGCAGGCATGTTGTTTTTCTTCTCATTTTTTTCCTCCATTGGGCGGAAGGGAGTTGTAATGAAGAAGAAACAGATTTTTATTAATTAAAAAAAGTAAAATTGAATTCAGAAATTTATTTAAAGTGCTTTGTCTTACTCCTTTTTGTATCTCCACCCCACAGACAATGCCTTGCATGTAGCAGACAACTCAATATATATTTGTTTAATTAAATTGAAAATGTCAACAAAGGGTAACAAGAAATGGTAGTGTAATGATAGCGGTAATAATAAATGGCAACTAGAGGGAGGTCCTATAAATGTGTCTAAAAGGCCACTCTTAGGGGGAAAAAATCTTTACTTGTGGTCTAATAAGGTAAACAGCAGGAAGCGTGTCAGTGACGTGTACTTATAACTTCAGCTGAATACAAGATGCCCTAATGGAGTCAGGAGTCTATTCAGGTTTAGTGCTCAAAATTCACACAAATGCATGAACCATAATCCCCAGTAGCAATTCACCTTTAGGCAATTTATATTCATGGTAGTCCCCCATCTAACTTTCAACTAAGAATCCGCAAGAGACCTCATAGGATGATTCCTTTGCTATTTGCATCTCTCTATCCAGCACAGGGAATAATGATACCACCCATTTATATATCACCTTCAAGTTTAGAAAGTGCTTTGCTCATAACAGTCCTGAGAATTACTGGGGGAAAAGCACTGGATTTGGAGTCATAGGGCCTATGATCAAATCTTGGTTTTGCCACTTGCTTTGTTTCCCTGAACAACTAACTAGCTTGTCCCCCCTGGGCCTCATTTTTACATCTGTAAAATGAGGGGATTGATTTAAATCAAGGTTTTGGTAGCACTTCTGATGAACCCTTTTGGCATTCTGATGAAGTCTATGGGCACCTTCTCTGAATAATATTTTAAAATGCATAAAGTAAAATAAATAGGATTACACAGGAAACCATTTATATTGAAACAGCTATAAAATATTACAAAAAAAACCAGACCCCTGAAATCTTTCCATGGACCCCAAGCTAAGCACCCCAATAAAGTTGTCCTTCAAGGTCTATTGGTGTTCTAAATCTACTCTATAATATCTCCATTTTGAAGATGAGAAAACTGAGGCTCAGAGATATGAAGACACTTCTCTGCTGTCACAAACCTAATTAATGTTAGGGTCAGGAATTGAATCTAGATCTCTTGGCTCCAAATTCAGTACTCCTTTTAATGTGTTGACACTCAGAATAGATTGTTTGAACCCAATATTTCTAAATTGAGACCTTTCTAAAACATTTTTATTTGTGGAATGAGTTGCATTGATTAATTTAACCAGATCAGTTTTACATCTCCCTTTACTTTGTCATCCTTATTGTCAGCCCATTTTGATACTTAAGGATATGAAGTAATAAAAAAGTGCACTGGGTTTGGAGCCAAAGATATTGTGGGTTCAAGTCCCAAGCTTTGCAAGTCCCAGCTGTGTAGCTTTGAGAAAGTCGTTAAACTCTAGTCCTTGGGTTGCTCTGCAGAAAAAAAAATACAGATAATGTTCAAGCTGCCTGTCTCACAAGGTGGTTATATAGATCAATTGAGGTAATATATGCAACATGTTTTGTAACCATAAAGCACACATAACTGTAAGCTATTAGTATTCTTATGGTGCTCACCCTTCCTTTCCCCTCTCAGAAACTCTAGCTGAAAAAAAAATTCATCCTCATTATTTTCCTGAAAACTTTCTGTGTCTTCATTTGGACAACACACAGATTATTTCAGAAATATCCATACTGGCAGGTGCCCTGAAGCAAATAATATGGTTACACAAATGATTTCTTAAACAACAGCACCAGAGCACATCCTCCACTATCACTATAGAATTCCTATAAGCCAACTAGATCATATTATTGTGAAATGCTAGTTAGAGAGAAGAGATAACTTGGAGATCACAGGAAATGCCACTGGGGGCATTTCTGAGAGAGAGTAGCCTGGAGAGGACATTTGCAAAGTTTAACTAGACAGTACCTTTAGGTAACTTTTTGATTGCCAATCTCACTTTCAAATAGCCTTAGAACATAGGATAATTAGAATTTCTAAGGAAAACAGAACCAACACCCCCAGATCTAATAAGGCTGTATCTATACACACCTCTGCCTGGATGTCCCAGAAGAGTTTTAGCCTTTTAAAAAGGAATCATCTTCTGTGTTTTGTTTTCATCAGAAGTGGTCAGACATTCATCATGTGAATTAGAAGGCTGACAAGATTAATAAGGCTACAAAGCATTAAGATTGCTAGGCTGCCTTCCTCGAGCTCCCCAAAGCTTCTGACACCAGGAGCCAGGTGCTGATGCCTTCTAGGAATTATCTAGCCTCCGGGGGGTCATTCTGAGTCAACTAGAGCCCAGACCAGTCAATCAACAGGCATTCACTGAATGCTTAATGCGTGCACAGTCCTGCACTAAGAATTAAGGAGGGAACAAAAGAAATCTGTATCCCTGAGGAACTCACAATATAGTTGGGGGAGATAAGCCCGTGTGAAATGTGAAAGGATTTGAGGACAGTTACAAAGTCTCATACCAACCACTGCAAAGTGGCATCCTAGAGAACAAATGTGTAAACGTTAAGAAGCTGCAGCAGCTCATGCTAAAGAAGAGAGGCTAATCAAGGTTCATTCATCCATCCACTTAATTCAATTTCAATTCATTCTTTTATTCAATCAGCACCTGTTGAGTGCCTACTATGTGAAAGCCATAATGGAGGATAAAAAGATGAATAAGATATGAATCTCGTAGGACAATAGACAAAGCTGGAGGACACCTTAGACATCAGGAATTGGACCCATATATGATGACAATTCACATAGTTCTTATATTCTGTTTTACGTAGTTGTTTGCATGTTGTCTCCACCATTAAGATGGAAGGTCCTTGAGAAGGAGGATTGTTGTTTACTTTGCATCCTCAATACTTAGCACTGTGCAGCAGGCTCTTAATAAATGCTTATTGACTGACTGATTGACTGATGTAGATATAATGTTTATTCATTTTTGAAAAATGAGGTAAAGTGTACATGTATTAGCACCCCTTTTTAAAGGCAAGGTTCTGAAAGGTAAACTGACTTCCTGAGGTCACAAAACCAGTAAGTTTTGAAGCCAAGACTCAAAACCAGGCCCTCTAAATCTGGTGTTCCTTCTATTCTACTATATTGCCTTTTAAACAACTATACTAACTCAAATAAAATAGAAAAAGTTGCCAAAATAAATTACTACAATAATGGTAAAATTGGATAAGTATCACAAGAGAGGTGCAAAATACTATTTGTAGAAAGCAATTAGTATAGAGCCTGGCATGTTGTAGATGCTATAGAAAATACTTACTTCCTCCCCTTTATTTGACTAAAGCTTGAAATGTATGGAGGCAAGTAGTTTAAGATCTGGAAAAGAAATACAGATTGTGCCCAGATTTGGGAGAGCTTTGAGTGTCAGGAATTTGGACTTTATTTGCTAGGAAAGGAGAAGCCAGATTCGTGACATTGAAGAGAGGTGATGTGTTTTATTTTATTTTTAATTTTTGCTTATTTTGTTTTTAATTTTTGGAACAAAACAAGCATTTCCCTAACATCGTATAATAAAAAAATATGATTACACATGAAACTGCAAATCTATTATGTACAACTAGCTGCTATTCCTCTTAAATATATAAAAAGTTATCATGCAAATTTCTTTTTTTTCTGTCCCACCCAGCCACAAGATGGGAGATTTGGCAAAATGTTAGGACCAGGAGCCACCTCTTCTGTTCAGTGTGTTCAAGATCAGAGATGGCATGGGTGGGCGAACTCCCTCTCCCAATGCAGATAGTAACTGGTCTGTAACTTAAGAGTGTTAAGAGATGTATCAGTCTCAGAGACGTTAAAGGGACTTGTTCATGGACAGCTAATAAATGTCAAAGACAAGATCTGCAGGTCTTCCTGACTGCAAGGCCAGCAATCTATCTCTTACACCATGCTGTACTCCATGATACTGTCAGTAATATGTTGTTGAGTACATTTGGAATAAACAAAATGGTCCATATGCATAAACTGAAACCAGGTATTATTTCAACACCCCCAATGCTATTCTGAGGCTGCTTATTCCCCTAGTGCTTCAATCTAAGCCATTGCTAAGGAATACTATCCTTGTTGGAACACTGAAATATGGAACATCATTTTGACAATGTTAATTATGTTTACCATAGAGCAGAACCTTGCAATCATCTTGATAACTATATCCATTATATTTAGTCATATATTCTCTGGTAAGGCATTTAAATGTATTTGAGTATCACTGAAAGGGTGTGTTTCTCAGAAGGAGAGAAAAATCATTTAATTCTCAGAGGAGTATGATGGAGAGGAATACTAAATACACTTGCTTCAAATATGCAGCAATTATTAAATGTAACTTGCTTATCCCCTTGCAATTAAAAAAAACTGGGTTATGAATCTTAGACGGAGAGCTGGAAGGGACCTCAGAGGCTCTTTAGTCAAACCTTCGTTTTATAGATGAGGAAACTGAGGCCCAGGCAGACTAAAGGAATTACTGAAAGTTAAACATTTAGTAATTTTTCTAAATGGAAACGTGAACCTATATCCTTTGACTGCAGAGTTAGTTCAGTGCTCTTTCCATTGAACCAATGTTGTCCTCTTGTGCGGGGCACTGAGTTTCAGTCTGCTCTATGGCTACAGACTATTCACTAGCCATACATCTTATAAATGTCTTCCATTTGTCACCAAGGGGATTAGGCAAGAGAGGATGGATGGACTGGAACAAATCCATCATCACTGCTGAAAGGAGCATATGCTTTATTGATGGTAAGTCCATTCCATTGTCTCTGAAGATGAAGGAAACCATAAACACTACTGTGCAAAATCCCCAAATAGATAGAGAAAGGAGTGGAGAGGAGAGGAGAAAAAGACAAGTATGCCATATGTTTTATCATAAGATCAAAGAAAAACATTTTGTCAGTGATGCCAATTCTTTAGTGGAAAAACTATTCATTAGGATTGATTGTTCTAGATATGTGTCTAACTAGTTTACCCTCATAGACAAGTTAAGATAAAAGTTATAAATTGGGTCACTGTTGTTTTTTTTTGAAATGGAAAGATGTAATATAGGTTCTTCTCAAATTAATCCAATGGGTATGGAATACAGTAAGATTCACTGCCTTCCTAAAGATAATCTTAATAGAAAATGGATTATAATCAAGAGAAACAGATCCAAAATCAGATAACATTGGTTCAGTTCTCAACCCTACTATGAGGAGCGGGTTTAGATAATATCACTTGACTCTCTGATCCTCAGTTTCTTACTCAGGAAAATGATGAGATTAGACTGGGCGATCTCTGATCTATGATCCTATGATTATAAATGTTCTCTAAACTCTTTTTCAAATCTATGATATGTCTTTTTCTCAGAGAATTGAACTAACATTACAAGGATAGAGTGGTGGTGGTGGTGGTGGAGCAGATAGAAATTTAGGAAGAACATCTGTAGATGGTACTTGAAGTAGACATCAAAATGAAAGAAAGTTGATTTTCTCAATTAATGCTCTACTTTCGGTGTCCTTAACCTTTTGCATATGTCATGGACCTCTTTGGAAGTCTGGTGAAGTCTATGGTCCCCTTCTCAATATATTTTAAAATGCATAAAATAAAATCCATAGGATTACAAAGGAAACCAATTATATTGATTTATAATTGGCAAAATATTTTAAAACCCAATTCAAAGACACCAAGGTTAAGAACCTCTATTAGTTTGATGATTTCCCAATTTGTTTGTATGAAAACATGCAGCGTCTTATGGTATTAAAATGTTGAAGTATGGGGTGTGCCCAAGTACAGTAAAATGTATATTTAAAAAAATCTGCTTCTAAATTTATTAGTCCAAATTTCTTGCTAAAGTTACTCTCGGATGTCTTCTAATGATGCAGATGTATTTCTGGACTGTGAAACATTACACTGCATAAATATAAAGTGTAACATTTCCTGCATAAAGGTTTAGAGTATGGGTCCTGGCTTGATAAGTTTGGAGAAGCCAATTAGTAGAAAACTGGCCAACAGGTAATGAACATTTTTAGCCTCAGCAAGCCATGAAAACTGTTGCCTATGGCATATAGGGGTTAAGATCTGTGTTGGTAGAGACAGCCCCTACATTGACAGAATCACAAATCCTTGAAATCTGGAAGTGTCATAGTAACTTTAATGAAAAAGAAACACACTCCACAGAGCAATTTTAAGAAGATGTGTGTCTGTTGGAAAAAAAAATCAAACAAACAGTTGGCTGTCACAGTTCCTACAAGATTATAAATTATTGCTTCAGGCAGTTTCAAAATGAATCCTGGGGTTCAAATGAGGACTACAGAACAGATGCAGCATGACAAAACAGCCCAGGTGGGGAAACATGTCTAGTGATTTGTGGGATACTTTGAGGACCCCTAAATCTTCTCCAATGGCCTATCATTGGTTCCCCCCCTTACTAAATAACTTAAAATATTTATCATTGAAGTGACCTCTCTGATTTCCACAACAGAGGCAGAAACATTGTGTCCAGATGGTACCTGTAGAAATCCACATTATTTGGCATCAGGGGCACTCTAAACTTTGCCCAAGTGTCATATTAACACATGTTAGTTTATCAAAGTAGCTAATTAATATCTTGGAGAGACCAGAGAGCTTTCACCAAGGGTTAAATTGATCTTATACACATCACAAATCCATGGCTAAGACCACAGGGAGACAAGGAAGTCTGTGTGCTAAAAAAATAATAATAATAATAAAAATTTAATGTTCTTACATTTCTGAAAATATTGGTGTCACTCATAAAGGCTAGAGAACAAAAATCCAATTCAAATTCAGTTGAAAAGCAATATTTCTTTCACTAGCACATTATCATAGAATTGTTTATCCAAAATAACTAACTAAAAGTCATAGCTTTGAGAAGTTATGACTTTCTGGGGGCCACATAGCTAGTAAGTAATAAAGACAAGATTTGAACCCAGGCCATCCTAACTACAATTCTAGCACTGTACAAGCATGCCACAAAAACTGTTTATTATCCAGATTTTGATATGCAGCTGAATGGAAAACATATAGAATATTTCCTTCTGGACAGGTATATATATCAGATGGCTACTGCAAATGGACAGTGAGCTGAGCCAACAATTAAGACAGTAGGAGATCAGATGGGTTGGTTATTGAAAAATTTCAAATTTCTTTAAATTATACTATGATCCTTTCTTGAATAAAGATCCAACTTTTTCACACTAATATTCTTCTAATGAGGCTGTGTGATGGCAAGTCATAAAATTCTAGCCTCTGAAGGACTTAAATTGAACCTTAGGAAGTCTTAGAACCTGGATTTAATTACTGGCTCTGCCACTTACTAGTGAGAAGGAAAAAAAAAAAGAATATACCAAAGAGAAAAACTAGTTTATTAGTTATGCTGATATTTAAGATGACAACTTCTTAATAAAGAAAACCAAAGACATATACTTTCAACTATTTCTTAGGAGTTCCAATCAGAAGTTTCAAAATGTTATGGCTCCTTTTTGCACTTACACATCTTAACAAACAGTAGCTAACAGCCAATGCCATTTTCGTGTAGGCCTCCCCCTCTTCAAAAATCTCTCACTTACATAACTCACTTAACTTCCAGTCATTTTATTCTCATCTCTAAAATGAGGGAATTGAACCAGATGACTTCTACTATCACCTAAATTCATGATGCCACCTATGATCATTGCAACAATCTGATACCGAGCCAGGAATGGCAAGGCTTAAGGAAATAGGTGCCTGAGGAGGCAAAGAAAGGATAGAAAATTGCTAGGTGTGGCTACTTTTATCAAGATTCCTCTCTTTACTGTCTTCCCTAAGGGAGTGATCTTCACTTCAGGATAGTGTAGGTCAGTGGTGTCAAATTCAAAAAGTATCCCTGCAGGCTGCATATTGACTTGGAAAACCACAAATTAAGATTATCTATGTTGTATTTCTATATATTTTGTTCAACATTTCCCAATTGCATTTTAATCTGGTTTGGGCTTGCTCATGATTTTTATAGGCTGTGAGTTTGATACCTCTGGAATAGGGGATTTAATCTCTGCATCTCCATTTTTTTCTTCTGTGATATGAGGGATGACCTATTTAGATTCTTACATCTCTGATCATACAATGTACTGTCCCTCAAGTTACATCCCAGGTTGTTGTTGTTGTTATTTGTCCATTACAGGAACTACCTTATACATGGACAACTCAACTCTTTTTCTCTTATAAAAACCAAGTGAAAAGCGCAGCCTAAACTGGCACTGGGAATGTGAGGAGGTGCGAATGGCCTGGTATGTGCGTGTGTGTGTGTGTGTTCATTCTTCTTTTCTTCTTTAAAGTAGTCAAAGTTAGGCAGCTAACTACTTATAATACATTACAAAGTAAAGGTGGTGTAAACATGTCATCAAAGAAACACATGACGAAAGGGGAAAAAAGGTGAGCTGGTCATAAGTGAGAGTGAGCAATAACCAATGGACAAACTAAGGGTTTTAATGGTATATACACATCCAGAGGATGGAGGATTGGATCTGGAGTCAGTAACACCTGAGTTCAAATCCAACCTCAGACACTTCCTAGCTGTGTGACCCTGGGTAAGTCACTTCATCTGTTTCTGCCTCAGTTTCTTCATCTATAAAAATTGAGATAATAATAGCACCTACCCACTTCCCAGAGTTTTTGTGAAGGTAAAATGAGATAATATTTGTGAGCACTACATTACATATAGTGCTTTACAAACTTTAAAGCACTATATGCAAATATTAGTCACTATTAGTTATGATAACTCCTTTCATTGAAGGAAAAACTATAAGCTATTCTTTTTTTTTCTCATGTATCAAGTAGAAAAGTAAATTCAAGAAAAGAGACCTTGTACATTCTAAATTGAATTAAATGCTTGGGACCTATATTAAGAGTGTATGCGCCTATTTCAACATATTCAATCCGATTAGCAAAGATGAATGGAAAACTTATTTTAAAAATACTTTAAAAAAAGGTCATTAATATTGGAAATTCCTGAAGAAATTTTTAGTTCCACATCTCTATAGCTGTAACAGTTTCACCTTCTCATTCAGAGAAGATAGAGTCTTTGCATTTTTTTTTTTGTGGTTAGGCAATGGCACTAAATGACTTGCCCAGGGTCACACAGCTAGTAAGTGTCAAGTGTCTGAATCTGGATTTGAACTCAGGTCCTCCTGACTCCAGAGCCAGTGCTCTATCCACTGTACCACCTAGCTGCACTACACATTTTTTTCCTAATGTTTTGATGGACCTTTAGAACAGAGACTCAAAGGTTGTCCACTTCAATAATTTTAACTGCTATTTCTAAATTCAAATGACCACAAGTGGTATTTTGTTTGAGGTGCATGGAAGCCTTACAATTAAAAAATGATAGAATTTCATGCAAGGCAGATAATTAGGAACAAAAAGCAGGAAATTTAGCTCTGTACCTATAAGATAAGCAAACAAGTTCCCTAAAGTCCAAATTTTCCAAGAAACCATTATTTATTGGAATGTCTGAAACCAAAAGTTTAATGCCACATTATAGAGTGGGGAAAATCAGTGCAAAACTCCTTCTTATTGAAGTTTCTTTCATATTAAAAAAAACTTAACATACCACAATTTTATTTGCTATCACAAATTGCCAGGATGACTCATGGAGGTTCATTATAAACCCCATTCTTCTCTCAAAATAGCGAGGACAAGCCACTGGTACATAGCCCGTGGCAGGACCAACTCATAAAGGATATCATGTAATTAACAACTCTCTCTATCTACATGTGTGCCTTCTTTCTTAGTTTTAATTAAGATATCATTGTGAAACATTTTGGTAACAACATAACAATTGCTTCCAGAGAAAGAAATCAGGGCCATGCTCTCCAGACCCACCTACATTTGCCCAGATAATTGGATTGAAGATGTACTGCACATTGATGCAACAAAGTCATCAGTTGAAGCTTGTAACAACTGAGTTTTAGATGTTTTAATAGTGTGGTTATATCACTCATCAGGGGTTATGGTGTGGGGTTGCCATTCTAAGCTGAGTAAAGTATGAGAAGCCTTCTTCATTTATTCTCAGCAGATTTTTTTTTTTCCTTTCAGTAAGACAATTGGATTTCTCAGTAACAAGTAATGGCTCTGTTGGTTTTTAAAGAGAGAATTTCCCTTCTTGAGGTGTACAAAGTTTCTTCCAAAGAAGCCATAATGAAGAATTGAGTGTTTCCTAGGAAAGAAAGAAAGAATGTGGTGCCTGGCAAATAAATTCATAGGGTCACAAGAAATGCAACCTTCAAAAATGGATGAGGAATATTTCTCTGGATGATCTGCCATGCTTGATTTTTTCTCTTTTTTTTCTTTCATTCTAAATGTTTTGAAAGTGTCTCTCAATTCTTGCTTCTTAATCTTGACAGGTGCCTTTCTTCAGGTCACTCTGACTATGGGCCTGAAATGAATCTATTGAGCACAATATCATTCTCCAGCTATAGTCCAAAAAACCTCTGATCACAAATATCAAGAGCCATTATAACTTCTTTGAATGTGCCAGCCTGAAGACCAATGAAAAAAGATGAGCAATCATTTGGACCTGAGCCATGGCACTGTATTCTAGAATTCATTTTTTCTAATTTCTTATCCATTTCCTAAATCCAGATTTTTTTTTTTGGCAGTGAGGAACTGGGATGCTGATCAAAAGTATCTAATTAGATTTCCTATAATTTTAATGAAAATAGCTAATTATTCAACTATTTGTGGTATCCTTCAATAATAATCACCTAGGATACACATGCCAAACAGAGCATTGATCAAAAGACATAAGCCATAAATCTGTAAAATGTTTTGCATAATTCCACAAGTTGTAAGGGGAAATAATTTTGTCTCCTACTGTGAAAAATCAATCCATAGCTGTGTCTCCATTTCCCTTCACCCTGAGAATGATTCAATTCGATGTTTTGAAATCTTTTTGAGAGCCTGATTTTTAAAAGACAAGTTTATTCTTTTTGCAGTTTTTTCAATTCAAGTAGTATTTATTTCACAGTGTAATTCATTTTATTTCATTCTACTGCATATATGATTTTTTTTTTGTATTACCCTCCTTACTCTCTTCTTTCCTCCACCCACATACACTGATAAAAAGGCATTACTTTAGATATGGAATGGAAAGAGCATGGTACTTAAAAGTCAGGAGAATCAAGGCTCCTGTCTTGACCCTAGCACTTCATAGCTACCCAGCCCCAGGCAAGTATGTTAGCCTCTCACAAACCTAGCTTCTTCACATTTAAAAATGTACCACCTAGGTGTCCATGGGCCTTCAGTTGAAATGTGGTTCATGGGGCAGCTAGGTAGCACAGTGGATGGAGCACCGGCCCTGGAGTCAGGAGGACCTGAGTTCAAATCCAGCTTCAAACACTTGACACTTACTAGCTGTGTGACCCTAGGCAAGTCACTTAACTCCATTGCCTAACCAAAAAATAAGTAAGTAAGTAAGTAAATAAATAAATAAATACAGTGTGATTCAAAATTCTGCCAGGACTCATCATTATGGGCATGTCTGATGATCCCAGGACTGTCATCTAAAAGTACACAAATGGGGGCAAAGAAAACCAGTGCAATGTGATGGAAAGGACAGGTAGGTCTCTGGAATTAATTATTATTATGAGTCTAAGGGTTTGGAGAACATGCCTGACTGTGAGTCATAACTTGACTCATGATGTCCATCTGAAAGCTTATATAATATGTTGTCTCATGCACATTAAAGACAAAACAACTAAAAAAAATACCCTCTCATAGGGTTGCTGTGACAAAATCACTTTGTACACTTTAAAAAGCTATATGAATGTAAAGATTTTTAAGAGGTAACATTTCATTAGTAACATTTATTGGATTGGCAATATTTTGTCAAAAGCCTTCATTTTGCTTTCTATATTGTTTCATCGTGCACATTTAGTTGTTTTGATGCAAGTCTTAATACTGGGGTGATTCAAGGTGAAGTGAATCTGTCTGAAGGAAGATGTTGCTATGCATACAATGCTAAAATAAGGTTAAAAATGTGGATATGGAAGTTTAGTCTTCAGATAATTAGTTGTTATATAGACTTTATCGATTTGGTTTGGATTTGTAATTTCATCAGTGTGGGAAATCTTTATATGGAAACTCCTTCTAATGATTTCTACAACTTCTCCATAGTTGGTATTACTGGAGAGTTGCCTGGGGTACTGAAAAGTTTAGTTGTTTACCATGGTCACAGATATTATTTGTCAGGGGCAGGACTTGAAACCAGGCCTACCTGACCCCAAATCTGGCACTTTATACATTATGCCATGATGTTTCTTAAGACTTTTATTAACCTTTACTTTTATTAACTTTTTACTAACTTTACTACTAGCTTTACTAACTTTACTATTAACTTTTACTAACCTTTTTTTGTGATAGGAACCCCTTTGTCAGATTGTTGAAACAGATAGATTCCTTCTAAGAATAATGTTTTTAATTACATATAATAAAATACATAGTATTATAAAGGAACTCAAGTTATATTGAAATATAGATGAATTTTCCCCCTATGTTCATGGACTCCCTGAATCTAATCACAAACCCCCAGGTTAAGAATATCTGCCCTAAGAAAAGTATCATCTCCAGAGTTCTAACAGGATATCCTAAATGTATCTGTGATCTCCTTGACATAGGTGATCCTTGCAACAATGTATGTCACACATCATCAAATGCTTGGATAATCTTGTATGACTCTTGTCCATGCCCTCTCACAAATTTGTCATAGAGAATCCACTCTATATACTGAAGGCCTTCCCCAATTTCTCTTAATATCTTGAGGCAGATCGCCTATGTGTTCTGCTTGTATGATATATCATAATAATAAAAATAGCTCAAATTTATATCATAATTATTATAGAATTACAGTTGGAAGTCCAATTATTCCAACCCCTCTTTAAATCATCCCAAGACCCCACTGAAAGACTTCCAAGGATGCTAACCTCTCTAATCCTTTCCATTTTTGGGGGGGGATCCTATTCTACCTGTTGGAAAGTGTTTTCCTTATAAGAAAGCCTAAGTATGCTTTCCTATAACTTTGCCCCACTGGTCCTGGTTTATAGAAACTCTGGGGCCACACAGAACAAGTTTTATCCTGTCCATGTGAAAAAGTTTCAAATGTGAATGTATCTGTCAAATTCACCTTAAATGTTTTCTTCTCCAGGTTAAATATGCTAAGTTCCTTCAACCAGGTTTATGTATTGCATATTTTCATTTCTCTCACCATTACTGCTTTTCTTTCTGTAGACATGATCCAACTTGCCTTTTAAATGTGACACCCACACCTAAACGCAATCTAGCTGTGGCTTGACTAGGATGGAATACACTATATTTCCATTAAGGTAACAAAAATTTGAATTAGCTTTTTTGGAGGACTGCCAATTCACATTGTTAACACACATTTTCACATGTATTTGAAATGTACATTTGTCACATTATAGGTTTAGAGAGTTGGTTCATTGAACCCAATCGTAAGAGTTTATAGTTATCCTGGTTAAATTAATTTTTAGACATAACCCTTTGTTTCAACATTTCTAAATCTTCCTAAATCTGTTTTTCCAACATATTAGCTATCTTCTCCAGTTCTGAATCATTTGCAAATTTGCAAAAAGTATACCTTCTATATCTTCAATCAAATAACTGACAACATTTTTAATGGACTGAGGAAAAAGACAATATTCTCTATCACTCCACCAGACACTTTCCCAGGCTAAGATTAAATACTACTATTTGGCTCTCTCTCATTAATTCAGTTCAAAATATGTCTCACTAGAGGATTCTGGAAAGATGGTGGAATAGGTCAGAAAATTCCATGCTCCTAAGATTTTCTCCCACAAAAGAGATAAAATAGCACCTCAGGGTAAACCTAGAGCAGTAAAAATAAATAAGAGTAGTGGCAGAACAAGGGTCCTTCTGAGAAAATCAGAGAAGATCTGAAGAAAAATCCCAGGATGAGATTTGGCCCCTGTAACATCTCTGGGCTAGGTCTGCTTAAGCAACAAGCAAACCCTGGCGTTAGCTGTTTTGAGAGGCTACCTTAGCTTCAGCCACAGGAACTTTTACCCCTGGGACAGTGAGAGGAGTTGGACATCTGAGCCATCTGAGCCAGGGAAGATCAAGGGAACCTTTGCTAACAAGGAACAACAGACCCAGCTGTGCTGCAGCAATGCTGCTGGGGGACAAGAAGGAACAAACACATATCAGGGGGTGCAGAAGCAACAGAGCAGAGACACCACTGGTTGTGGTCACTTACAGGAGGCTGGAGGACTTGGTTTCAGTTCCAGGCCAGAGTGGAGAACTGAAGAGGATCTGAGGTCAGAGGCACCATCCCCCCACCCAGGGACTAGAGATGATTACAAAAACTAAGCTACTACAAAAAAAAAAAAAAAAAAGGCACAGGCAAAGGAGAAAGAATCCAACCATAGAGAGTTGCTATGGGAATAGAGAAAACTAGGGTTCATCTTCAGATGAGGATGCTGAAGCAAATAAACCCTCTTCTACCCCAAAGAGTAATGTCAAATGGTCACCTGCCCAAAAAGAATTCATACAAGTACTTTAAACAGACTTTAAAAAAGCAAATGAGAGAGATTGAGGAAAAACTAAAAAAAATCCAAGAAAAATAAGATTATGAAAAGAAAGTCAACTAACTAGAAAAGGACATCCAAAATCTTAAGAAAGAAAACAACTTCTTGAAAATCAGAATTGGGCAAGGGGAAGCCATTGAAGCTATAAGAGATCAAGAAATAATAAAACAAAATATAAATAATAAAACAAAATATAAATATAAACAATATATTAAATATAAATAAATAAAATATATAAATAATAAATAAAATATAAATATAAAGAATAAAACAAAATATAAACAATGAAAAAATAGAAGAGAATGTGAAACATCTCATAAGAAAAATAACTTATCTGCAGAACAGATCAAGAAAAGAAAACATAAGAATAATTGCACTACCTAAAAGTTATGATAAAAAAAAGAACCTTGATACAATAATGAAAGAAATAATTAAAGAAACTTGTCCTGAAGCATTAGAGCAAAAGAGGAAAGTTGAAATAGAAAAAAATCCACTGATCACCACCTGAAAGCAATTCTATGAGGAAAAACCACAGGAATATTATAGTCAAATTTTGAAACCCCCAGCTCAAGGATAAAATATTACAAGTCAAGAAAAAAAATTTAAATATGGTGGTGATACAATTAGAATGACAGAAGACCTATCAGCCCTGACACTAAAAGACCACAGGTCATGGAACACTATATATTGAAAAGCAAAAGAACTGGGGTTCCAGCTGAAAATATCATACTCAGCAAAGTAAAGCATAATCCCAAATGAAAAAATGAATATTTAATGAATTGTTAGACTTTCAGAACTTTGTTTAAAAAAAACTGAATTTAATAGAAGATTTGACATGCAAGAGCTAAGAGAAATATAAGAATATACCAAAGACTAATTACAAGAGACTAAATAAGGACAAACACTTGACCTTTTATGTATTTAAAATGTAAACTGTATATCTAAGATTGTTATTAGTAATTGGGTAGTTCATAAGAAAGACAGAGGTAGACCTGAGTATGATTTGGCTTTAAAAAGTAAAACCATTTAGGAACAGTTAAAAAGAGTAATTATCGGGGCAGCAAGGTGGTGCAGTGGATAGAGTAACGGCCCTGAAGTCAAGAGGAACTGAGTTCAAATCCGGCTTTAGACCAAACATTTGACACTTACTAGCTGTGTAATCCTGGGCAAGTCACTTAACCCCAATTGCCTAAAAAGCAAAAAAAAAAAAAAAAACCAAAACAAAAAGAGTAATTATCTTACACAAATGAGGTGCAAGAAGAAGAACAGACACAGAAGAATTTAAAACCTACTTTCATTGGGAATGAGTTCAAGAAGAAACAACACATATATATTTAGAAGAGTATAATAGTCTTTTAAATTCAGAAAGAAATAAAAAACACTAAGGGGATAGGGAGGGGGAGAGGATATGGGAGGGATCTCCAGAGTGGAGTGTGAGCAAATAGGTTAAAGAGGAATATATAAAGGGCATTTAGATGAAGGGAATGGGAGGACAAGGGAGGGTCCCTGGGGGAGATAAGGGAGGGATCTTTTGAAGGGAGGGTGAAGGTTTAAAGGTGGGTTTAAAGGAAGGGTTAAAGGTGGGCATAGAGGGTGTTCAGATTTATGGGAATGGGAAGATAAGGGAAGGATCCTGGGCTAGGGGGGTAAGTTAAGTAATAGCAGGGCAAGATTAGCAGGTAGAAGTAAAGTAGAGAAGTCAGGAAGTATAGGAAATAAGAGATACACACAAACATAAAAACAAAGATCAGGAATAGAGTTTGTTAGGGAAAGTATATGTTTATGTATGCATGTGTGTATATATATATGTATGTGTGTATATATATATATATATATATATATGTATATCTATATATTAATATATCCATGCATAATTGTAGTCTTCTGGGGGAAAGAGGGAGGAAAGGGGAAAGAACAAAATAAAAAGTGCACAGCAGAGAACAAAAAAAAAACTTAGAAGGAAGCAAAGATGGACAGCTCCCTACCCCAGACCTATGATTTCAACCATGTGAAAAGCTGAGCAACTCAACAGTAACTGATAGCCTTAGAGAGTTGCTGGGGACACAGAGATCAAGCCCACAGTTAGGTGGCTTGTCTGTGTTAAAGGCAGTAATTGAACCCAGGACTCCACAGCCAATCTCCTATTCATGATACCTTGCTGACTCTCACTTTGAGTAACCTTGTCAAAACAGGAAATGAGGTTGCCCTGGCATGACTTCTTAATGAACTTACTCTTCGAGATGACTCTGAACAATCACTACTTCTCTTCTGAATCCCTTTACATTGTAAAAAGTACTCTCTTTACAATAATTCTATGAGGTAGATAGTATAAGTTTTATCACCTTTTTTTTTTTTACAAATAATTAAACTGAAGCTTTTGGAGAATGTAATCCTTGTCAAAAGGCAAAATAGGGGGCAGCTAGGTGGTGCAGTGGATTGAGCACCAGCCCTGAAGTCAGGAGGACCTGAGTTCAAATCCGGGCTCAGACCAAACACTTGCTGCTTACTAGCTGTGTGACCGTGGGCAAGTCACTTAACCCCAATTGCCTAAAAAAAAAAAAAAGGCAAAATAGGTATCAACCTATTTGCAACAAATTAAGGCCCCCCAGATTTCCTTAACTTTGACTCCATCAGTTTGTCTTATTTTATAGGACTCAGATACCCCTAATCTATGTAAATCTCAAACATTTATCAGCAAATGTCTTAAAACAACAGTTATCAAAGTGAGGTGTTTCCACCCCAGGGTATATTGTAAGCAAATCCATTGTGATAGAGGAAGAAAATTGGAATTGAAAAAAGCAGCACAGCTGTTCAATGCACTTGCAGTCAACACTAGCCTGTGCTACTCTTCCTCCCTCTGCCTGTACCATATAGGTATATAAGTCATGCTAGATAGTCAGTCACCTCTACCTCTGTTTTCCACTACCAAATCTTGCTCTTTGTCTACATCATGACCTCCAACCCCTCAAACTTCAGTTTTCTCCAAGGCCATTGTACCTGCATAAGCCATACTCTCCTTTCCCCATCTTGACTCCTTGGTGATCCAGTTCAACTCTCCACTGTCTTCTGATCTTGAGTCCCTTTGTCCCTTATCATATCACTCATTGTGTTCTGCCAAGCTACAGCCTTCAATCACTTCCACCATCTGCTGTTTTTGCTCATACACATTTACTGCTGATCAAAGGTGGTGAAAATCACACAACTGTTCTGAGAGGGTCCATTACAAGTATATGTTATACGATCTCAAATTAGCCTCAATGCTGCTAGGCAATGCTTCTACACGTCCCTAATTAATTCATTATCTCACCACAATGGTTCTTCCAAAACTTCTCATCCCTCCTTAAATTTCTCATGCTTCTTCTTCCCCCTCCACCTTCTCAAACTGCAAATATTGCCCTATATCTTCCTGAAAAAAATAAGGCCATTTGCCAAAGGTCCCTCTTTTCCACTCCTACTCATATTACTCAGATGACTTGTCACTAGTTCTTCTTTCCCCTTTGTCTCACATGAAGAGGTGGCCCTTCTTGCCAAGGCAAAACCCTCCATATGCAAAAGCAATCACATACTATCTCATCTTCTCCAGCAGAATTGCCAGTTTATCATTCTTACTGCCTCTCATCTTTAATCTGTCCCTGTCTACTGGCTGCTTCCCTATGCCTACAAATATGCCCATATTCCTCCATCCTCGAAAAGACCTCATTTTCATCCTTCCATCAACACTAACTATTGTCATATCTTTCCTGCCTTGTGTGGTTAAACTTCTTGAGGAAAGTCATCTACAATGGATGCCTCCACTTCCTTTCCTTTCACTCTCTTATTAACTCTACAATCTGGCCTTAAACTTCATCATCCCACTAAAACTTCTCTCTCCAAAGTTATCAGTGACCTTTTAATTGACAAATACAATGGACTTTTCTCGGTCCTTAATCTTCTTGATCTCTCTCCAGCCTTTGGCACAGTTCATCACCCTATTATCCTTTATAATCTTTTCTCTCTAGGTTTTCAGGACACCATTTTCTCTGGTTTTTCTATCTATCAGATAGTTCTTTCTAAGTTTCCTTTGCTTTATCCTCATCCGGGTTGTGCCCTCTATCCATAGGTATCCCAGAGGGCTCTATCCAGGGCTCTCTTCTCTTCTCCCTCTCTACTACACTTGGTAATCTCATCAGCTCCCATAGATTTATCTCTATGCTGATGATTTTCAGATCTACTTATCCAGCTATAACCTCTCTGCTGACCTCCAATCTCACATCTCCAAATGCCTTTCAGACATCTTGAATTGAAAATCCAATAGATAAGTATCTTAAACTCAATGTATCCAAAGCTGAACTCATTGTCTTTCCCCCTAAACACCTTCCCCAATTTCCCTAGCCATCATCTGCCATTCCCCTAGGTTTGCAAACAAGGAGCCATCCTTAACTCTTCACTCTCTCTAACCCCACCCAAAACACACAAACACACCTACCCAAATTTCATTAAAAATATTTACATAATTGGTAGATAGATATGAAAAGCAAGTACCATGATTTAGTTAGCACTGCTAATGATGCACATTTTCATTTGAATCTCTGCATTTTGGGGAGGTATTTTTTTTTCTATGACCACCACTAAAATCAAGTAAGGCAATAAACTGAACTTAAAGCCAGACATTAAAATCACTGTATCACAATCAAGATTTCAAAAAATCCGGATTCAAACCAAGATTTTAGTAAAGATTAAATAAAGATTTTCAAAAATAATGAAGTATATGCAATCACATTGCTTTCACTAAAAATATTAATGAGAGCAAATAGTTTTGTCGGTACCATTAATAAATAAAATAAAAATAGTTAATGTTGTTTACCTTATCTAATTTTCTTTAAAAATTTTGCAAGCACTATATTATTAGTTCACTAGTACATGTATAAAATTTATAATAACAACAAATGTATAGGGGGTAAATGTTCAAAAATTGTTTACTGATGTAGTGCTTGATCAACAAAGTTTTGGGATCACTGTCTTAGGTGAAATGTTTTGAGACCAGAGATCACAGCGTGTTGCTAATGGAACAGCAGACATTTTTCTGGGGAAACTTTTAGAGCAACTAGAATAGGGGGAAATGATAGAGTTCAAGACATTTAGGGTTAGGGTTAAGCATATCCAAATTGAGCTTAGTCTATTTAAGAGTTTTGCCCATAGCCCTGCTTCTAATTCAAGCAAAACATGACCCCTCAAAATGCCATATAGTCTATTTAATCCCTAGAAGGTTGATGATGCTTAATGAAAATGAACTGATGGAGAGAAAATAAGTTTCTATCAACACTTGCAGAAGCATAAAACTTCTTGATAATGAAAATGCTGTGCTCAAGATTTAGGGAGACAGTTCAATATTATTTATTTAAACTATAGATCTGATAAATGCATGTACTCAATGCATGTACTCCTTTGAGAGTCAATCATCCAGATCAAAATTAGTGAGGACAGAGAAGCTAAAGAAAGTAGAACACAAGAATGAGAATTTATTGTTTTAGAGAAAAGAACATTGTGTTTTATAGGGTTCCTTTTTCATCTGATAGCCCAGAGCTAGTGTTTTTTTTTTCCTTTAAGTTTCAGTTTCAAGTGCACTTCATTTCTAGCTCCATTCTTCCTGTCTGCTTATGCAATAACGAACATACTCTGACCAGTACCTCTTACAGTAATAACTCTGATCTCCTTATAGTGGGTGTTTCTTCAGACATTGTGCTTAATCTAAGAAGAGGGAAAATTAGTGTTTTTTTCCTGTCAAATACTGAAGAGATTGGTCACGATTTTACCACCCAATTGATTCATCATAATCATCTTCATGATTAAAAAGTGTGGTCTCTAACCTAAAGAAATATATATACAGAGAGAGAGAGAGAGAGAGAGAGAGAGAGAGAGAGAGAGAGAGAGAGAGAGAGAAGGAGGGAGGGAGGAAGGGAGAGAGAAGCATGGGGTAGGATTGGACAGAAAAAGAGAAATGAAGTATGCAGTATAATAATAAAGTATTGGGGCTAGTTTTGAATGAACTTATTAGAACTTGGACATCCACACTATAACTATTTTCCTCTTAAAAGTGGGGGTTTGTCAGAAGATTTCAGTGGCCTTGCCACTGTTCAAGACAATTTTTTTTATTATTTTTTATTAATTTATTTTGATTTTTCAACAATCACTTCCATAAGCTTTTGAGTTTTTCTCCCTCTCCCTCCACTCCTCCCTCCCCAAGATGGCTCACAATCTGATATAGGCTATACATATACATTCCTATTAAACATATTTTCACATTAGTGATGTAGTAAGGAAGAATTAGAAACAATAGGAGAAACCATCAGAAAGAGGAAACAAAACAAAATGGAAGAAAAAAATAGCAAATAGTATGTTTCAATCTGCATTCAAACTCCATAGTTCTTTCTTTGGATGTAGATAGCATTTTCCATCATGAAACCTTTGGAGATGTCAAGACAATTTTTGGATTGGTCACTGGGTGCCCATGAATTGACTCATGATTTCTCAAAACTTCTAAATATGAGAGAATTATATAAGTGCTTTGATGATAGTGCTTTGTTGAGTACAATCTGTGTCATTATGAATTTTAATTACATAAATACAATTAAAAGAACATTATTTTTTAGTGCAGAAATTGTATAATTCTGAGGCACTATTTTTCCAACAGAATGAAAATTATTTTATAGAATTGTATATTTGGAATTTCAACTTAGACATCATGTAGTTCAAGACCCTTATATTACAAATGAGGAAAATGAAACACAGAGAAATTAAGTAGCAAAATCTGGATTCAATCAAATAATCAGCAAATATTTATTTATGTAACAAGCACCACGGTAGGCACTAGGGATGCAAGTGCAAAGAATTAATCAATCACTACTCACAGGCAACTTAAATTCTAATGTGGGAAACAGCTACATATATTTGTTCATACACACAGATACATACACATATGTGTACATATACATACTTATGTATATGTGCATATATAAGTATAAAATCAAGAAATTTAAAAATATAAAAATAGCTAAATATAAGATAATTTAGAAGGGAGGACACCAAAAGTTTGAGGGGACAGGAAGGCCTTCAGAAAGATGGTTCTTGTGTATACACATAAAGGACAAGAATGATTCTATGACATAGAAGTAAGGAGCAAGTGAATTCCAACCATGAGGGACAGCCACTACAAAGATATGAAGATGGGAGATGAGAGTTTAGTGTAAGGAACAGAAAGAAGGCCAGTTTGGCTAGATTGCAGCATTGAAGGAGGAGGGAGTAATGTTCAGTGAGACTGCTAACATAGGTTGGGGTCAGATTGTATTAGGCCTTTAAAGCTAAATAGAAGAATTTATTTTTGATCCCAAAAGCAATAGAAAGCCACTGGAGTTCATTGAGTAGGCAGTTGCATGGTTATATCTGTGCTTCAAGAAAATTACTTTGCCAAGTCTTCTGATTCTAAAAGCATTGCTCTTTCTAGATCAAGTGACTGCCTTAAAGGGGGTATGTTTTGTAAAGACACAAACTTAAAATACAAGAAACAAAGTTGGAAGAAACTTGAAAGATTATATGAGTCTAAGTTTCCACCTACAATCCAGTTCGTAATAGATTTATTATGGCTCCAGGGAAATGTTAGATTACAATATCTGTTCAAATTAACGTTCTTAGGGGCAGCTAGGTGGTGCAGTGGATAGAGCACCGGCCCTGAAGTCAGGAGGACCTGAGTTCAAATCCAGCTTCAGACCAAACACTTGACACTTTCTAGCTGTGTGACCTTGGGCAAGTCACTTAACCCTGATTGCCTCACTAAAAAAAAAAAAAATTTAATGTTTTTAACTTATATTTGATAACAAATGTTCTTACTTGCAGCTAGGTGGCACAGTAGATAGAGTGCTGGGAGTGGGGTCAGTAAAATGAATTCAAATCTGGCCTCAGACACTTACTAGATGTGTGATCCTGGGCATGTCACTTAACTATGTTTGCCTCAGTTTCCTCATCTGTCAAATGAACTATAGAAGGAAACGGCAAACCACCCCAGTATCTCTGCCAAAAAAATCCTCCAGCAAGAACAAATCAAATGGGGTCACAAAGAGTCAGACCCGACTAGAAACAACTGAACAACAGTAACAACTGGCCAGATAAGACTTGATCAAATGTGGAGAGCTGCTTAAAGCCATTGGGGGCAAATTAAAAAAAAAACAAAACCTCTAGTGTTAACATACCTTTATAAAGGTCTATTGGTATTAAAAATTTCAGATTTTATCTGACTATTGAGAAACAAAATGGACCAAATAAGTAGTCCTTTAAAAGTCACTTAGGCAATACTCAAGCTTTGAAAACCTTGCTTTGATGACTGAAAGGCAGAGAAAAGTATCAGAATTAGTACCTTCCTCCTCCCAAAGTGGATGTTAAAACTAATAATCATAATTATTTTAAATGGCACTAAATGTTTTTATATTTGGGTAAGGAGTGTCTTTCTGCAATTGGACAAATTAATACATATTAGCAAACATTTTATAGCATTAATGGCCCTTAACAAGAAAGAAGCTGTTTAAAAGACTGGGCTAGTAGGCAGACACAACAAGTTTAATTTTATAATAATGTGATTCATATAGAGATATATATGGACCAGAATCTAAATGAGATAGTAGAAGAGAGTTGTACACTTACTCCAATATTAGTCCCATTTCACAACAAATAATATGCTATAAACTGTTTAAATATAAAATATACATCTTTATTAAAAGAATAACATGAATATCAAATAATAATCACCTATATTGGCATTTTAAGAATAAAGGAAAGTATTAGTTGAAAAAGGTTTGAAGAAGTATAAACATATACAAAAAAGAGGGCCTGATTCAGGTTAAACTTATACTATTTCTACTATTATCGATTGATATTTAATTTCTTCACATTTTAGAACTCACCTTGAAAATTCAACGTGCTGAAAGAAAACACTCCAGGTTCAACTCATAAATACCCTATCCGATTCTACTGGACTCATTGAAGGTTATGAAGTATTAGAATTTGTCACTGAAAGCTGGTTATTTTATATATCAAAATCATTTAATTACAGTCAAACTACAATTACTCAGTTAAGATCTTGCCCATTCATACAATGGCCTAATCAATTCAATTAAACAAGCTTTTATCTAGTACTTCTTTTATGAGGAGCACTGATTTGGGTACAGAGGGACTCAAAGATTAGATAAGAGACAGTATCTGCCTTGGTGGAGTTTACCATCTAGTAGGGAGCATATAGAAACAGTTATAATTAGTGGAAAAAATGTATAAGAGAGATTCATTTAAAGGACTACCACAGGTCTAAGCTAACACAATTCACTCCCAACTGGAGAGATCATGGAAAGCTTCTTGTGAATAAGATAGACTCTTGAGCTGTGCTTTCTTATTACCAACAATAGCTAACATTTATTTAGTATTTTAAGGTTCACAAAGAATTTTATGAATATTATTTCATGGATTCCTACAACAATGTTGGGAGCTAGATGCTATGATCATCCCCATTTTTCAGATGAAAAAAATTGAGACAGTCAGAGGTTAAATGTCCAGGATCACATTGTTAGTTCGTGCCTGAGACAGGATTTGATCTCATATATTCCTAACTCTAGGTCCAAAGTATGGGTAAGAATTCAACAGGTGATTTTCAACCAATTTTAAGTTAATGGCTATCCTTTCCAAGATGTAGCCAAGAAAACATAATTCATATCAAGTTCTGTCTGCTTAAAACTGAATCTAAAATATAACAAACATGGCAACTCCCTAGACAGTATTTCCCCAATGACATTGTTTCTCTATTAGTGAAGACCTTTCTGGCTATTATGCTCGTAGACTCCCCCTCTCTCCTAATGAATAGAAACATCCATATTTCACTGCCGTGTTTACTAACCTTTCTGCTTCTGCTACAGATCATTGGCAGTTAACTATTTGACTTTCTGTTTCAGGAAAGACCTTAGAAAAGGAAGTTCAGTGCTCAGGTTAATACTGCCAGATAATTCTTCCACCAACTCAGAAATGATTATTCTCTAATGGGCTTTGACAATTGGGCCCAACCTGACACTAACTTCCATTCGGATGGTTCTGGGACAAAATAGCCCATTAAGGTTGAGTTTGTGGGTCCCTCACATTTAGAATTTCATTTTCTGTCTGGTAGTGATTATCTGATCTTTGCAGATACTTAATCAACAATAAGTAAAGCATAAAAAACAGGAATCACAATAAAGTTATAGCTACCATAGAAGAGCCTATTCTGGATTTAAATATATCTTCATAATACCACCCTCCATTCTTTTGCAAAGGTGGCAAATCCACAGTGTTGAAATACTGCATATGTTTTCAGATTTTATTTATATATTAACTGGTTTTGCTTTTTTTTAAAATCTCTTCTTTTGCTTTAAAGAAATCTTTGTTCATAACATAACTTTATGGAAGGGGAAAGGGATATGGTGGAAGAATTTATGTGATGCAAAAAAATATCAATAAAAACTTATCTATAAAAAGGATTAATTTCATATTTTAAAGGAACAGCCCAGTCATTTTTGATACTCAGAACAATTAACTTCTCCTAGTGTGAGACATGGGAAAGCGTATTAACTAATAAGCTAATTATTTCTGAATTGTTTATCAGAACATTACATTGTACGGGAGGAATAAGAAGTGGCTAATGAAATAAGGATATCAGGTTACTGGAGGGAAGATGTTTAAAGGTCAATGCATTCAGTTGTATGTTCATTGCTCTGCTGTACAAATTGTATTGCTGTGGACATGTTCTATTTTCAG
Source organism: Vombatus ursinus (assembly GCF_900497805.2). NCBI lineage: Eukaryota > Metazoa > Chordata > Mammalia > Diprotodontia > Vombatidae > Vombatus > Vombatus ursinus. The sequence continues at coordinate 25,297,313 of NW_020954562.1, read as the reverse complement.
GGAAATATATTTCTATTATAAAGAATATTTTTAATGCAATAGTAATGTGACAATTGTATTAGAGAAAGATGGAATTGCAAACTCCCCTTCAGAAATACAAACTCTGTTACATTAAAATATATTATAAAATTTAGTCTGTTATAACCTGGAATTCCAGGGATGCTGAGGATCCCACCTCAGACATTCTAGCTGTGGGACCATTGGTGAATCATTCAACATCTTTTATTCTCTGTCTCCTCATATAAAATAAATGGGAATAAGGATACTTGTAGTAATTACCTTACAGAAATTGCATGAAGATAAGTGAGATAAAGTATATAAATTACTTTGTAAAACTTAAGGCATTGTGTAAGTTGTGTGATCTGTGATTTTGTCAGCATGAATGCTCCCCTCTTTCATTTAAACAGATTTCATTCCCCTCTGTACCTTAATAGTCAATATTTCATGAGTTCCTGTGGCCATAACAAAAATCACATAGTAAACAGCCATTTGGTAAGAGTAAGAAAACTAAGTTTTCACAATTAGCAAAGAATAATCTTTTTCATTACATCCAAATGTTAATAGGAAAGCTAGGTGGTGAAAAGGATAGAGTGCCCAGCCTGGAGTCAGGAATATGTGATTTTGAATCTAGCCTCAGACACTTACTAGCTGTGTGACCCTGGGCAAGTCAGTTTACCCTGCTTGTTTCAGTTGCCTCATCTGTAAAATGAGCTGGAGAAAGAATGGCAAATCATTCCAGTATCTTTGCCAAGAAAACCTCAAATGAGTCACAGTCAGATACAATTGAAAAATGATTAAAAATATTAATAAATCAAACAGCAGAATGAAATGCATTATTTCCTCAAGTTTCAGTGCAATGTAACCTTTCTGGAAGGGTTTGTTTTTCTTTCTTTTTCCCCTTTATCTCTAGCATAGAATAGTACCATACATAAAGTAGGGACTTAATAAACACTTGTTGTTTAATAATGTTGTCCTAACATTTTAGAAAGCAACACAACAAACCAAGAGTTTGGAAATTTTGTCAAGATCAGTTACCAAGAACAGAAACCACCCCGAAAAAAGAGAGACCTTTCCTGTATTCCTATAGGTGATATGGTAAAAAGAGGTAGCCTGTCTCTGCTCAGGCTCATGACCTCTTCCCATTTGACTGTTGAATTACTACCCATAGTAGTACTTACTCCTTATGATTCCTCTGATTCATCCTTATTAGTAATGATAATGTGTTTGCAACAATGTGTTTGGCAACTTTCTGAAGTATTTTTCATGTTATAGTGCCTCATCTGTAGCTACTTCCTAACTCACTCTAGTAGCTTGTTTCTCCCAGAAAAATGACTGCTCTAAGTTTGAGGTACCTGCTATGCCCTCCTAAAACTAAAGCTCAATAGTTACAAGAGTGAATTCAGCTTTAGTAGTCAGCCAGTTGACACAATTAGCTCAGAGCAAAGGTATTACTTAAATGGTATGTTATAAATACTAACTACAAAACATTCTTCCCATAAAGCCTGGGTTGCCCTCTCCCACAAATATATACAAAGGTAATGGGAAGAGGGGACACATACATATAATTAAGGCAATTTACAGGTATGGAGATTATCCCCAGACATCATATCTCTTCTCAAGATATCTTTGCCCTAGGTCATCTTTGGATTCACTCTACTGGGAGGACTAGAGTTCAAATCCTGCTTCAGATGCTTGCTGTCTGTGTGACTCTGGTTACATTATTGAACTTTTCTGTATTTCCCTTCATCTGTAAAATAAGGGGTTTGGACCAGATGGCCATTAAGTTCCCCTTCAGCTCAGACCTAAGATGCTATGATTCAACAAATCCTTTACAAATACAAATGGGCCACTTAGAGTGTGAACCACTTGAAGTTTCACAACCCTTACAAGCTATGAATACAACTGCTCCAAATCTAAAAAGGGCAAAATCTTATTACCTTATTGACATTGTTAGCTAGGAAATTCCATTGACCCCTCTTATTATACCTTACTTATAAAATATGATGTATTAGAGCCATTGGATCATAGATTTTAAGCTGTAAGGAATCTTAGTGGTCACTCTTTTTATCAATGATGAAACTGAAGCACACAGGTTAAATGACTTGCCTGTGGTCCCACAACTGTAAGAGAGTAGGGCAGAATGTGAACTTCAAGACTTTGAGTGTAATATTGACTATGCTATGTTGCCTTTCATGATACCCAGGTTAGTGTCATATCTCCCTAATAGGTTGTAAGCTCCATGAAGTTAGGGATCTTGTCATCTAAACCTGGTATCTCCGCTACCACCATTTCTTGCACAATGTTAGCGTTTCATGAATGTTTTTTAACCTCATGATATGAAGGTCCTAGAAACACTTTGGCAATATTCTTTATTCTCTTGGCTCCCAGCTCCCTCCCAGGACACATGAAAGATGTTTGCAAGTTATTGCTCTTGCTGTCCACTCCCACATCCAGTCCTCAAATCCTTCCCTCATCCCAGTGTACCCAGAAAAACTCTTAGTATTGAAGGAAATGAAGTACAAAAAAACTCAAGGAAAATTTTATCAAAAAGTAGAAAGAAAAATAAATAAAACTCCCAATAGAGTTCTTTTGGAATACAACAGACACCCTCCAGTGAACAATCATCTCCCCAAGGTCTGTTTAGACTCTCAGTTACTTCAGTCACAAACAGGCTGATTCCTCCCCTTAAGTTCACAGCTGGTGCTATCAAGCATGGCTTTTCCTGTAATTCTCTGTAGTTCCCAGAAGGTGGTATCAGTTATTGTTCTCCTTGTGCATTCTTACAATTCTGTATACTCCAGAGGGTAGCATCAGGCGTTATTCTCTACAGAAAGTCCTCCCCATGGCTTCCAGGCCTGGTCAAAGCCTTTGCTGGAAACAACTCTTACCCTGTTGTTAAGTGTTAAGCCTTCTCCACCCCAGAAGAAAAGGCAAGCAATAGAATTGACCCCCTCTTGGGAATTCCCTCTTGGGAAGAGTTAACAGGTCTTTCTGACTTACAGCTTTAGTGATGCAGTGCTAGACACTGTTATGGCTCAAGTGAGGTCACTGCCCATATCAACTACTCTCACCCACATTTGTTCTACTACAAGTTTGCTCAAGGAGCAGTCCAGAACTGTCTTCAAGAGAGCCTCACTCAGTCACCAACTCCAAACCTGTATGACTACAAACCTTGATGTCCTTTTTTTTGCTCCTCAGACTCCTCAAAGTGAACTCTCCCAGCCCTGGAAAGCATTTCTCAGGAGCTGATAAACTACCCCAACTCACACAAGGAAATTGAGGATGATTATTGTAAATCATCTTAAGAAGTTCACAATTCTATCCAAGGTAAAGAGGATAAGCCAGAGAAGTTGCACATCCTCCAAGTTTACAGTATACAATGTATTAAGGAACAAGAAAATCAGAGAGGAAAATCAGAAAAAGTCTCAATACTGTTAGGAACAAATGAATAAATAAATATACCTGTCTGAGCTTCACTTTACTCATCCATAAATTGAAGTAAAGTAGATGATCACTAAGGTCCCTGTTGCTCAGTTCTAACATCCTATGACTCAAGGCAATGGAGTGCAGTGAAATAATATTGCATTTGGGATTGAGACACCTAGTTCAAATCCTGGCCCTATCACTTGTTGCAGCTTTAAGCATTTCTTTAACATCTCTGAGTCTCAGTTTCTTCATCAACATAAAAAGGAGTTAGATCTCTATGATAACTTCTACCTCTATGATTCTATGATCCTAAAGTATGTGAGAGAATAAGGTTCATTATCACTAAGGCAAAATGTAAAGCCATTATTAGACTATGTCCGTTAATGGGGTCAGTACTGTAGGACAATAATAAATAGCCAAATTCCAATGCAAGAATGCCTTGTGATCTCAAAGTTCTACTGTCACTCAAAGTTCAGAAAGAAAAGGCTCATGGAGAATGTCAGCAAAGAACAGGAAGCATAAATGTGTAGGTGTGATATGAATTTGGATTCCTTAGTAAAAACTAAGGAGAAATTAAATTTGACAACGCACATTAATAATTACCTACTATGTGGTAGGATGTGAGGATGCAAAGATTAAAAAAACACCCTTGCCCTCAGGGAGCTCATGGGTAATCCAAAAACAGCTGGTGATCATTTGCCACCAATAGGCAAACAGAGACAAGAGCCCTAAGGGTGGCAACACTCCCCAGACCAACAGTCATACTTCCAGACCAGCTCTTAAAGCCATCACCTAGGGACACCCTTCCTATGGAAAAGGGACAAATGATACCCACCAATTGTCATTCACTAGGAAGGCAAGTCAACTTAGTTGAAGATACAAGGCATCTTGAGGGAAAGACAGGAGGCAGCAAACTCCAGACAGGTCAAATCATCATCACCACCATCTTGATCACCATCTCCCCCTCAGACCCTGATGGAAACAGCCCAGGACCTTGAACTCCAGTGCCTAGGAATAGCAATGTTCCTAGTTCAATATCAGAAAGTGTTATGATTTGATCACTGAAAATGACACTAAAAACCATCTCCTTTGCTGCCTCATCCTAAGAACTTTCCACCTCACTTGTAGCTAAAATCTTTTGTTTTCAGAATGTGAGCTCCTCGACAGCAGGGCCTGTCTTTCTTTTCTAGTTGTTTCCCGAGTTCTTAGCTTTGCACGATGTTTTGCACATAGTAAGCACTAAATAAATATTTTATTCTTTCATTCATTTCAAAGTTGGGTTTTAACACGTACAAGTCCAGTGTTTGTGCATGCATGTACGTGTTTGTGTGTGTTGTGTGTGTGCATGTTTAGGAGAGGCAAAGGAATTTATATGTAAATTATTATATTATGTAACAATAAATTATTAAGTGACACAGAAGTCACTGGCAGGAATGATTCCAGGATACAGTGACACCTTCTATGGGTGTAGTAGGAGAGGGGAAGAGGCAGAATATAAGATTGTTTCATAGAAAGAGCGGAAATAGAGATATGCCTTGAAGGAAGAGGAGTACAGTTGCCTGGCTCAATGATTTAATACACATTTGTTGATTAACTGATTGATTGAATTGGATAAAGAAAGCATCTAATCCAGACAAAGGTAGGGTGGTGGTGGTGCTTTTGGTAGTGACCCCTACAAGAAACAGAGGCAGAAGAGGGAAGGATGGGACTGACAAATGGTGATGACTGAATTTGACTGTAGTAGAGACTACATGAAGGGCAGTAATATGAAATTGGGCAAGTAGTTTAAAGCAAAATTGTGGAGTCTAAGAAGATGATATTCAGGAAGGAATGGGGAGACAGTGAAAGTTTTTGAGCAGAGGAGTAAAATGATCACACCAGGACATTAGGAAGATGATTTTGGCAGCTGTGTGAAGTATGGATTGTAAAGGGAAGAGATTAAGGGACAGGGAGACCGGTTAGGAGGTTACTACTATAGTCCAGTTGAGAGGTAATGATTGCCCAAACCAGGGTTGATATTGGGAGTCAAAAGGAGGAGACAGATGTGAGAGATAGCATAGAGGTAGAATTTAGAAAGAAAAATCATCTAAGGATGTCAGTCAAATGTATTTAGATGAATACATCAATTAGAATAACTGAGCTCTCTGATCATAAGGGACTTCACAGTGAAGTTGCCACAGGGCACATAGAACCATTACAAATTACATGACAAAAGTCTAGGAAATCCAGTGGGCACCAGCCTGGCCAACTACTTCCACATACACTTTTTTGACAAAAACTAGGCAGACTTCTGTCTTCCCCAAGAACAAAATGAAGTAGCTATGGTTGAGTTGTCCCCTTGAAACAGGAGCAAACTCCCATCTGCTTATTTATTCAGCCTCCACTGAATTGCAGCTTTGTGTATCTATATTAGAAGTCCGTGGCAGTGTGCATTTATCTATGTGGGATGTCTGTGTATATTTCCTGTAGGTTACTGGAAAGGTGAGAGTGGGTGTGAGAGGTGGTGGTAAGGAGTGTGTGTGTGTGTGTGCGCGAGAGCGTGTGTATGCATTATATGTCAGTGGCTTATTATTTCAGCTCCATTACCACTAATGGATAAACAGCTGAGTGGAAAGCAGGGAAGGGGAAGGATGAGATTTTAATTCTGCTAGGGAGAACATGGGGTCCTCAGCTGGGATAGATGAGAAAGCTAATTAAATGTACTTCCTTTATCCCTTTCTTGCCCCTGCCGTCTGTTCCCTTTTCTTTCCTTTCTCAACACTCTCCTCACCTATATATACCACAGACTTCAAGTACAGATGTAATATTCACATGTACCTGCAAATGAATTTCTAGTGCCTCAGCTACTGGCTGATGGTAATTTAAGAACTTTGGGAAGCTGTGTTAACCACCAGGTGATTAGGGTTTGTGGAAGGAGTGACATGTAGAATTAAAACTAGGTAGCATGAAATGCCAAAAAACCTTAGATTCAGGGAATCAGACTTTTCAAACTAGAACATTATTTAAAGGTCATTCAGTTCAACCTCCTCCATTTACAAATGAGGAAAGTGAGGCTAAGAGTCAAGTCAAGTCAGCAAGCATTTATCAGGTACCCACAATGTTCCAGGCACTGTGCTTGTCCAAAGATATACTTGGTGTCCTTTCAGGGAGCTATCCTTTGGAAGTACTGGATGACAGTTCTTCTTTTCAAAATAAACAAACAAAAACCTCCTAAGGTCTTGAGAAATATTCTCTGAGTGTATTATGGCCAAATAGAATTTTTCTAATTCTGAGGAAAACATTATATTCAATTTTGGCATTAAAGAGAGATAAATGAGTAAAAATAAACTCAAAATAATAGCCTGGGGTGGGGAACCTGCAGCCTCAAGGCCACATGTGGCCCCTTTAAGTCTTCAAGTGTGGCCCTTTGACTGCATCTAAACTTCACAGAACAAGGTCTTAAAGTGCAGCCCTTTGACTGAGTCCAAACTTCAAATTTGGATTCAGTCAAAGGGCTGCACTTGAGCACCTACAAGGCCACCAGTGGCCTTTAGGTCACAGGTTTTGCACCCCTGCAATAGCCTGTTTTTTCCCTCCCTGAATAATCTTTTGCCTTTTACAAAATAGAAATAGAAAATATGACTTTATTCCTTGCTGTGTTTGTAGTTCGCTTTAAGAGAGTTTTATTTCTAAGCTCTTTGGTAGAAACAGGATTGAAGAACTCCAAGGTATATAAATGGAAGCCTACTGTGACCCTAGAATTTTACAGACTGCCCATCATCACCTCTGTCTTACAAACACACACACACACATGCGCACACACAATTTCATACTCCAGTTACTATCTAATGTTAAAAACAATATACTTTGAAAGCAAGGTTTTCAAAATCATTAGCTCTAGACTAAGAACCCTTAACATGTTAATTACTTCATAGGCTATTTTTTTTTTTGGCCTTCTTAGAGCTAGGTCAAAAAATTTCAATGCCAGAGATCAAATGTTAGTTGTGTAATAATTATGGCAATAACAATGACAGCAAAAAAAACTACTATTTATATAGCATTTTAAGATTTGCAAAGCCCTTTACAAATGTTATCTCATTTGATCTTTTACTTCATTTCTACTATAATAATGATGCCTTAATATAGCATAATAAAGATTAAGTGGGATTTCTTAATATCCTCATTTAACAGATGAGGAAATTGAAATGATTTACTAAAGGTCACCCACGTAGTAGGTTGCAAAGAAGTTTTCTTATACCAAGACTAATTTTTTTTCCCCATCACACAATGTTGGCTAGTTTGGTGTGGCCCACATAGTATGATAATGAAAAAAATGAATGAATGTTATTAAAAAGTCTTTTCAATTCTAAGATTAACATCTAAATGTGGTTCGCATTAGGAAATATGGACAAGAAAACTCACTGATATTGAGTGCTAACTTTTCCAGGTTCTGCCTTCTAATCTGGGATATCTCCAATTTATCCTCTATCTATCTTGCTCATATGCAGTTGTTTGAATGTTACCTTCCCAATAGATTTTGAGTTACTTGAGATGTTTTTGTCTTTCCTTGTATCCCCAGCACTTAGCACAGTGTTTATCACATAGGAGATTCTATAAGTGCTTGTTGACTTAACTTGATGAATAGCTGGTCCATGCCAATGTAATGAAGTGACAATACTACTGAAGTTAATTTACAGATTTACATTACATTACATTAATCAAACCAACAAAGGGACACTGTGAAAAGCTAGTAAAAATAATAGTAAAATTTATTTGGAGGAATAAGAGAACTCGAATATCAAGGGGAATAATAAAAAAGGTAGGAATAAAAGGAGAATATCATTTTCAAACTTCAAACTATATCATAAAGTAGCAATCTTTAAAAACCACTACTGGTTAAAAAAATAGAAACGTAGATCAGTGGAACAGACTAGACAGGGAATAATAAGAAATAATTGAATCCCCAAATATAAATTAAGTAAGAACTCTCTATTTGTTAAGAACTACTAGGAAAACTGGAAAGTAAATCTGGAAGAAATTAGGCTTAGATTAATTTAGACATCATATCCCCAAAAAGAAATGAAAATGCATATATGGCCTGAATATTTAAGTTCATAGCACAAAAATGGAAAAGGCAGAAAATATAGATTTCACATTTATAGGTTTTGGGTACTAATTTTTAACCAAATATGTGATAGGGGCAATTACAAAAAGATAAAAAAGATTGTTTTGATTACATGAAATTGAAAGGTACAAACAAGATGAACATATCTAGGATGACAGGATGAGAAGGGAAGCAGTCAACTGTGAAAAATTCTTTGTATCAAATATCTGTGATAAGTGTTTTGCGTACAAGATATATAAACATATAATAAGTATATACATATACATATATATGTATATGTATATATATATATATGATGAAATGCCATTTTCTGGAAGAAAACTAGTGAAAGGATATGAACAAACAATTCTCAAAGGAATTGCTATTAGCAACTATATGAAAAATTCCTCAAATAACTAATAATGAAAAGTCCAAATCAAAACAATACTAGATATAGATAAAATTTTACTTTGCACCAAGTAAGTTGGCATGGATCAAAAAAAAAGGGGACAAGTCAGTGTTGGTCAGATTATGGAAAGGCTGGTACACTAATTCGTTGTTGGAATTGTGAATTGGCATAGCTATTCTGGAAAGCAATTTGGAACTATGCAAATAAAGGTATTAAAATGTCCAAACCCTTTGACCCAGAGATTCTACTACGAAATATATACCACAAGGAGGTCACTAACAAAAAGGGAAGATCCATGTATAACAAAATAGTGATGGTAGCACCATTTGTGGTGGCAAAGAACTAGAATCAAAGAGATGTCCACCAATTTTGGATTGGCTAAAAAGCTATGGTATATGAATTTAAGGGGATATGATGGTGCTGTAAGAAAGGATGAAGATGATGAATACATGGAACCATGGAAAAACTTAGATGAAATGATGTAAAGTGAAATAAGCAGATCCAGGGGAAAAAATGAATGACTTCAATAATGTAAATGGAAAAAGCAACTACTGGAAAACAATCAAAACTGAATTTGTCAAAACTTTAGAGAACAAGATTGCCTGTAAAGAAGAGACATGCAAAAACACTTCCTTCTACTCCTTTGCAGGGGGACATTGTATAAAACATCAGATTTTTTTTTCCCTATGTGCTAGTGAGTAATCCTGAATTTTTTCTCTTACATTTTCTTTTTAAATTCTTTATTATACGGGATAGCTTTTTCATAGTAATGAAAGGGAGAGATACAGGATGAAATATAGAAGATAAAAAAATTATCAAAAAGCAACTCATTGAACTTTTATTCATACAAGTAAGAGAGGCAGTATGGTGTAAAGGATAGAACATTGGACTTGGAAGATAGATTTGGGAGATCTGGATGCAAATCCTGCCCCTGACCTCACTAGCTATGTGAACACAGGCAAGTTACTTAATTTAGTTGAGCCTCAGGCAACACTATTAAAACTGTAAATTATAGAGTGTTTGTGATATGTCTCAGTAGATAGAATTCCCACACCAATAGAATCACAGGCCTATAAGTATTAATTAATTTGTGCAAATAAAATTAAAGCAGATTGTGATACTAGAGCAGCAGACACAAGAGACACACCAAGAGACTCCAGACAATTGTCTCAACTTTGTCCCCTTCACATTCTTCAACATTTCTTTCAACATTAATGTTCATTTTGAAGCTTGGCCATGCCATCTTCTGCTTCATGTTCATTATCTTTCCTCTAAAGATTCCCTACCTCTTACCTTCTCTACTACTGTAGAGGGCAATACAGTCCGCAAATCCCTAAGGCTCTCAACCTAGGAGTCATCCTGGACTCCTCACTATTCTCACCCATCACTATCCAATCTATTACTGAGGCCTGTTGATTTCACCTTCGCAACATCTCTTGAATATTTCCCCTTCTCTCCCTTGACATTGCTGCCCTCTTAGTACAGGTCCTCCTTACTTCACTCTTGGACTATTGTAATAGCCTACTGATAGGTCTGTCTCCTTCAAGTCTCTCCCCACTCCTCTATTAAGCCATCAATTTTAGTTGTTGTTTGTTGTCTTATTTTTAAAGCAGAGATCTGACCACAACACCCTTGCTCCAACTCAATAAACTCCAGTGACTCCCTATTGCCTCTGTCTTGTTTTAAAAGTCCTTCATAAACTAGCTTAATCCTATATTTTCAGTCTTCTTACATCATAGTCCCAAACATGTATACAGTATACAGTATACTCAGTGATATTGGCCACCTGACTGTTCCATGAACAAGATATTTAATAGCTTGGCTTTGATTATTTTCTCTGGCTATCCCATCCTCCTCTCCACATATTAACCTCCCTGGCTTCTTTTAAGTCCCAACTAAAGTCTCATGAAACAGTCAGTCCATCAGACAATAAGCATTTATTAGACATCTACTATATTTGAGGTACTGTGCTAGGTATTAGAGTTACAAAAAGAAGTAAAAGACAGTCTTTACCCTCAAGGAGCTCATAACCTAATGGAGCAGACAACAAACAAACATGTACAAATAAGTTATATTAAGGATAAATAGAAAAATTAAAGGACTGAAGACACTTAGAAGTAAGAGAGGTTGTGTTGGGTCATGACTTCTGAAGAAAATGGGATATGTGTTGAGACTTCCAGGTAGAGATGGGAAGGGAAAATATTTCTGGCAAAGCGGACAGCCAGAGAAAATGCGACACTACCTCATTTTCCACAAATGACCCATATTAACTTATAACTATCTCATATATACACAGAGGCAATTAAACATGATTTCAAATGCACAACCTGAGGCCATTCCTCTCTAACAGAATTTGATTAACAGGAAATAAGTTGTACTTGTGGGGAGCTGTATGGGTCTGTGTGGGTACACTGCTGGACCTGGAGTTAGGAAGTCTTGATTTATAATCTGGCCTGATGTATTTACTATCTGTGTGACCTTGGACAAGACACTTTGTCTCAGTTTCCTCAGCAGCAAAATAGGGATAATAATAGCACCTATCTCCCAGAATCATTGTGAAGCTAAAAATGAAATAATATTTGTAAAGTGCTTCACAGACCTTGAGGTGTTATATAAATGCTAACTATCATTGTAGCTGCTATCGTTGCCGTTATTATAATTTATTATTGTTGTTGTTATTATCCAACACCTCTCTATAATCTCCAGAAAATTTTCTTTCCTGTCCTCATTCCCCTCTCTTTCCAAGTGATGAGTGAAAGGAAAAAAAAAAAACAGGGAAAAGGTCCTAATCATGAACCAACTTTATCTATGAGAAGACATGTCATAAGTTTTGAAGCAAAATTAGATAAGATAGGACCAGGTCACCTCCAAAGCACCTGAGTGTGCCCAGAAACCACTTTCAGTCTTCATGTATTTCATGTTTGCTAATTTAAAGAGTTAGTCTTCAAGGACAAGCAGGTAAGCGACATTAAAAAAAACTAACAGAAACATTTATCTCATGCACATAATCCAAGGATCTCAGAAATGGAAAGGACCTCAGGACCATCTAATCCGATGTATACTTGAACAATAATCCCCTCCACAACAGCTTCAATAAGTAATCACCTTTACTTTACTTATCTATAGTAAGGGAGAACCCACTACCTCTAGGGATAGCCATTTCCATTTTTTTGACAGCTTTAATCATTCAACTTTTATTTTTTTTTCTTTGGTTAGGAAGTAGGCAATACAGGGAAATAGCCATTATATCAGCAGCTTGAAGTGTCTTATCCCCCGAACTAACCTGGTTATTAATGCATGAAATTTACCAGTGCTCCATTTTGTTTAAGATTCAGAAGAACTAATAGGTCCACCAGAAAAACAACAACAACAACAGCAGAATTGTGTATGCAGCTCAGGGTACAATAAACACCAGAAATGTCAGTCCATGGCTGACTATTGAATGTTTGTAATTATGCTGCTGTTATTGAGTCATTCAGTTGTGTCCTACTATTTGTGACCCCATTTGGAGTTTTCTTGGCAAAGATACTGGAATGGTTTATCATTTCCTTCCCTAGCCTATTTTACAGATGAGGAAACTGAGACCAACAGGGTTAAGTGACTTGCCCAGGGTCATTTGAACTCAGAAATATGAGTCTTCCTGACTCCAGGCCTAGCACTCTATCCACTTCACCACCTAGCTGCTCCATCTTGCTTGAATGGATTACTCTCTACATTGCTCTATGTGTCAATCCTTTGATGACAGGACCGCTGTCCAAGGGAAAAGTAATACACCAATTAGAATAAATTTTCAGGACTTCTTCCCATATGTACCCTGATGCCCATGTGGTTTCTTACATTCCCAAGTCCAAAGAATTTTGCTACCAGCTCCACCCTACCCTCAGGTGAAAAGGCCTAGTTGCATTGAGAAGCTGAATGCTAACATGTCTGCTGCAAAGAAACTGGTTTTTGTTTCTGGGTAAAAATAAATAATTCTCAAAGGATAGCCCATGCATATGCAACTAATGCACTGTGAGTCCATTCCTTTTAGGTACGTCTTTTTTCTCTCATCAGATTGAAAATCCTTGAGGTAGAGACCAACAAAGGCCCTACAAGTTTGTGTGCCCTCCACATCTAGACAGAAGTACACAGAATTTCAATACTTAAAGGAATTGTGATTTCTTCAGTATATGAAGTCCCTCTAGATCACAACCCATCTCTACCTTAGTAGACCAGAAGTTATGTTTGTTGTTGTTCAGTCATTTCAGTCATATCTGACTCTTCATGACCTCATCTGGGGTTTTCTTGGCAAAGATACTGGAGTGGTTGGCCATTTCCTTCCATTGATCATTTTACAGATGAGGAAATTGAGGCAAACATGGTTTAAGTGGCTTACCCAGGGTCATATAGCTAGTAAGTTTCTTGAGGCCAGATTTTAACTCAGAAAGATGAGTCTTCCTGACTGCAGGTCTGGCACTCTATCCACTGCGCCACCTAGGCACCCCTGTAATCATGTTTACTATTTCCCAATTTAGTGTTCACTCCATTACAGTATATTTGTCTGTCCTTCATTTGTCATCAATTTGTATTATATTGATAGTATAATTTTAGATACTTTACTTTCAGGGTACTGTCTTATACATTTATATGGACTTATGAACATTTAACAAATTACCAAGTTTAAATTGTTAACATCTAATGACATTAGCAGTCAGTTACTCTAGGGTGGCAACTACAGCGGTTATATCAGTGGTGAGTACAGTAGATATAAGTCACAAGATTTAGACATAGCAAAGATCATAGAGATCATTTAATTCAAATATCCCATTTTAAATATGAGGAAATTGAGTGTAGCATAGTCAGGATTCAAAAATCTTTCCTCTGACTCTTAAGCAATGTTTTTCCCACTGCCTCACCTATGTTAAGAACCAGAATTAATATCCAGGTAAAGACTGGATAGAGAGGGAGGACTTTTAGGCAAATACACACTAATTATATTTGTGAGGATTCCTAAGCTTACAGACATTCAGAGGAAAAAAACAGTTGTGACTAGAATTTCCTGGAAATGACTAGAGTATTTGGATTTAGGAAGACAAAATGGGTGTGTGTGTGTGTGTGTGTGTGTGTGTGTGTGTGTGTGTGTGTGTGTAAGACAAAGAGAGAGATAGAGATTGAAAAGACAGATAGTAGTTTGTTTTTTGGGATTTTTTTTCACTTTCAAATCCCTTTCCCTTTTTTGTTTTCTTCGCTCCAGTTTATTCATTCAATAGAGTAATGAAGGACTGTGAAGAGCTTCACTAGACTTGCCAAAATATAGTTGACTTTTGAGGGCTGTGGTTCTCCGGATGCCTGCATTTGCTCAGTTCCTATATATCTCATGATTCTTCACACACTTCATTTGTGTCTCTCTAGTGCCAAAACATGGGGCCAAAACCAAAAATTTGTTATATAAATTAGAAAAAAAAGTTCGCTCTATCCTTATTTTTATCTACACAATGCCAGCTATTTAGATAGCATTATATGCTACAATGTCAGATGTCAAGCTGAAAGGGACATTAGAGGCCACCATATCCAAACCTTTCCTTTTTTGAGGGAGGGTACTGAGGGTCAGAGAAACAATGTGTCTTTCCCAAGGTCAAATAAGGAGCTGGGATTCAAACCAAGATCTTCTGATTCTCAATCCAGCATGTTTTCTACTGAAAACATCATGCTGCCTCTCTATAAATATTGTATTCAATATGAACAGGCTAGGCATGGTATGTTCAAAATTGTCCACATTGGCTGCTTTACTTTTTTTTTTTTTTACTCATGAAAAAGACTTGGAGTCATGCTAAGACAGTGTAACTGAGTTAATTCAAACGCCAAGAAAAATAAAAATTGGTGGACTTTATTCATTACCTGAAAAAATCACCACAAATGCATTTGTAAATGAGTGATTCATTGCCAAGCCATGACATATTTATTAGCCATATGTTAGCATTTGGACAAAGGATGGTCACTAATATATAGCGTATTTCTCTATTTTAGCTAGAATTGGGTAGACCTTAAGTTAAGGAATTAATCTATTTCCTCTCAGGAGTTCACCTAAAGATTTTTTTCTTTCTTTTTCTTTCTTTCCTTCCTTTTCTTTTTTCGTTCTGAAAGACCTCTGCATAAGTGGTCACTGCCAGGATCTGTTGCCATAATTACATGTTACATGCAAAACCTAAGCATAGAAAGGAGGAGGTTATAAATTATTTATTTTCTACCACTCCATTAGTGTTACGCTGTGTATTTAGGGCTTAATTATCATTTTATTCCATCTATATGGGACACATCTCTACCCCACCTGGTCACTTCAAGAATACAGTTTCTCCTTTACTAAAATTCCTCATTTCTATCAGCTCTACAGAAATACTGAGGGCAATTTGAATTTGTCTATTGGTTACGAGAAAGCTAGAAGTACAATGTATTGAAAGAGGTTGTTTGTATATTTTTTTCTTAAATTTCAGTTACTTCTCATCAGTTTTTGCTATCCAGTCACTAATAGGTGAATAAGAAGTATGCCTCAGAGGCTTAAGTTCTAATGTCTAAGTGTAACTAACTGACCTTTTTTTTTCCCCAGAAGGCTCTCCTCAACTCTTCAAAGATAATTTCTCCATTCTGCTAAGACTCAGTCTTAGTGATACACTTTCTCTGCATGCCATATACCTGTCATGATCAAAGACTAAATATAGGATGATATCAATAGTAGGGAAAGAATGATTAATAGACTCATTAACAAGGATCCTGGGGTAAATGTTTATTTGTCAGTTCTAATTATCTGTTTATTTAGATGGTCTTCTGCCTTCATTAGAGTCATTAGTGCCTGCTAACAAGTGAAAAAATATTTAAATTTCCACAAATGTATGAATTTCATGGTTTGCATGTTGACTAAAGCTTAGTCAATAATTTCATATAATTTCATATATAAGGCATAAGGGTTTACTTAAATTAACAAATTATTATCTTTCCCAATAAAAGTACAGATACAGCCCTGTTTCATGAATTTATTTTTTATTCTTATGTGATATGGATTCTGTTGTGCAATGTGTATATCTAATCTGTGTCTACTTAGCTTCATTGACTGCCTTACCCTAATTATTATACTACAAATTATCAGAAGGCAGAGACTATCTTTCTGTCCTTTGCTCTTATTCCAAAGAGATGGTATATAAAGCCAGCCTGGTACAGTGAAAAAAATCTTTAGATTAAAGTCAGAGGATCTAGGTTCAAATCCCAACTCCACCACTTATATCTATGTGACCTTAAGCAATTAACTTAATCATTGTAGGCCTCAAGTTTTTTTTATTTAAAAATAAAGTGTTTGTTTCCAGGGTTATATCCCAAAGAGACCATACAAATGGGAAAAAGACCCACATGTACAAAAATATTTATAGCAGCTCTTTTTGTGGTGGCAAAGAATTGGAAATTGAGAGGCTGCCCATCAATTGGGGTATGGCTGAGCAAGTTGTGGTATATGGATGTGATGGAATACTATTGTGCTATAAGAAATGATCAACAGGCTAACTTCAGAAAAACCTGGAAGGACTTCTAGGGTCTAATGCTGAGTGAAGTGAGCAGAACAAAGAGAACATTGTACACAATAGCAGCCACATTGTGTGATGACTAATATTGATAAACTTAACTCTTCCTGGCAATACAAGGATCTAAGACATCTCCAGAGGCCTTGTGATGGAAAATGCTATCCACATCCAAAGAAAGAACTATGGAAGTTGAATTGCTATTTTTTTTCTCTTCTGTTGAGTTTTGTTTCCTCTTTCTGATGGTTCCTCTTATAGGTTTTATTTTTTACTTACAACATCACTAATGTGAAAATATGTTTAATACGAATGTAAATGTATAGCCTATATCAGACTGTGCACCGCCTTGGGGAGGGTGGTAGGGAGGAAGAAGGAGTAAAATTTTAAACTCAAAAGCATATGAAGTGATTATTAATAAATCAAAATAAATTAATAAAAAAAGAAAAGAAAAGAAAAGAAATAAAAAAATAAAATCAAAATGAAGTCTTTGTATTAGATGACCTCTGAGGTCTGTTCAACTCTACAGGCAAAAATTAGCCTAACCCATATTGTAGAGGTAGGGTGTGATAAAGGGAAAATGGGTAGATACTGGCCTATCACAGACAAATATAACTAAGAACTATGTATCTATCTGATAGTAGTTCATGTGAAAAAGACTTTGAGGTTTAGTGGACCAATTCAATTCAATTAAATATGAATCAAATGTGTAAGGTGGTAACCTCAATAGCTAATATGATTTAAAGTTTCATTCAAAGAGAGACAGTATCTAGATCAAGGGAAGTGACCATCACACTATACGGTGCCCTAGTCAAAACACAGCTGCCTTATTATGTTTAGTCTTCAGTGCCTTTAGGAAGGACAGTGGTTTGCTGTCACATATACGGAGGTACATATATATAGTGAGGACACCTGTAACTATTCCAATGTCATAGAAAGATAGGTTTGGGAAACCAGGGATGTTTAACTTAGAAATGAGAAGATTTGGGAAGAAGGTATGAAATCTCTTTGGATTTAATTAGGTGGATTAAAATAGCATTGATAATTACTAACTTATACCTATTCTCCCATATATAAAAAATCTTTACAAAGGCATGTACACACAAACCAAGGTCAAGCCCAATAAAGGCATTAAGGAAAACATACAGGCTTTCTCAAACAATATTTAATAATGAATCACACCCTTACTGTCTTGTAAATCACAGGAAGATGTAAAGAATATAAAATCCTAGTTTTGTTATTGTTTGTTTTGGTGAAGCAATCAGGGTTAAGTGACTTGCCCAGGGTCACACAGCTAGGAAGTATCAAGTGTCTGAGGCCATTGTTTGCTAATTATGAAAAAATTATTTGATTTGGTAAAATAAAATGCTGTCTTACTGCTCTGTTTTCAATAAGATGTCTCCCATCCATTATTCAAGATCATTCAGGAAACTTTGGAAGACATAACAAATAATCCTGTCCAATGACCCTCTGATAATAAGCAAGACAAAAATTAGGGAAATGCATGCTTGCCAAACATATTTACCATTGTGATGGAAGAGAGTCAATACAGAGTTCAGATCGATTACAGCTTCCCAGTGGATAGTAAAATCTTCCAAAAACTCCAGTTCATCAATGACATTGTATCAATTCCATCAACCCCTAAGACACCACAGAGCCTCATGGAAAAGAACTCTGATCACTCAATAGAGTTTGGTCTGTCCATCCATACAGGAAAGACCAAATGGATGAATCATATTTTTTGCCCAGATTTCAACATGTATTTGCATAGACAGCCTCTAGACTTGTCTGACAGTCTGTATATCTGGGATAGTGTATCTGGAACAATATATCTGGGACAGTAAAGATGGACAATAAACTGAACCTAAAGTTGAAAAGGAGGAGAGCACACTGGACTGCTTTGAGGAAGCTGCAAAGCTCTTTTATTGACCCTACAATTTCCCAGGAAAGTAAAATCCTATCTTCAATACTATCAATTTATTAGTGTTGCTATATGCCAGGAAGACATGGAACGTGACTTCCTTGAAGAACTAAAGATGTGTATAACTCATAGGGAAATGAAGACGTACGTGGTGAGTGTAAGCAGCTGCTATATATCCAATAAAAAGCTCCAAAAAGGAAGTGGAACAAAAAAATGTCATAAAATTTTTTTATAACAGAAAGAGCAGATGGGCTGGTCATATGGTGAAAACAAGGAATGGCAGGTGAATTATTCAAATACTCCACTGATACCCTGCAATTTCTGAAGAAACTAAAGAAGAGAAGGGTTAGGGGAAAGGAACAAGCATTTATGAAATACCTACCATGTACCAAGCACTATGTTAAGTGCTTTACAAATATTATTTCTGATCCTCACAACAAACCCTGGGAAATAATGCCATTATTATCTCCATTTTACAGTCAAATAAACTGAGCCTGAGAGAGATTAAATGACATGCCAAAATTACACAGCTATTAAGTGTCTAAGACAAAATTTAAACTATAGTCTTCCTGACACCAGAGACAATATTCTGTCCACTATGCCCACCTAGCTGCCTCTAGTGTTAGCTGCTTTCCTGTGATGAACTTTAGGAAGAACATAGCCAAGAATCACACAGAATAGGCAGGAATGCACGGACCAAGACTGAGATCATTAGAGTGAACTCTCAAATCAATGAGTTCAGAGTCATTGTAGTATTCAAATATTAACTGGATAAGGAGCTAGATTTATTTTGGCTGTTACAGAACAAGAACCAAAGAACAGAAGCTACAGAAATCAATTCCAGCAAAATATTAAGAAAATTTTCTTAAAATTAAAGCTGTCAAAAAGTAAAAAGGGCTGTTTATCACAGGAGGTCTATCATTAAGTGACATTAAGGACAGATGACCACATGTCACATGTCTTAGAGTAGGTCCTTGTTCTAATATAAACTGGATGAGACTAGATAGCTTCCATCCAATTCTTAGATTCTGAGATTTGAAAAACCAAAGACCTCCCTTTTCTTCTGCCTCAAAAATTAATAAAAATCACCCAGAACCCTCAAACATCTATTCCTACTTTGGCTGTTTTGAATGTATAGGAACCAAAATGAAAAGAATGACATTTATTCTTTCATTCAAGAAACCTTTTCTAAGTAGCCACTTTAAGGCATAGGAAAGATAAGGCAAGATAAATAAAATAAATAAGTCTCAGTCCTTCACAGAGCATAGGTAAGATAAAGCAAGATAAATAAGATAAATAAGCCTCAGTCCTTCACAGAGCTAAAAACTTAGTACAGTAAATAACAATATCAGGCTTGTTTTTGTGATGGCCTTATCCTGACTTGTTTCCACTGAATAAGATATAGGGGAAAAAACAAAAACAAACAAAACAAAATGCAATGAAAAAAGCTTCAGAACACCCAGATTCTAGTCCTGGTTGTGCTAATAATAATTTGTGTGCTATTGGAAAAGTGCCTTACCCTCTTTATGGCCAGAGCAATGTTTACCTAAAAGGTAAGAATGCTAAACCAGAGGCTTGATTGGCCCAGGGTCCTAAAGCTTAACTAAGCCTTTGTTGTGGTTTCCCAGAAGTCGAAGGGCATAAAAAAGTCCAGCACACAATAAGTCAGTGATCTTTCAATTTGATAAATGTACCACTGCCTTGTGAGTCACCTCACCCTACTGTCTAGATCAACTTCTGTATGGAAATAAGGGTAGTTGTATGTTTCTAAAGCAGTGTGGTCTCTTTTCCATGTGGTGGTTAAGCAAAGTTCCTTTTGTTTTGTTGCTTTTTTTTTTTGGGTGAGGCAATTGGGGGTAAGTGACTTGCCCAGGGTCAGACAGCTAGTAAGTGTCATGTGTCTGAGGTTGAATTTGAACTCGGGTCCTCCTGACTTCGGGGCCAGTGCTCTATCCACTGCGCCACCTAACTGCCCCTGGGAAGCTCCTTTTGTTAACTGTTTTACAGTCTTTAAGTGTCTCACTTTATTCCAGTCTCAAACCTGACCTCCTAGACGGGACTGAGTCAAGTGTGACCAACAACAGTTCCTGAGCCTCAGTTTCCCCATGCATAAAATGAGGGAATTGGACCGGATAATCTGAAAATTCTCCTTCAGTTATAAAATTCTATGAAATGATACATTTTTCTTTTCTTGCCTCTTTGTTGGTGCTAATATAGGCACAGTAGAGTAAAGTTTGCAGTTATTTTAACTTCTCAATTTCTTTTTTGTACCCCAGTTCGTATAAGATTCTTTGGGGTTTCACTCTCACCCCTCCCCTTATTTATTTTAAAAGTCAATATTAACAATCTTTCATTTGAACCATCATGAAAGAAAAAAATATAACTCTCTACTAAAAACGAACTAATAACATGGAAAAACATCCACCCCTTGCTTTGAGCAGTAGACACCGAGGGGCTGATGAGCAGTTTCCTGGAACAGTCTAGTTCTGAAAGGTTGAGCACATACCAAATAAAAATGAGAATAATATCTAGATGGTGGCAGAGAACAACTAAACACAGCATTAAAGTAAGTGGATGCGTTAGTTACATTCAACAGAAATTTCCAGAAAATAGGCCTATGCTTTTAGTAAATGCTTATTCTCTAATTCTACCCAGAGCAAAAATGGGTAAAAGCCTGGCTTTTGCAGGACAGCTATAAAATCAAATTTTAAGAATATGCTTTTTAATAGAGAATTGTGGGGTCAACATCAAGTTTGGATTTTTTTATTTCTTTGGCTTTCCTCAAAATCTGTGATAGAATTCAAATAGAAAGCCTTAGATATGAAGCTTCAGGAGTTTTTCTTTTTTGCTGGAATAAGAAAGATTTAGAAAAAAAAACCATGAAAAATTATTCATTTATAAAGCTATATTACACAAAGATAATTTGTTTTCTATGTCCCAATGTGTAATTGTCTAATTAAAAAATAATCTAAGTACAGTGAAAAGGGCTTTGTGTTGGAGATTCAGGAGATATGAGTTTCCATAAAAGTTATGTGACTTTGGACAGGTAATTTCACCTCACTGTGACTGTTCTCCATCTGTAAAACATACTTAAGGGGCAGTTAGGTGGCGCAGTGGATAGAGCATTAGCCCGCAGGAGGATATGAGCTCAAATCCAGCCTCAGACACATAATACTTCCAGCTATGTGACCCTGGGCAAATCACTTAACCCCAACTGCTTCACTTAAAAAAAAAAAAGTGTTTAATCATCTCAAAGTTCCCCTCTACCTATGAGAGTCTATGATTTGAAAAATAATTCACCATTGGTTTTCCTCCAAATTTTGGAGTCATTTTAAGAGTAAGCTGTTGATTCAGATAATATTTTCAATGAAAACCTTGGTATTTAGATGTATTGACTTTTCTCTGTAGCAGGGGATGGCCTATCACACTATAATACCTTGAATCATTCACAATATGTCTATGGACCTGTCCTCACTCTTTCCAGTCTAATTTCCCAAAGAAAGATTAAAATCACTTGGTGAAACTCAAACTCTCAGGTTTCTAAGCATTAACACTGTGAAAGAATATATTCCCCCTACCCATCCTTCTAGATCTTAAGCCCTTACTGATGGGCTTTCATTTTTTTGGGGGGGGGGAGGGTTATCTCTTTTAGAAGGTGACTAGAAGACTCTATTTTCATTTTGCCTTCTGTTTCTAAGAAATTTGAGCAATTTTCATTCATGATTTCTTGCAATATAGCAACTAAGTTTATTTTTCCTGTCATGATTTTCAAGCAGTCTAATAATTCCTAGATTATCTCTCCTTGAACTGTTTTCTAGATCATTTGTTTTTGATATTACATACCTTGTTATATTCTTCTTTTTTTTAATCTTTTGATTTTGTTTTAATTTTTCATGCTGTTTCATGGAGTATGTTTTCTATTTAGCCTATTCTAATTTTAAGAGTTCAATTCTTATATAAGCTTTATCACCATCTGTTCCAAGGTATTAATTATGTTTGCCATTTATTTTCTCCCTAGCTATCCTATATTGTATTTCTTGCTTCATTTCATTCAGGAATTCTTACAGTTCTGATGGCCAGGACATTTTTTTCTTTAGACTTGGATTATCATGGATTAATTCTCTTTTGTGGATTTATCCCTTGGGCATCTTTCATTGTAAGGTATTTCTTCATTGTGTTCAACATTTTTGGTTTGTTTGTTTACTCACATCTCCAGTCTCAATTTCTGAATCAGGTATCTGTGCCTAGATCAAACACCACTCATCACTACTTGATCCTGAGTTCAGTAGCTAAAACTAAGCCCTAGCCTTCTGCAAAATTATCTGGCCTTGACTCATGCTGTGGTGTAAACCTAGGATTCTTGGATTCTGGAGTGGGCATGGGCTCCCTGCTTCCTGGGTTGAGCACAGGCTTCCTGTATGTTCTAGACCCATGTCCTGCCTCATATGAGGATGAGACCATTGGTTTGTCCCTTTGGACTACAGGTTTTGATGTCATTTCTGTATCAGAAATTGTCTATTAAAGACATGATGAACATAGTTTCTGTGTTGAGCAGGTACTTCCATTGCTAAACTGAGTTGATCCCTGTTGTGCTTGACTAACACCTCATTGGACTGATGTTTCAACCAAACTATTCAATCCACTGTATAACTTCTCTGATTCTCTGCTGGTAAGCTGGACTTATAGTTGCTATGCTACTCAACAACCACTACAATATTCATCAGTTCCAGTTTCAAGCTTAGCTGATTCATTTCTGAAATCTGTCCTTTCACCTCTGTCTCTCTTTATTTCTCCGATTAGACTCTGAGTTCCTTCTGCAATCAACCCTATCTTATCATATGGCTAATAACTGAATTCCTATCTTCTGCCTATGATCAGAAAAGTTACATTTGTCCCATATCATACAATAGTTCTGATAGCCATATTGTTCTGGAATTCTACAATTATTCACATTCAAAAAATAATCAACAGCTATTTCAAAACCTTCTGAATAACTTTCTCTCAAAACTCTGAATAGACAATTCAGCAGCAAACTTTTTCCATATGAAAGAGCAGCAAAATAAAGGAATAGTTGTTGTATTTGTTGTTCAGTCATGTCTGCCTCTTCGTGAGCCCATTTGAGGTTTTCTTGGCAAAGACTAGAGTAGTTTGTCATTCCCTTCTTCAGATCATTTTACAAATGAAAAAACTGAGGCAAACAGGATTAAGTGACTTGCCCAGGATCACACAATTAGCAAATGTCTAAGGTCAGATTTGAACTCAGGAAGATAGGGAGAGAAGACAAATCTTATTTTAAAATAAAATTTAATTAAAAAATAATGCAAGCAAAGTAAAATTTATTTTGTGTAACATCGCACAAAGTTTAGTCATTTAAATTTTTGGTTTATTAAAAAAGTACAGATTTACATATTTTCAAAATAATTGTTCTCTATATGGTCATAGTATCTTAGGATCATAGATTTAGAGATCAATGCAACCTCAATAGCTATCTCATCCAACCTTTCATTTTACAAATAGGGAAACTGAGATTCCATAGAGATTAAGTGACTTGCTAAGGATATACTGGTATTAAGGACAGAGACAGGTTTGAACCTAGGTTCTTTGACTTCATCAAAGTTAGTGTTCTTTAATGATATTCATGTTTCCAATGAGATAAATAGAGAGTAGAGAGCCTGTTTTCATATGCCCAGATTTTTTTTTTCTTCCCTGAAAGTGTCTTTGAGAGCATAAAATCCCAGTGAGGAAAAAAATAGGTTTCAAGATAGTATGTGAAAGCATATTAATTCTCTCAAGGAAAAATGCTCATAAGAAACAAAGAACTCTCCTATGAGCAATCAGAGTTCTTTGAAATTATGGCAAATATACAATTTGTCTCCAGTTGTAATACTTACGAGAAAATGTATAAGTGCTTTGTGAACCTTAGAGCACTGGGTAACATTTGCTGATTTCCATCAGATTGGTACAACTCTTGGTACCTACTGAGATTTTTATATGTCAAAAATTAATACAAATTAATCACTATAGGTTACTGTCACATGCTTGGTAAATGTAGATTTCCTAAATATTCCATTTTGCAGCTATTATGGTGAAGGTTCTCTCTAGATCATAAATTGTTTTTACTAAGTTGTTCAAAGCTTGAAGGAAATGTAGAACTCCACATCAGAGAACACTGAAGTCATCTAACATTTTGTGCAGGATGGGGGTTTCTGTTAATAATTGTTTGCAGAAACATTAATTTCAATCATGCCAGTAATTAACAAGTTAGCAGAATTATTTAGACTCAGGAAACTGTAGCAAGAAACTAATAAAGAAAATGGAAATATTCTGGAATTTATTTCTAGTAAGAAAGCCATTTTACTCTTAAAAAAAAACAGGTATTCTACTAAAAATCAGAAGTATCACATCTGTTGATTATTTCTCAATGACTGCAGATTAGATTCAGGTATTCAACAGTTCTAATGCTGGAATTTGGGAATTGGTCACTCAACTTCTGCACATTTCACATCTGTAGTAATTCCACAAGGGAACTACCCTTTACATTCATAAGTAGCTCTCTGGCAATAACTATGAAACATAGCAGAAAAAACCTGCTATAGAATGTGATTTCTCTCTAGTTTGTTGGGTTATTGATGAAGCCATGACTGATGAAAATGTGCTAAGGATTTCACTTTTGGATGCCTTCTAACCTAGGACTCAGTCCTTGAATAATCTGATAGCTGGGCCCTATTTTCCTAGTCTCATGACAGCATCCTAAACACTGGTGCAAGGAAAATGAGTCTAGCCTTTTAAACCTCTAGGAGGTTAAAATTCTTTTTGCAGGGCTCTGCTTGTCATTGTGTATGTTTGTTAAGGGCAGAGATTTCAGTTGGGTTCTCAGCGGGGCAACATACTGGGATTGGTGATCACAGATGACAGTTCACTTCAGGCTAATCTATAGATTCATATCTGAGAGTGCATTACTAAAACCCCACAAAAATAGCAGTAGCCAGACCAACTAGGGAAGATACAATATCATAAGGGTATATTTTTTTACAGGGAAGTAGAAGCTAATATATAATTCTCAAATGATGCTTTCCTTATGCAAGTGTTTCAATTATTTTGTCGCATATTTGATGCCATCTGGAACACTACACTGGGAAATGAGCTCAGGACTGAGAAGCAGGAACTTTATAAGGAAAATTCTCTAAGTTGCAATCATAAATTGTAGTGTGTTTACCACCAAAACTCGTGCTTTACATTGGTCTTTGTCAACATGAAGCATAATTAATGGTGTCCTAGGTGTCTTTTCTCACTGAAGTTCTTTTTGTTTGTTTGTTTGTTTGCACACAAAGGTCATGCTATCCATATACATTTCAAATCATTTCAGCTTATTTTTTAAACTGTATATTTGTTCCCCTCTTTGACCATAAACTAACCAAAGATGACATTACCAGATGTGTTAAAAGAATCAGTGGAGAAGAAAGGTATCAGTTATAGTCAGAAAGATTAGAATTTATATTCTACTTCTAATATGAACTGTGTCCATGAGCAAATCATATCTCTTCTATGAGAGGATATCATCTTTCATCATCTCTAAAGTAGAGATAATGCCTAAAATATTTACTTCATAGGGTTGTTGTGAGGAAAAAACATAATACATAAAGTGTTTTTCAAACCTTAAAATTATATATAAATGTTCATTATTATTTATGACAAAACTCCCATTTGTCTTTTATTCTCCTTTCACTGTGTGGGACCACACACTTTTCATTAGCACCATATATGACCTCCAATTCTCTTTCCACAAGGATGTACTTCCTGAGCATGAGACAGGGAATCATATTCCCCAGAAATTCTTCGATCAAGCCAAGTAAAAAAACAATCTAGAGAGGAGAAAGTTAGAATTGTTCACTAACAATTCAAGTGGATTAAATGTGCTGCTTCCTGGGGAGGAAAGTGGGTTTCCATTTCATTGGAGATCTTCAAGGAAAAACTAAATGACCACTTCTTGGGTAGGTTGTTGTGTGGGAGATTCTTTTGTAAGGATGAGGTGTTCCAAATGGCTGCTGAGACACCATCCAATTCTATGTGATTGGATTGTGATGTGAATGTGATTTCTGTGTGGGAAATCTGTGATGTCAGGAATCCTCTGATTATGTAGACTCACCAAGACCCACAAGCTAGTTTCTACACAGGCCACTAAGAGAAAGGTAAAATACGTCCCCACTAAAAGAGAAGGAAGACATCTGTCTTTACTATGGCAGCCTGCAAGAATAAGTCCAACTAGACTAAGTTTTAGGAGGGTAGAAACCCCATACCTCTTTCAATTTCCCCACAGCATCTATTCCTTAAGGGATAATAAATGTTTGTGGATGTGATATTTATGTTGCTACTGAAAGTCACGCAGTCAGAATTGTTCCTCATGAGTCCATGCTTTGAACACACACAGCCATAACTTTCTCTATTTTTTTCCTACAGTAGCTAGGGCTTCAGATATTCTACGTTCTGTTGCAACTAAAACACACATAAACACATTAAATTAACTAATACATTTATTCTCAAACTGCATAATATTTCTCTTTTAAAATGTACCAAGTGCTACCCATTATTGGGAACATTATCTAACAGCATTCTCAGAAGTGCTGGGAGTTGTATTTAACACGTACATTTAACCTCCATAAAGATAGATAGCTCCATTTGCATTCTGCTGCCAGAATCAATAGCACACCACATAGATATAATGTTAGCCCAGGAGTGGCATCCCTAGCCTGATGTAAAAAGCATTATCCAAAATTGCCCCAAATGAGGTTTGGGGGACTCTAAGTTCAGAAGCACTTCTACGTGTATGCTTACTTAAATGAAAAGCAATTTTGCCTTTGCGGTGAAAGTCATTCACTTCTCTCTCAAATTTTCTCCCTTAACTCTGGCAAATTATATCCATAGAATAAAGGGGCATTGAAGGCTTAAAAGGATATCATTCATAGAGCTGCTCTGCCTCTGCAGACCCATCTATGTCTATATCAGCAGTCACTTTCTTTCTTCTTCTTCTTCTTCTTTAAACTTTTGAGTTTTATAGGCTCATGTGGAGTATAAACCTCTTAAGCACCCACGGCTAAGTTCCATGCTGGAAATCCTTTGAAAGACTCAGCAACTTTCTGGAGGATTCAGACGCATTAGAACTTTCTAAATCATTTAGCCTCCAGAAATTTTGGTGAGGAAGTGCTTGTTGAAGTTAATTTCACTCCTAGAATTTTCTATACTCTCCATTTGGAAGGGAAGACCTGGTCTATAGAAGGCACTCATTCATCTTTTTCTCCTAACTTTTTCTCCTAACTTCACTGGGAAGAAGGAAGAAAAGCATAATGAGAGAAAAAGGGTACTTGAGGTGGGAAAATAATTCCTCTCACTGTTCTTACTACCTGTAGGGCTACCAAGAGAGGTAATTAGTTGGACTGCTAGAGTCATCAAAGACAGAGTCAGCAATCTGGGAGCACTACCTGCAAGGCAGAATATTTCCACTGCCATAGAAAAATGACCTTTAGGAGGTTATGGGGAGACTAGAAGAGACACCATAAGAGAATCTAGACTTCTGTTTTTACTTACAGATCGCAGGTTAATAGGCTTCTTATATCATTTAGACAGTTAAACCCAAACTTTTTTTTAATAGACCCCAGTTGTACTCCTGTTAATTGAACTTCAATAAGAAAACCTGAATGTAAGTGTCTGAAGAAATGAAATATGTCTATTTCCGCTTTGGTCATTGAAGAAAATTTCCCTAGTTTTTTTCTGGTAACAAAACGAGTAGACAGTAAGAACAAAATAACAACTTTGGGGTTGTTGAAATCATTAAAAACTTATTGTATTACTAAGGGAACCTGGAACTTATGGGACATTGTGAAGAATATGATAGCACCCTTCTACCTCTATATTATATATCCTGATGGGAACTGAATACTAGTTAACTGGTTAGAGACACCTAAAATGGAACCTGAATAAGAAAGCCCTTGCTCAGTACATAAGGGAAAATATACAAAGTCTTTTTGGTTGGTCCTAAAATCTACAGGCAGCTAGACGAATAAGAGCTCTAACATGCAGTGAGTCAGTCTAGAATCTCAATCCAGCAGGCCAGAATCATTCTAACCACAACCCTCAGAGAAAATGGCTCAAAGGGTAGAAGAGAGCTTCTCTCTCCTTCTCCACCACCCCTTCTGCATTACTAAGGAACAATGAGACTTCAGTAGAAACATCAGCTTTCAGAGGTCCCACCAAGAGCCGATTAGAGGTTCATAGCAGAGTCCCTAGAGCAGCAGTGGCTGATGGCAGTGTCTGCAACAGCTATCCTTGCTATATTTGTTTAATATTAACTGGTTGATAATCAATGGGGAACACACCATATGGGGGCTTGTGAATGACAGTATTAGAAAAAATAACCCCTCATTTAGAATCATGAAGAGAGAAGTATTATCCTCCCATCTGGGAACCCAATTTGCATGTGCAGTGAGATTTGGAAAAGAAGTCCCATAAAGGGTACTGCAATAATAATAACCTGATTTTTCTCCAGTTGAGCTGGTCTTTTCCCTTTTCCTTTTAGTCTATTCACTTCCCTTCCTTCTGAATCCAACTTCTTGGAGTCAAGATGGAAGAATTGCTGCTATCTTATAATTCACAGCCATCATTGTCCCCTTCTTCCCCCTGCCACCTGCTTCTCAGTAGAGGATCTTGCCTCACACTATACTGAAAAAAGTAAAGGTGTCCTTCCAGCCTCCTCTCCTTCTGATTTCTACACTTAATTCACTCAGAATCATTTCTTGTCTATTCCTTTTTTGCTCTCATCTCTGAGGATTAAGTGGCTTTTGTCCTTACCAATGTCAACACCTCTACTTGTGCTCTTGATCGCATCCTCTCCTATATCCTCCACCATTGACCTCTCTTTCCCTATTGTCAGTGTTTGCTCATCCATTGGCTCTTTCCTTGCTATCTACAAATATAATCTGATCTCTTCCATCCTTTAAAAAAATCCCATCGTTCCTCAAACTATTGCTCTATATCTCTCCTCTCTTTCATGGCCCACATTTTAGAAAACAGTTGTCTATACCTGTTACTTTGACTTTTTCATTCTTCTGTTTGGCATTTAAAATACTTCTTAACCTACCCCCTTTCTACCTCACCAGACTTGTTAAATATTATTCCCCATAATGCATAGATTCAAGCCAAAGTAGTATATTTTGTATTCCATCTCTTATGTTCTTGCCTTTGCTTTGGTTGTCCCTCAGGGCTAGAATGTTCTCCCTTTACATTCCCGCATTTTATAATCCTTTGTTTCCTTAAAGACTCTGGTCAAGCATCTCCTTCAGCATGAAAACTTTCCTTACACCCAAGCTGCTAGGGCCTCCCATCTAGTCCAAAGTTACCTTGTATCTGCCTTGTATATACTTGTAGAATAAATACATACACATGTTGTTTTCTCCATAATGGTATAAACAATATGGTGTAAACACCTGGGGGACACAGATTGTTTCACTTTTGTCCTTGTATCCTTAGCACCTAGCATGGAGTAGGTATTTAATAAATGCTTGTTAATTGATTAACTGATGCATTTCCCCCCTTAAGTCCTGAATGGAAAATAACAGACACAAGTCAAATTTCAATGTTTCTGGAATAATTTTTTTGTTGAGGGCATAGGCCACATGCTTATTAATGAAAAGCATTCAAGACTAAAGCCAGACCCTGTAAGCCCAGAGCTTTGGTAATGGGCCACAGATTACAAATTCTATTCTCAAAAGTGAAATAATTTCATCATTATAGTTTGCCAAAGCTCATTTAATTTTCATGTATTTCAATGCATAATTATGCTTGCATCACTAAAGCCTGTAAGTACATTTGCAGAATAAAAACCCTTTAAATGTGAAATTATAGAATAATATTATCCCTGGTGACATTAATGTTTTCTATATGTGTCATCCTTCAATAAAATAGCCAGTTTTTTTTTTCTTTCTTTGCCTCATAGAACATGAGACTTGCACTGCTACAAAACATTTAGCCTTGAAGGGATAGGGGAAAAAAAAGTATTTACTAAGTCAGAGATGATCCACTGAAGTTATGCTATTATCAAGTTTGAACAGTTTGAATTTCAAAGTTTAAGAATTTCAAGGGATATGTGAGGTGAAAAATGTATTAGCACAACAAATTTTTGAGGCCAAATTAGCATAGCTTCCAAATAGTATGCTATCATACATGGAAAAACCACCCAAACCAGATAGCTTTTCATTTACGCAGTTAGTTAAGCTGTATTGCAGCACATTGCCAAAGATGACTTGTGTGCAAAAAGGGACATAAAAGATATCATCTGGGAAAGGTATGACTGAAAAGGAGGGTCAATCAATCATGAAATGAGTGCAAACAATAAGGGAGGAACTGTCCAGGTGCTGCACTGGTACCCAAGAAATGTTAGAAGATCCAAAGATAGACCTTTGGGATGTTGCAGAGAGCCACTACAAAGGATTTATGGAAAGATATGAACAAAAATTGTACAGGATGAGAAAGGGTGGCTTTAATATCTTTAGAAGGAATACCCAATCACAGATCCATTGAATTACTGAATTGAATCCACAGAATACATTGAAACACCTAAGTAGATCTTCACATTAAAGTGTTTAATCAACAATAGACTTTTGCATTCAAGTCTAACAACAGGTTGATAAAATCTTACAGTTCTGAGGGAACTTACAGGCAACCTGACCCAATTCCTACCAGAAGCACAAAGTCCATCTACAATATAACTGACAAGTGGTTTGTCAGGCTTAAGTTAAAGTTATCTTTAAGCCTAGTTCAAGATAATATATTTCATCTATACCCTGAGAAGACAAAGACTATCATTTGAGATAATAGGTTTCTGTTATCGTAACATTTCACAGAAATGAAGGGAGGGAAATGAGTAGATGTCTACTTATGTTTAATATATGATATGGAAATATCATGGTTGGTTGAAACATAAACATATTCTCCCTCACATGTGTTCTTCTTCAGGCTAAACCTCCCTAATTCCTTCAACTGACTTTAAAAATTCTAGTCATCCATCCATGCTCTGTCCTGTCAATGTCTTCTAAGAATGTAGCACCTGGAACTGAACACAGTACTTCAGGTGTTATCTACCTGTTGAATATAACAGGACTATTATCTCCTTCCCTATGAACAACATCTTTCTACTCATGGAACTCAACTTTACCATAGTTTTTAGATGTCACAAAATAAATCAATATTTCATTTATTTTAAGCTTAAATTATACTAATTGCTCAGTTTTTTGAAAATGAACTTTGTCTAACTATATGATCTCTCTCATCCTGTTGTATTGTAGTTGAAAGCATCTTAATCCAAGTGCATTATTTTACCTTAATCCTTGTTATATTTCATCTTATTAGATTTGTTAAGGTCTTAGGCACAAAGAGGATTGGAGGGCTAGGCAATGATGACTTGATGTCACAAGGATATTTATTAACAGCGGTATCTTTGAAAATAAGCTCTGAACTCTTCTCTATTTTCACAGGACACCTGAGATCAATGATTGTAGAACCCTGATTCCAAGACATAGAAGTTTTTCTCACCTTCTTTTTCAGGCACTGGTGCAACAAGTGAAGAACCCTTCTAACATTATCTTCCATCTTTTCTGTATGTACCTGTTTCTTTACATGACATATCCTCTATTACAGCATAATCTCCTTCAAGGTTCATATTTTAAAATTCCATTATTGTATCTCCAGGGCCTAACATAGTGTCTGGTAAATGGTAAGTGTTTAATAAATACTTGTTTACTGATTGATTTTTCATTGACTGTATTTGTTTGATCCATCATCTTTAGATCCTGCCCTAACCCCATTCCCCCAATAAAAGATTTAATACCATAATAATAATCTTCAAACAAAATATGCAAATCTAGAAATAACAAAACAACTAATGCACAGCACCTAAAAGTGCCAACCACTTTAATTTATTATCTTTTTTGGGTCTCACCACTCTTTAGAGTTGAGATTAGGAAACTGATCTCAAAGAAATTAAGTGACTTAACCATGGTCACACAGCAAGTGTCAGAGAATGATTCAAAACCAGATTTTCTTTACTATAAATCCAGCATTGCTCTCCATTTTTTTCCCAAGCTGTTTTTCTAGAATGCAAGCTATATCAGTGCGGAGATTATAGCTTATCTAACTTTTGTATCTTTCCCAATGCTTAGCACAGTGCTCTACACATAGTAAGGGCTTAATGAATCTTCATTACATCAATGAATGAATGAAGATAAGGCTAAAGTTGCGTTGGGGACCTACAAGATTTCATTGCAATTTACTTCTGGAACCAAGTGAATCTGAAAGTTTCTCTCTGTCCCCAAAACCAGAGGAAAACCATGGGCATCAGGCCCATTCTCTAACCTCTGAAGCCAACCTTATTCCCAACTCTTTTAGAGATAAAATTATTGTGTTTCTTATAGCAAGTCAGTATAAGCTTAATGAAAACTCTGGTAAGCAAGAGAGATGATATCAAAACAGGGACGCCCTTTTGACTGATTTCACCCGACTGCTTGAACCTCTAAAGGATTGAAACCAATTCAGATTTGGACTATTGTCAATCCTTTAAGATAATCTCTCTATTAGGCCTATTCATCCACCCAGACAATAATTTGTATCTACCTAAAGTTGGGAGCTGGCTATGAGCCCTCATTCTATGATCTGCCAGCCCAATCTATAGGTTCCTCACATAAAAGAAGCCCCTATTCATATGCCTAACCATTTGGATGATTGACAGTATGCAAATCAGAGGGAAGAACAAGGATGATGAATAGAACTGGCATTTCCAGTGCTATGAACCGTAAGTAAGTTTTGGGAATTAATATCCAACATCATATAAAAGAAGCTTTTCAAGTTCACAGTTATGAACTGATCACTGATATGAGGTCCCAGCTATTCAATTTATTTGTGAAAGTTTTCTCTCAACTATGCAGAAAGAAAAAATAAGAGAAATGACTTCTAAGAGTCATGTTTCACCTGGAAAATATCAAAGGAAGGGAATATAAAGATGCACTTTTAGAAATGATGGATTGGGAACCTAATCCATTATTGACTATGAAAGGATTGTAGGTGTCATCTTTGGGCACTGTTTTATTAAGCTGTTGTTCCTAGTCATAAAGAATGAGAACAGACACTCCTTCAGATAGCTGATAATTGTCTATGGGGCTCTGCCTCTACAGACACCATTCATCAGAGCCACTTACTCAGAAGATTGAATCAAGGTACAAAGCACATAATAAAAGTTGAGGTGGAAGGAAAGTTCGTCTTCAGTGAGAAAACTTAAATCACATTACTTTTTGCTAGACTGTGAGCTCCTTGAGGCCACAGACTATCATGTTTGTCTTTGAATCCTTCAATTCAGTTTAATGCAGCAAATATTTAAATGCCTATTAAGTACTAGGGATTTAAAGAAAAAAAAAACATAAAAAGTCCCTGTCCTCAAGAATCTAACATACTTCCAAGTGTCCAGTATAGTACTTTGCACATCACAGTAGCTTAATGATGAGAGGGATCACTGGAGAATAAATGTTGCATGCACATGCACATGTGCACACACACACATATACACACCTGTCCTGTGCCCATGTTGCATACTATTTCAATTCAATTCAACAAATATTTGTTAAGCAGATACTTTGTGAAAGGAATTGTGCTGCCTGATAAGGACCTAAACATCAAAAACAAAACAGAAGCAGATTCTGACCTTGATTTGTTTAACTTCCATAGGAGGGATGTAACATAGATGCATGTAAGTAAATGCATGATGTACGTAAAGTAATTTGGAGAGAGACAAAGATAGAAAGAGACAGAGAAAGAGAGAGAGGAGAGAGATTGAGAGAAAGAAAAGGTGAGAAAAAGGAGAGAGAGAAGAGAAAATGAGAGAGATGGAAAGAGATGAATAGAGAAAGATGGAAAGAGACAGAGAGAGATAGAGAAAGAGAGAAAAGAAGAGAGGAGAGAAAGAGAGAAAATCAGAGAGATGGAAAGAGAGAGAAAGAGAGATGAAGAAAAAGAGAGAGAAAAGGTGAGAGAGAGGAGAGATTGCCAGAGAGATGGAAAGAGAGAGATGGAGAGAGAAAAGGCAAGAAAAGGAGAAAGAGAGGAGAGAAAGTGAAAGAAATGGAAAGAGAAAGAGAGGTGGAGAGGAAGAAAAGGTGAGAGATAGAGGAGAGACAGAGACACAGAGAGAGACAGAGACAGAGAAATAGAGAGGGAGTTACAAAAAAAGGAACCAGGGAAAGACTGTAGGAGTTGACCTATGTCAACTTAGAGCTATATTTTACCTAGAATTATGTTTGAAAGAATTTAGGGATTCTACAAATTTGACATGAGACAGGACAATCTTTGGGCCCACACTTTCACACCAAAAAACACTTTTGTGATGATTTGTTGATTTCAAATTTGTCAGTTTTACCTACCTTCTCAAATTTTAAGTTTCTTGAGGGGACTATGGAGGGAATTAAATGAATTGCTTTATCTATGTTTGTTTTTTCATCTTCATTCCAAATGTCAAATACTACTCTATAATATGATTATGTTATATACCATATGACTAACAATTTTTAATATAAGAATTGTTTAAGTGAGTGATAACATAACTGTAAAACAAATAATTATGAAATAATTAATATGTAAAACAAATCAAAATGAAAACTGACCAGGAGCTATAGAGGAAGCTAAGTATTACAGTGGATAGAGCTCTGGGCCTGAAGTCAAGAAGAAATGAGTTCAAATCCAGCTCCAGATATTTACTACCTGCATAATTCTAGGCAACTCACTTGACCTCTGTCTGCCTCAATTTCCTCAACTGTAAATGAGGATAATAATAGCACCTATCTTCCAAGGTTGTTGTGAAGATCAAATGAGATAGTATTTGTAGGTTGCTTAGAACAATGCTTGGCACAAAGGAGCTTAATAAATGCTTACTTTCTTACCACACCTTCCTTTCTTCTCATGATTAAGTATATATTAACTTATTCAGCTGATAATATTAAGTTACTACTAAATGACATGCACTGAGTCAGATGGAGGGGAGGAGAGGGTAATAATACACCAAGACACTTCATCTCCAGACTTCAGGCATTTTCATCATCTACCATGCCTAGAATTCTATCCTTTATCATCTCCACTTCCTAGCTTCCTTGAATTCCTTCATGTCCTACCTAACAATCTTTCCTTCTAAAGGAATCCTTTCCCTATCCTCCTTGAAGTTACAGCACTCACTTCATTGAATTCATTGATTATCTCCAATTTATCTTGTATATATCTTGTTTGTGCATAGTTGTTTGCAGGTTGCCTCCCATATTAGACTGGGAACTTCTTGAAAGCCAAGATTGACAGTGTTTTGCCTTTTTTTTTGTTATCTCCTAAGGTTAGCACAGTGCCTGGGATGTAGCAGGTACTTAATAAATGTTAGTTGATTGACAGACTATTTCTGCCCTTGGAGAGCTTAAGATTCTAAAGACAAAAAAAAAAGGATCTACAAGACATATGCATTAGAAAAGGGATAGAGATAGGAACTGGATCTGTGTATGGAAATCCTAAGTGAGAAAACTCCCTCTATTAATACTGGACAACTCTTTGGTTTCTGATTTTAGAAAGTTGCCTAGAGTACTAAGACATCAAATGACTTAGCCAGGGTCACAGAGTCAATATGTATTAGTAGCAAGACTTGGACTCAGGCTGTTTTTCACGCACAAATATAATACAGATTGGAATTACAATTAGAATACAATAATTGCACTGAAAGGTACATAAAGTACTGAGAGGTGGTATGCTGGATTGCTAAAAACATCAAATCTGACAATAGGAGCCCTGGATTTAGTCCTAACTCTGATACTTACTAGCCCAAAGACTGTGGGTAAATCCCAATCCCCAGTTTTCTTCAATGGTAAGGCAAGACTAATAATTCTTTTTCTACTTACTTTCCAGGGCCATAGCACATAGATGAGGATGGCACATAGGAATCCATTGAAAGAACTGAAGGTGATTATCTTGTAAAAGAAAAGACTGAGGGGGAGCAACATAACTGTCCTAAAGTATTTGAAAGGCTGTCATGTAGCCTTAGTAGTATTCTACTTAGCTCCAGAAAGTAAAATGAGGTGCTTGAGTTTCATTTGTTTATTTACCTATGACCCCTGATTTCACTGGTGCAAGTAGTTCCCAGTCTGAGGGAGTTCTCTAAAGCACAGAAGTTTCAAATTGCTCAAACTCACAAAGACAATGTGGTCAGAGAAGTTCTTCCTAGTAGTAATAGTAGAAATTGTAGAGAAACAGATTCAGTCTTTAGCAAAAGGGTGTGGTGAGCTTTGAGAGCTTTTTCCAAAGTGGAACAATTTGCCTGCCAATATGGTAAAAATTCAAAGAATGGAAGAATTTGAGACTTGGAAGAGATTTCAGTGGCTATCTATCCCAACTTACACCCAAAAGGAATCTACACTATAATATACCTGACAACTAGTTACCCAGTCTCTGCTTAAAGACCTCCAATGAGAGGGAACATACTAAAGTTTTGACTTTGGAAGGCTTGTGTGAAGTGAGTATATCCAGGAGAATAATGTATAATAACAACATTGTAAAGAAGAACCATGATTTAAGAACACTAATCAATGCAAAGACCAACCATAATTCTGAAGATGATCCTTCCTGCTCCTCTCCTGATAGAGAGGTGATGGATTCAAGAAGAATGAAACATACATTTTCAGACACAATCAAGCTGGCAATATGTTTTTGACTATGTATATCTGTTACAAGGGTTTTTTTTTCCTCAGTTGGGGGAGTGGCACAGAGGAGAGAGGAACTGGGAGCAGAAAGAAAGAAAGAGAAAAGGAGGAAGGAAGGGGAAGAAAGAAAGAGGAAATAAGAAAGGAAGGAAGAAGAAGGAAAGAAGGAGAAGGGAAAAAAGAAAGAGAAAAAAAGGAAAAGGAAAAAAAGAAAATTTATTCCATAAATTAAAAATAAAACAAACAAATCAAGGGGAAAAATGAGTGAAAAAAGAGTAATTGAAGCATCCTTTCAAAATGCAAAACTGAGCAAAAATAAAGCCAAGAGGAATCACAGACAATCAGGACAGTTTTGAAAGTCAAGTTGATTTTTTTTACATGCATAAAAAGAAAAGCAAGCTGTATATAAGAGAATAGACACTAGAAACTTCATGTACAATCTTCTTTTTCTCTTTTACTATGCTTTTAGATATGTTAATTTTATTTATACAATTATTCAGAATTAAAAAAAGTTAAAAATTTTAAAAGAGAAGAAAGCCACCACTTCTCCAGGTAGACCATTATACTTCTGGATAGCTTCAATGATTAGGACTTTTTTTCTTACATCAAGCTCAAATCTGCCTCTCCAGAACTTCTACCCATTACTCCTAGGAAAGCTCTCTGAGACCTATAAGAATAAATCTAATCTATCTTCCATATAACAGCTCTTCAGACACTAGGATTCATCATCCCTACCTATTATCCCATACTTGGTCAATATTTCACTCCTGGTCTCCTTAGTTACTTCCTTGCTTCCCACTCCATTGAGACAAAGTGGAGTGTTCTTTTGGAAGTGTGAAAAGCTGCCACTACCATAAGTTAAGTCTCAGCCCCACTGTTCCATTAATTATGTCCAAAGCAAAAAGTTTCTGGCAGCTGGAGAAGGTGGACAAGAAAGAAATAAGTATCCTTAAGGGGACAATAATAAAAATATGACTTGAAGTCTGCTATAGATAAGATGTTATACAGACATTAACTGCCCCATAGCAAGAGCTGAAAAGGATCTCAAGAGTCATCTATTCCAACCTTTATCTAAGTAGAATTTATCACTGTAACATCATTACTTAATTCGTTTATTCAATAAGCATTTATAAGCATTTGTGCAAAGCAGAGGGCTAGGCAGCGGGGATATAAAGCCAAACAAACATAAATATCCTTGACTGCAAGGTAATTACATTTTTTTCTAGCAGGAATTCTTAACCTTGGAAATGTGAAATTAAAAAATACATATTTTAATAACTCAATTTCAATATTCCTTTTGGTTCCTTTTGTAATCCTATATATTTTATTTTATGCATTCATATTAGATTAGAGGTCCATCCATAGGCTTCACCAGATTGCCAAAGGAGCCCATAACACAAAGAAGATTGAGAACCCCTGTATGTACTAAGGGAAAATAACATGTGAATAGATAAATAAATGTAACTTAATTCTAAGAGGAAGAGTTGGAGGACACTTACAACTAGAGGGATAAGGAAAGACTTCCAAAAGAAAATGGTGCCTGAGTTGGGTTCTGAATAAATCTGAAAAGTCTAAGCGATGCAGAGGAAGTTTATTGTAAGCATGCAGAACAAGTTGTAAAAATGGAAGCAGGACATAGAATATCAAGTTCGAGGAAGAGTGAGTAGGACAGTTCTGCTAGAATATTAATTGGAAAGGAATGACTTGAAAACACTCTGGAGCAAGAAAGTTAATGCCTCTAAATGATAACTTGATGCATTTGTATTTTATCCTAGAGTTAAAATTAGGAAGTCCTTGAAGATTCTTCAGCTGAGAAGTAACACAGTCAGACTCGAGCTTTAAAAAGATAATTTTGGTGACTGAGCTAAGGATAGATTAGAAAGGGGGAAAACTAAAACTAGGGAATCCAATTAGCAGGTTGTTGCAATCAGTGGCCAAGGAAAGTGGCAAGGAGGCTCTGAACTAGGAGGGTAGCCAATTGAGTGGAGAGGTGATTGATCCAAACAAGACATAGTGTAATGGCAGGATGAACATGACTTGATAATTGCTTAGCTACAAAGGGGGAATAAGCACAGGCAGAGTGGAGCTGGAGAGGGAATGAAGATTTGAGCATGACTTCAAGATTCTGAACCAGAGTGACAGGAAGGACAGAAGTGCCTTCAATATCCCTAAGAAGTGGCCATCCTGCAGCCACTTAAAAACTACCTTGTGAAACAGTTGGACTCTAGATTCTAATTATTAAGGTGTTTTCCTTATGTCACATCAAAATCATTTCCTTCTATCTTTTTTACATTTTTCCTAGTTATGTAAGAGGATCCAAAAGAAATGGAAAATGAAGAATGGGAAACCCATAGAGAGAACTCACACTAAATACACAGATGAGAGAGGATGAGTAAATTTTAAAGCCTCCAAGAACTTTGGTTGTAGTTGGGTGAATGAAGAGAAGGTGACATATTTCAGAGAAGTCATGGAAAGATGATTAAGATTTGTCAACTTACTGGATATGTGGAATAAGTGAAAGTGAGGAGCTGAGGATAATAACACAGTTGTAAACATAGCTTACTGGAAGAATGGTGGTGTCCTTAGACATAATAAGGAAATAGAGCTGAAGAATTTGTTTGGGGACAAATAGACTTCTGTTTTGGACGTGTTGATTTTAAGATGCCATGAGGACATCCTGTTTGAAATATAGGCAGTTTATCATGAGATATTGGTTTTCTGAAGAGAAAATAGGCCTACTAGCACTAGATGCATTCTTTCCTCTTCAACTGGACTATCTTAATACCCACACAGCTTATATTAGGTAGGAACAAACAACTTTGTTCCTTCTGATAAGATGAAGAATCACCAGGCCATCTACCCTGCCATATCCTCCTATGGTGGACCTTACCATTTGCCTTGACTCTGGGCACTACAGTCCCCTGGCACTATTATCTGATCTACTTATATAGGCCTTAGGCCATGTCATCCACCTCACTTCTCTACCCTTAGAATTTCCAGGCTTTTCTATCTTCTTTGCATAAAATGTCTTATTTTAGTCCTAATTGGAATACCTTTTGTTTGTTTGTTTAGTTGTGTTTTTTTTTTTTATTTATGACCATAGTGTTCAGCACAGTACTTGGCACATAGTAAGAGTTTAATAAATGGTGGGGTTTTTTTTATTAATTAAACCATAATTAAACTAGGGCTAGAATCTTGTACATATAAGAGTGATGGGAAAGCTATAAGGAGAATCATATGATTGAACTAAAACACATACAGGATATCTTTATGTATTAGTCTGATTTCAACATTGAGTTCAATTCAACAAATATTAGTTGAATGCCAGTTAAGTGGCTAGCACCATTAGGAAGTCATAGGATCATAAAATTATAGCCTTGACCTAAAATTATTTAATTGATCTTAACAATCGTTTAACTCAATCAAAACTAAGGCCCAAGGTCTCAGGTAAATTGTGATTTGCACCCAGAACCTTGACTCTAAATTCAATATTCTTTCCACTGTCTTATTCAGCAAAAGGGAAATCTAGTTTTGTTCCAGTAGGAAAGGCAAAGGGACCAAGATTGGATATGTGAGGTAAGGACGAGTGATGAATTTAGGATGACACCAAGTTTGTAACTAGACCTCCAGCACCCTCTCTAGTGTTTGCTGTTCTTTGATGAAAGCTAGCCGCATCTGCCCAACCAGACAAGAACCACGCTTCATCAGCATCTTTGGGGCATGATGCTATGTTACCTCACACACCTGACACTGCTTTGCACCTCTTGCTCTGTGAGCAGTATTCTGAACAATATTACAGTTGCTCTTCTCTAGACTCACTGTCTCCATGACTTGCCACACCAAACTTCTTTCTCATATTGTTATAAGGTGTGTCTTTTGAGGACAGGAATCGTGTTTCTTTTGTATTTATATTCTCAGAACTTAGCACAGTGCTTGGCAAATAGTAAACACTAAAATGCTCTTTTCAATCATTCATTCATTCATACTCCAAGTTACATATATTATGTATGGAAGGGCGGGGGATTGCTCCCAAGTTCTCTGATTTCACATCTAGAATTCTTTCTGCTATGCTATACCGCCTCATGGTCCCCACGTTTGATCTCTTTAACCTATAAAAGTTACACATATAACAACTAACACCAATCCTTTATATACAAAGAACCAGTTACATACTGTCTCTCTCTTCCCACCCTGGAGTCATTGTCTTCTACCTCATCTGTTCTAGCTTAATGTGAGTGTTATTTAAGTCAACATCATTTTCCCACCACATTTTCCCCTTCAGTGACATCATACACATTCTTTCTTTTCTCTTTTTGCTTTGTGTTTTATATTTGGGCTAATTCCACCTTCAGTAATCTTTCTTACACAGACACTACAGAAGTCTGTAGCCGCTCTCTTATTCCTCTCATTACTTCTAGAAAACTTTTCTTCTTCCCCCAACTTACATATTTGCCTCCCAATTTTTCAATCTATCAACCAAGAAGCACTTAATAAGGCACTAGGGATACAAAAGTGAGACTATTCCTGCCCCAAAAGACCTTAAATTCTACTGTAGATTGGGGGTGAAGAGGGAATTACAGTATACTTGCATGAAAGTAAATATAGTGTAAATACCAAATTATATGATGGCACTAACAATGGTTAGTGGCACTAAGAATGGAAGAACAACAACAAAGAAAAATGTGATCCAAATCTGGAATACTAAACCAAATTATAGCAATTTAACAAGGACAAGACAGACCATAAATTCTGAAGTGAGATAATACATGACAATGTGCTAAAGCTATGAATCTCTAAAGCCACTGAAAGCGCCCATTGGATGTTTCCTGAATCTTTCATCTTCATCTGCCTTTTCTTATCTATTAATTTAAAGAAGTTTTCTGGAAGTTCAGGAATTTATAAGACATTTAAAACAACAACAATGTGAAACTTTATTCTATTCGCTGTGTCACAGACTCTCAGAATCTCAGGATTTGGAAGGACCCTAAGGAGTCTTCTTATTTGAACCATATGGGAACACAAATCCTTTCCACAACATTCCTGACAATACAATGTGCTCTTCAAGGCTTTTTAAGGGAGATCTTACTACTTCCCAAGGTAATCCAAGGAGAATTTTGTTTTTCCTTAAATGAAGCATAAATAAGCCTTACTACAACTTCTACCCATTGTTTCTAGCTATGCCCACTGAGAACAACCAAAACAATTCTAATTGTTGATCCTCTACATCATTCTGACATCTTCAGACAGTACTCAATCTTCCAGCTAATCAATACCCCTTGCCTAGAATAACAACACCCTGCCTCTATACCCCACACATATATCTTCCTATTAAAATGATTTTTATCCTTCAAGGCTCACTTCAAATGCTACTCATCTATGAAC
Organism: Vombatus ursinus; assembly: GCF_900497805.2. Classification (NCBI taxonomy): domain Eukaryota; kingdom Metazoa; phylum Chordata; class Mammalia; order Diprotodontia; family Vombatidae; genus Vombatus; species Vombatus ursinus. The sequence continues at coordinate 25,254,796 of NW_020954562.1, read as the reverse complement.
CTTTCTTAGCCATCCAGCTGGAAATAACCCATTCAGCCTTCAAAATCTCAGAGCAGTCAGTTTGACTTCTACTAGGTTTGTAATCAGTTTCTATCTTATGTTGTAGGGTTATTCTGTAATTATTTCAATGGTACCTACTAAATTGTAACCTCCTTGGGGCTATGGAGCTTTCTTTTACCCTCCTCCCTTCACCCTCCATCTCTCAACCTCCTAATCACTTGGCACTTAATTAATGTTTAATGGCAATGGTGAAAATGGATCTACACAGTAAGGGTTTCTGGGCTCAAAGAGGAAGGAAAAGCTGCTTGCTTTGTGTACCATATGACCCCAGATTGCTATTTCATTTGAGTTCTTATTTCTAAATTAATAGTTTTTCTGCCTCTCCCCTCCATATCAACTCAGAGATGTTATTTCTTGCTATATGCCTGCCACTAGTCCAACCTCTAATTTGCTGATTCTAATCTGTTGTGAAAATTTATTGAAAAAAAAAGATACCCAATATATTGTTTGATCTATATTTAAAATCAGAGTAAAGAGACTACGAGAGGAGTAATCAACTTCTCCACTATGATGCATGATCTTTATTTCATCTACTTGGGGTGGTCAGAAGTCATTACTTCCTTAATCTCCTGTCTTCTGGATATCAGAGATTTTTCAAGTAGGGAAATTAAAAAAAAAATATGGGAAAAATAAACCACGCATATAACTTTTTCTTTTTGTAAAAACTGCATTAGAAGGGATCTTCGAAGATGCATAGAAAAACATCAGTCTCAACAAGAATTCCCCTTATATCATCCCCAAATAATGTAAATTTAAGTGGAAACAACAGAAGTAACACAGGGAAATTCATTACGAAAAGCTCTGGACAAGAATCTTATATTTTTTGAGAACTACAGGAAGTTCAGAAAAGACATGGTTGAAACCATACAAAATCAAAAAATATTAATGAATTAGTTTGATTTGTATATTTAGAATTTAATTCAATAGGTATTTACTAAATGACTATAAAGACTTCAAAAGTGCCCCAAAGTTCCCTTCAGCAGTTGCTTAAGCTTTTACCTACCTCTTCATTCCTTGGATTAAAAGACTTTTTGTTGAAGTGCTATCATTTAAAAGAATTTGAAAAAAAAGACACTTTTTAAAAAATTCGCAGTATCACACAGTTGAATGAGACCTTTGAGGACACTCAGTCTAATCACCACCAGCTTTCCCTTATATACAAAAAGCAAACAGACACATTGCTTCAATTCCTTCACCCTATGGTCATTCTACTCTAAAGCAACTCCCAAAGGTTGCTCAGGACATATGAGCTATTCAAGGAATTAGTAGAAAGAACTCAACCTCTGGAATCAGAGGATCTGCTGATGCATATTACCCATATGACCTTAGGCAAGTCACTTCATCTCTTAAACTTCAGCTTTCTCATATAAAAAATGAGAAGGTAGAACTACATTCTTCTAGGATATTCAATTGTGATTTTGTGGGCCTTTACAGCTCTAGATCAATGATGTGAAGAAACAAAGCTTTTAAGCCATTATCCCTACCACACCACTTTCCTTTTCCCTTCAGGACGTTGTAGATATGATGCCCTCTCCCCTTCTGAAAGAGAATGACAAGCTGGAACAGAGTACATAAAAGAAATAGATACTCTCTTGATGAATTCATCTCCAATTACTATTAAGAGTTAAATTCAGCATACACATTTACAGAATGCTTTCCATGGGGATAGCACAAATAGATAAAAAATATAAAATTGGGAGGAATTTTAGAAAGCATTTAGTCTCAAGCCCTCATTTTAAAAATATGCAAACTGATCATCAAAGTAGTCACACAATTTCTCAGAGTTCTCACAGCTTGTAAATGGCAGAGCTGGGAACTCAACTCAGAACCTCCAGTTCTTCCCAATTTACACTGCTACCCTGTAAATCCACCAATTGAACTCACCACCCAAGAACTTTCCCTTCTACAGAGACTCAGTTGCACAATACCTCCATCCCCATCCCAGACGACTTGTTGTTCAGTCATGTTCAGTTCTTCATGACTATATTTGGGTTTTCTTGGCAAAGATATCGGAGTGGTTTGACATTTCCTTCTCTAGTTCATTTTACAGATGAGGAAACTGAGGCAAACAGGGTTAAGTTACTTGCCCAAAGTCACATAACTAGCAAATGTCTGAGGGCAGATTTGAACCCAGTTCTTCCTGACTACAGGCCTAGAGCTCTATCCACTGCCACCTAGATGCCCATCCCAGAAGACTATTTCTGCTTAAAATTCTCACTTACTTGGGAAAGAAACAAAGCTATATATGTGAAGAATTATCTCAGGCACTTTCTTTTCCCCCACACCTGCTTTTCCTCTCAGAGACAAAATGTCCATGTAGCCCTTTCCATTTGTCTCTTGAGTTTCAAAACTCAACCAATTCTACCTTCAGGGACCTTTCTGCCATAGGCCTTTTATCTATTTTATCCCTTCTTTTTTCAACTCTTCCATAGATATTTTTATTTTAAAAAATCCCCATCCAACTCCCTTTCTTCTCTCTTTTAATTTGTTCCATTTGAAAGAAAAAAATATGATTATAATCAGCATTGCTTAACCAAGTAACTTCATCAAGGAGATGACATACTTTATGTTCATAAATGAAATTAGACTTGATCAAGGGCCAGAGCTATCAACTTCCAAAATTCTTGAAAGTGCCCGGTAGTCCCTTTGAGAAGTTCCCCAAGGTCTTCATCTACCTCTTCATGTCTGCTGATTAAAAAAGCTTCCAAGAACAAATAATCAAGACAAACTTCTCTTTTTTAATGAATAACTTTTTCTTCTTCATAGAGAGTTAAAATAGATTTGAGAAGCCATCTAGTCCAACTCCTACCTGAAAAAGAATCCCTTCTAAAATATTCACAAAAAGAGTAATGCAAGGAGGAGAGGCAAAGACAGTAATAGATTGAACATCCCATGTAGAGCATTGAAAGCTGGAATAAGAATCCTGTAAGTAATTAGAAAGTCTGAAGTAGAATGGCATTACTGAAACAACATAAAATGAAAATATAAAATTAGTAATAATAATTATTATCATAAGCTGTTATATAGCACTTTAAATTTTGTAAAAAGCTTTACGTATGTTAACTCATTTGATGCTCACAACCCCTTGAAGTGCTCTTATTGTCCCCATTTTACAGATGAGAAAGCTGAGGTACAGGAAAGTTAACTGATTTATATAGAGTCACATAGATAGTAAGGGGTCTAAGGCAGGATTTGAACTCAGATCTTCCTGACTCCCAACTCCTATACTCACATTACATAGCTGCCTAAAATGTAGAAGACATCTTGAGGAATTAATCTTATTTCTATTAAGGGTTCAGTTTACTGAATGTCTTCTTAGTGACTAGCATGAATAAGGAAACAGGATCAAAGGTAAGGTACTTTAGAGTAAATTAGTCTAAGCTCTATCTTTTTTTTTCTTTTTTTGATATGAACACTAAACAACAAAGATGTTACCTCAGTTCCTCACATTTCAACAAATTCTAAGTGAAAGAGCTGGGAACTGAATTCATTGTCTCTGACACTAGACTCAACTCTTTAAAAACTATACATTATGCTGCCTCATGACCTAGACTTTGCATTCACCAAATATCCATGTATATATAGATATATATAGATACATATATATACACACACATACACACACATATATACATATATATGTACATACATACATTCATATGTGTGTAGACATATAAGCATATGGAGAGAAGGAAGGGGCCAATATTGAGTGTCTCCAATCCCACTCCTCAAGTGCTAGCATTCAAGAGATTTTTTTTCAAATGAACAATTTTTTGTTCACGGACTCACCATGTCAGAAGAGACCTCAGAAGCTATCTAGTGCAATGCCTATCTGAACAAGAAAACTCTCTAAAACAGAGATGTCAAATTTGGCCAATGCAACCCAACCAGATTAAAATGTAATTGGAAAATGTCTTTTTTAAATAAATTAAAAATACAATACAACATAGATAATGTTAATTTGTGATTTTAAGTCATTTTTTGTCACATTGTATTTGAGTTTGATACCACTTTTTTTTAAAACATCACTCAAAAGTGTCATTTAAGAGCAGGCAACAAAAGTAATGCAGGAAATACTCTCAGAATTTTGAAGAATGGGTTAAGAATTTGGTGTTTAATCAGAAGAGTTAATGGAAGTTGTGAAGGACAAGGACATGCCAATATTAAAGACACAGAAGATGTAAAAAAAATACATTAGCCAGACTTTGCTGTTAACAGTTAAATTCAACAAGTTTTCCCTGAATGTTTCCTATGTGAATAGCACTAATAGTAATCAAAAGATCATAAATTTAAAACTGGGAGAGACCATATAAGCAATGTAATACACAAACTTTATTATTTAGATACTTAAAAGGAAGACCAAAGATGCCATGACTTCCCAAGGTCCCAGAGGTTACAAGTGCCAGAGTTTAGAATTGAACCTAGGGTCCCTGACTGTAGATCTTTCTCCTATACCATGCAATGTCATGATCTACCAGTTCCACTCACAAAACCATAGTATTCCCATATATTGGAAATATCCAGTTGTACACTGCTAACCATCCTCTATAGTATACCATGAGGCTATTCTCTTCAATTCCAACCTCACCAACTTATACTGAGGTGTTATATCAGCCAATGTTCCTTGTCCCAAATCTATCTTTCCCTTTAAGAATGATATGTTGAAGCCACCCTTTCACCCTTATCTCCTCAGCTTTCAGAACTCAATAGATTCCATCTTCATCAACCGCTTTCCCACATGAAATGTAATTGAATACATTTAATTCATCACCATCTTTCTACCTTTCTCTCTTCAAACTCTTCTAGACTTACCTTTATTTTTCAAATTTTTATTCTATTTTTAAAATTCTATTCGATTTTTAATTAATAAAAATTCACCTTTTCTACTTTCCACTTCCCTCTACCCAGTGAGGGGGGGTCCCTATAACAAGTATATGTGGTCAAGTAAAACATATTCTCACATTAGCTATATCCACAACATATGTTTCAATATGCAATTTGAGTCTACCACCTCTCATGGGGTGAGTAGTATTCTTCATCCTGAGACCCTGGAATTGTAGTTGGTCATTGTGTTGATCAGTTCTTAAGTCTTTCAAAGTCAGACACCTATACAACTTTGACAGTATTGTATAAATTATTCTGGTGGTTGTATTTATTATGTTTCATGCCAGTTCATAAAAATCTCCCCAGGATTATCTGAAACCAACCCCTTCATCACTTCTTATAACACAATAATATTATATCATATTTATATATCATAATTTGTTCATGCATTCCTAAATTTATGAGCACTCTCTTAGTTTCCAATTCTTTGCCACCACAAACAGAGCTGCTATAAAGTTTTTGTACATGTGAGTACATTTCTTCTTTCTTTGATTTTTTTGAGCATAAATCTAGTAATGCCATCACTGGGTCAAAGAATAGGCACAGTATAATAACATTTGGGACATAGTTCCAAACTGTTTTCCAGAATAGCTGGATCAGTTATTCAAAACAGTTGGATCAACTAATAGTGCACTAATGTACCTTTCCTGCAGCCCTTTCAGCATTGGTAATTTTTTCTTTAATTGTCAACTTTGCCAATATGATGGGTGCAAAATAAAACCTCAGAGTTGCTTTAGTTGCATTTTGCTAATTATCAGTGATTTTTTAGCATGTCTAAAATATGACGCTTGATAGCTTTGGTTTCTTCCACTGAAAACTGCTTGTTCATATCCTTTGACCATTTATTTATTGGAGAACCACAGTAATGGTTTTTTTTTAAACTTTCTTCCTGTCTCACTCTTTTTTTCTCTGACTTTTTTATTTTTTAAAAAATTTTTTACCATTTGTAAGGCAAATAATTGGTCCTGATCAGGACTTCCAAAACAAAGCTTAGAGATGCATCTTTATCAAAAAGAAGAAAACAAAGTAAGTTCTCAAATCAAATTACACCCTTAAAGGGACATGGCCATCCACTTATAAAGAAAATCCTAGAAAGTTCCCAGAAATCCCCATCAGAAGTTACATAAAGTCTTAAACTATCTATGCATGTCAGCTAAATCAAAGACTTTCTCTTTAACCACATGCATTCAAGGGAACTTTTAAAACATATGAAATTATCATCTTCACAAACTCAGAGTTAGAATGAACCTAAGATTTAGAGCTAAGAACTTGAAAAATTAGCTAAAGTCCAAATTTTCTGGAACTAGTCAGTGAAAAAAATAAAGATAATTGAATTCATGATGGTCTCATTGATTTCAAAGCTATAGAAACAGCAAAAGAAGTCAGGGCCCCTGATAGAAGATACAATTCTCCTCCTGCTCCATCAAGGATTCTTAAACTTTATGTTATAGACTCCTTTGGCAATGTGGTGACACTTATGGACCCCCCCTAAGAATAATGGTTTTTAATGCATAAAATAAAATATATAAGATTAAAAAGGAAATCAATTGTAATGAAATATAATTATCAAAAAAATTTTTTTTTAAATAAGGTCCCAGACCCTGGGCTAAGAACTCCTATTTTATACCATGCTTCTTCAAGTTATACATATCAACCAATAACCTTCACACACAATGAAATGGTTTTATATTACTCTAAATTCATACTTTAGAACTTTCTCTTTTAACTTATCTCCTACAGTTTGCTCATGAATGCAACAAAGATGTGACCTGTAAGGAATTTTTTTCCATCCCAAATCTCTTCTTTACCACCATTCTTTCTCATTATGACATCAGAAGCAATGCTACATTTTCACCTTTTCACTTCTCTTTCATGATTCATTTCCAATTTCAGAAAACTAATTTTATAAAGTATATACGAATGCACTTTATTTGCCTTTCCTTCTTTTTTTCCTCGCTTCCCAAATCTTCAATAAATATCTTTGAAACAAAAGTATTTTCCCCTTTCAAGTCTACTTCTTCTCTCATTTCTAATTTGTTCCATTTGCAAAACAAATTACTAGTCTTAATCAGTACTGTCACACTGAGTGGTAAAGATAAAACTTTGTCAAGAAAAATATGCACCACAATTTCTTGAGTGAAATCAAACATGACAAAGGGCCAGATCCATCAACTTCTAAAACCCTTGAAAGTTCCCAAAAGTCCACTTCAGAAGTTTCTTAAAGTCTTTATCTACTTTTCATGCCCATTAACTGAAATATCATCTCCTCAAGGGCTACTATTCAACAGAATTTTTAAATATAATGAACATGTTTTTCTTCTTTATAGACTCTCACAGAATAAGAAGATACCTTGGAGGCCACCTAATGGTGAAGTTCTTAACTTGGTGTCCCCAAATTTGTTTTTTTTTATATTTTGAAAAGCAAATTTTACATAAATGTCTACCTCTATAATTCTATGTATTTTATTTTATGAACTTTAAGACACTATTTGTCTACCCATAGACTTCATCTGAATGACAAAAGGGTCCGTGATCCAAAGAAACTTATGAATCCCTGATTTTGTACAATGCCCAGTTGAGCAAGGAAACCCTCTGAAACATTTCCTAAAAGTGTCATTTAAGATTAGGCAACCATACCAAAATAATGATGTCTACATATAGCTAATAATAGGTAATGATAAAGAATTGTCCCATGCAGAATTTTGTAGGATGGGGCAAGAACTCTGTTTTTAATCAGAATTATTGGATATTTTGAAGAAAGATGACATAACTACAGCCCCAGGTATAGAAAACTCAAAGATATCTTGATGGATTGAATATAATAGTTTTAGTCAGCAAGTATGAATGCCTCCAATCTGTACAGCTCAAAAAAGCAGCATAGAATCAGAGATTTAGTGCTGAAAAGGATTTTCAAAATTGTCTAATAAAAATGTGAATTGTGAACACCAAAGTGGTTAATGACCATACCTAATAGATTATCACTGAAACAACCGGGAAATGAAATTAGAACTTCTGACAAAATATCCAACACTTGTTTCTTCAAAGTTCACAAGTTGCATTCACCAAGTAATAACCTTCCTATATAGAAAATTAACCAGTAACAAACTGATTCCAAATCTATACCTTTGGAATTTACCCCTCTACCCACACACTACTGCATGCTCAGGAAAGTAACAAACTTGTCCCCGTAAGGAACTTCTGATATCCTAAACTGCTTCTCCAACACCAAATCCTTTCTTAATATTACATAAGGTGCATCTGACAGCTTCACCTTTTCATTTCTCTTTCAAATTCAATTTCATTTCCAGAAAACAATGTATACAAGAGAAACCCATATATTTTATTCACTTTCTTTTTCTATCCTTTTCAGTGCTTCCATAGATACCTTTGGAACAAAAGTATTTTCTTCCTTCAACTCCAGTTCTTCTCTCCTTTTTAATTTACTCCATTTGCAAAGCAAATTAGTAGTCCTAATCAGGACTTTGACACCAAGTGGTAGAGATGAAAGAAAAAACTTGCCATAATTTCTTAAGAGAAATTAGACGTGACAAAGAGCCAGGGTCATCAACCTCTAAAGCCCTTGAAAGTTCCCAGAAGTCCTCTTCAGAAGTTTCCTAATGTCTTCACCTAGCCATTCATATTTGCTAATTAACAGCTTCTTTTCAAGTAGAAGCATTAAGGGAATTTTTTTTTTAAAAGACATGCCTAACTTTTCCTTCTACACACACTCATGCAGTTGAAAGTTACCTCAAATTTCATTTAATCCAACCTTTACTTACCTAAAAATCCCTGCTAACACAGTCCCAATAAGTATACTTTAAGAAGAGGCAACAAACAAGGCAGGGAAAATCCCTAAGAATAGTTTTAATGGCTAAAGTAAAACAAAAAAACCAAAATGTTGTATTCACACCAAGGATCAGATGGTAGGAAAGTTGCAGGACTTAAAATAAGTAGAAGACCCAAAATATATCTTAATGAATAAGTCTGATTTCAATATTAAAGTTTCAATTAAGCAATTACTTACTGAATGATTCTAACATAGATAGCATCAATAAGAAATTGAAAGATTAGAGATTTAGAAGAAATTGGGAAATTATCTGGTCCAAAGCCCTAGTTCTCCAGAACTGCATAGTGAAGACCAAAGAAGATAAATGATTTCCCCATATTCCCATAGCTTTCAAATTATAGAGCTAGCAAAAGAAACCAGGGCCTCTGATCAAAGGTACAATTCTGCTCCTACTACACCAAGGATTCTGAAACTTCTTTGTGTCATGGATCCCTTTGCCACTCTGGTGAAACTAAGGACTGTTTCTCAGAACAGCAGTTTTTAATTCATAAAATAAACATATGGGAATACACAAGAAAGTAATTATACTAAATGAGTTATCAACATAAAAGGATAGATAAATAGATAGACAGATTGAAAGATAAAAATCCTCAGACCCCAGGTTAAGATCCCTCCCATTACATTATGTTTCTTCTAATTTTATTCAGTTAACTAATAATTCTCCCATGCAGACAATGAACCCAATGCACACTAATTCCACATCCATAACCTTAGAACATGCCACACAACCCATCTCTTACAGCTTGCTCAGAAAAATGATAAAGTGGCCTGTGAAGAACTTTTTCAAACCAAACTTCTTTCCCACCATCATCTTTCTTATTAGGACATAAGGGATAATGCCACACCTTCACCTTTTCACTTCTCTTTCATATAATTTCATTCCACTTTCAGAAAATTTTCTATCAAGAACACATGAATACAGCCTATTCACTTTCCCTCTTTTCTCTCCTTTGCAACTCTTTTGTAGATACCTTTGAAACAAAAGTATTTGCATCTTTAACTCCATTTCTTTTCTCATTTATAATTTGTTCCATTTGCAAAGCAAATTAGTGGTCCTAATCAGAACTGTGACACCAAGTGGTAGAGATGAAACTTTATCAAGGAAAAACGCAGACCATAATTTCTTAAGTGAAATTAGACATGACAAAGAGCCAGGTCCATCAACCACTAAAGCCCTTGAAAGTGCCCACAAGTCCACTTCAGAAGTTTCCTAAAGTCTGCATCTACCCTCTTCATGTCTGCTAATTAAAAGAGCATCTGCTCAAGTGCTACTATTCAAGAGAATTAAAAAAAATAATTACAAAGTATTTTTTCACAGACTCATAGTTAGGAGGTACCTCAGGGGCCACATAATTCAGGGAGTTCTAGCCAGGGGTCTATAAATTTGTATTTTTTTCATATTTGATAATTGTATTTTAATGTATTTGCTTTCCTTTGCAATCCTATATATTCAGACATTTTAAAAAAACACTATTCTGAGAAGGGGAACATGGGCTTCAACAAACTGTCAAAAGAGTCTGTAACACAAAAAAGATTAAAAACATTTGAGCTAGTATAATTCCATTTGAACAAGAAAAATCTCCAAAACATTCCCTAAAAGTGTCATCTTAGATATGGTCACCAAAGAAAACAGAAAATAATCTTATACAGAATTTTGCATGAAGGGGCAAAAATTATGTTTTTAATTAGGAGAGTTGTTAAAAGTTTTGCAATAAAATGAGCAAAGCACCATCAGTAGGAATCTCAAAAATATTTTTATAGACAGGTCTGATTTTCAGTAAGTATGAAATGCAGGGATTCAATGTGAATAATATCAAGAAGGTTAACACAGAATCAAAGATTTTAGTGCTTGAAAGGACTTTAGAAATTGGTTAATCCAAAGCCCTCATTTTAAAAATATGAACAGTGTAAACAAAAGAGGGGAATGACCATGGTCTAACAAAGAGGAAATAAAACCATAATCTCTGACAAAATATCCCATATTTTCTTCTTCATGGTAAACTGCACTCATCATCTAACATAGAGACAATTAACCTTCTCATACAGACAATTAACAAGTTGCACACAGATTCCAAATCCATACCCTTAAAACCTGCATTTCTAACTATCCCCTAAAGCTTGCTCAGGAAAGCCAACAGGCCTGTGAGGAACTTCTGACATACCAGACTTCTCACTCACAATATTCTTTTGTCATGGGATCATCAAGTACCTGCCACAGCTTCAACTTTTTTCTTCATTTCCATAATTCAGTTCCACTTTTGAAAAACTATTGCTATGAAGGATACATGAATACACTTTATTCACTTTGTTTCTTTTACTATCCTCTCCAATTCTTCTATAGATACCTTTGGAACAAAAGTATTTTCCCCCTTCAACTCCATTTCTTCTGTCCTTTTTTAATTTATTTCATTTGCAAAGCAAATTAGTAGTCCTAATCAGGACTCTGACACCAAGTGGTAGAGATGAAACTTTATCAAAGAGATAACACACCATAATTGCTTAAGTGAAATTAGACATGACAAAGAGCCAGGGTCATCAACCTCTAAAGCCCTCAAAAGTTCCCAGAAGTTCCCTTCAGAAGTTTCCTAAAGTCTTCATCTACCTCTTCATGTCTGCTAATTAACAGCTTCTTTTCAAATACGAGCATTCAAAGGAATTTTTTTAAATGTGCATACTTTTTTCTTCTTCACATACTCTTGGAATTGAAAATGACCTCAAAGTTCATTTAATCTAACCCCTAACTGAACAATAATCCCTTCTAACACAGTTCCAGTAAGTATACTTTAAAAAGAAGCAACAAACAAGATGCAGAACATCCCTGAAAATAGCTTTGATGGATAGAGCAAAAAAAAAAAAAAAAACTTGTACTCAGAGTGATATTGGATATTTTAGCAGAACTGCATGACTGAAGCAAGACAAGTAGAAGACCCAAAATATATCTTATTGAATAATTCTGATTTCAATATTAAAAATTCAATTCAGCAATGACTTACTGAATGATTCTTATGTTGATAGCACCAATAAGAAGTTAGAAGATTGGAGATTTAAAACTGAGAAGAAATTGTGAGATTAGTCCAAAGCCCTCATTTTCTAGAACTGTGTAGTGAAGACCAAAGAGAGTAAGTGATTTCCCCATGGCCTCATAGCTTTCAAATTGTAGAGCTAACAAAAGAAACCAGGGCCTCTGATCAAAGGTACAATTCTGCTCTTACTACACCAAAGATTTTGAAATTTCTTTGTGTCATGGATCCCTTTGGCACTCTGGTGAAACTAAGGACTGTTTCTCAGAATGAAGTTTTTTAATTCATAAAATAAACATATGGGAATGTATAGGAAATGAATTATACAGAACTAGAGTTATCAAAGGGAGACCCTAGGTGGTGCAATGGATAGAGAGCCAGGCCTGGAGTTCAGAAGACCTGAGCTCAAATTCAGCCTCTAACACTTACCAGCTGTGTGTCCCTGGCTAATTCATTTAACCCTGGATGCCTCCATTTCATCACTTGTAAAATGAACTGAAGAAGGAAATGGCAAACCTTTCCAGTGTCTTTGACAAGAAAATCCCAGAAGGGAGTACAAAGAGTCGAACACAACTGAAATGACTGAATAATAACAAAAATTGGCATATATATGTATAGACAGATAGATAGACTAATAGATAAAAGACCCCAGACCCCAGGATAAAACTCCTTGCACTACATCATGTTTCTTCTAATTTTATTCAGTAACTAATAACTCTCCCATGCAGACAATGAACTCAATGCACACTAACTCCACATCTGCATCCTTGGAACATACCACTCAACACATCTCTTACAGCTTGCTCAGAAAAAAAAATGATAAAGTGGCCTGTGAGGAACTTTTTCAAACTAAATCTCTTTCCCACCATCATCTTTCTCATTAGGACATCAGGGACAATGCCATACTTTCACCTTTTCACTTCTCTTTCATATAATTTCTTTCCATTTTCAGAAAACTTTCTATTAAGGACACATGAATAGACCCTATTCACTTTCCCTCTTTTCTCTCCCTTCCAACTCTTACATAGATACCTTTAAAACAAAAGTATTTGCATTTTTAACTTCACTTTTTCTCTCATTTATAATTTGTTCCATTTGCAAAGCAAATTAATGGTCCTAATCAGAACTGTGACACCAAGTGGTAGAGATGAAACTTTATAAAGGAAAACACAGACCATAATTTCTTAAGTGAAATTAGACATGACAAAGAGCCAGGTCCATCAACCACTAAAGCCCTTGAAACTGTCCAGAAGTCCACTTCAGAAGTTTCCTAAAGTCTTCATCTACCCTCTTCACGTCTGCTAATTAAAAGAACATCTGCTCAAGTGCTACTATTCAAGAGAATTTTTTTAAAAGAATGATTTTTTTTCTCCCCTGTTCACAGATTCAGAGTCAGAAGATACCTCGGAGGCCACCTACTGTTAAGATTCTTAACCTGAGGTCTACACATTTTTTCATATTATGATAATTATATTTTGATGTAATTATTTTCCTTTGAAATTCTATGTATCTTACATTATGCACCTAAAATCATTATTCAGAGAAGGGGTGCATGGGCTTCAATACACTTCCAAAGGGGTCTGTGATACAAAAAAGGTTTTGAAACCCTGATCTAATGAAATGCCTGCCTGAACAAGAAAAACTTCTAAAACATTCCCTAAAACTGTCATCAAAGATGAAGCGACCATATTAAAATAGAGAATGATCTCATACATAGAATTACTGAATGGGGTAAGAATGCTTTGTTAAATTAGGAGAGTTATTGGAAAATTTGAAGGTGGATGATATGAATGAAACAACACCTAAAGACTCAAAAACTATCTTGATAGACAGGTCTGATTTCAATATCAATAGTTCTATTCAGAAAGTATTTAATGCATGCCTCAAATTCAGATAGCACCAAGAAAACATCAGAGAATCAAAGATTTAGTGCTGGAAATGGCTTTAGAAATTGTCTAATAAAAAGCCATCATTTAAAAAATATGAACAGTAAAGACAAAAGGGGTGAATGGCCATAGTCTAATAGATTATCAGTGATATACTGAGGAAATGAAACTATAATTTCTGACAAAATATCCAATATTTGCTTCTTCATAGTCCACCAGTTGTATTCACCAACTAATAACATTCTCAAACAATTAAACAATGAAACACTGACTCCAAATCCATACTTTTGGAACTTGCCCCTCTAATCCATGAAGACAATGAACACCGATGAAGTTAATGGACATAGACTAATAAATTATCAGGAAAGACAATAAAACTGTGCTTGTGAGGAATTTTGGACATCCCAAACCTCTTCCTGACTACAACCCTTTCTCATCAAGCCACCAAGCACATACTATACCTTCACCTTTTTTCTTCACTTTTATAATTCATGATTCCCCTTTCAGCAAACTCCACTTCTCTCCTTTTTTAATTTATTCCACTTCCAAAGCAAATTAATAGTTCTAATCAGAACTCTGATACCAAGTGGTAGCGATGAGAGAAAAGACATGCCATTACTGAAGTGAAATTAGACATGACAAAGAGCTAGGCTGATCTATCTCTAAAGCCCTAGAAAGTTCCCAGAAATCCCCTTCAGAAGTTTCCTAAAATCTTCATCTACCTCTTCATGTCTTCTAATTAGCAGCTTCTCTTCAAGTACAAGCATTCATGTGTGTGTGTATGTGTGTGTGTGTGTGTTTAAATTATGCATACTTTTTTCTTCCTCACAGACTCATAGAGTTGTAAGTGACCTCAGAGTCCATTCAGTGCAATTCCTACCTGAACAAGAATCCTCTCTACAACATTCTCCAAAAATGTATTTCAAGAGAAGACAACTAAAGGAAGGTAGAAAATACTCTCATGATGAGTCTTTAAGCTTTGGACAAGAATATATAAAGGAATTAGAATTTAAGAATATCTTGAAGCACCAAGTAAAGTTTTGTGTCCATTGAGGGACCTGAGCTTTCTAATGTAAATCAAAAGTTATTTGAAGTTTAGAAGGAGAATAATTTTGAAATGAAGCAGATAGAATATTGATGATATATTGCTAGAAAATGTTACTGATTTAACCATTAAGAGCCAAAATCAGCTAGTATCTACTGAATGTTTTCAAACACGGATAAAAAGGAATATAAATGTACATTTCAAAGAGATTTCTGAAATCAATTAGTCCACAATCTCAGAATTTCTGTGCTGGCAGAGACCTCAGTGGTCATCTAGGCTAATCCAAACTTTTTTTTTTTTTAGGCAATTGGGGTTAAGTGACTTGCCCAGGGTCACACAGGTAATAGGTGTCAAGTGTTTGGTCTGAGGCCATATTTGAACTCAGGTCCTCTGACTTCAGGGCCCATGTTCTATCCACTGTGCCACCGACCTGCCCCCAATCCATACTCTTAAAAGAATTTTCACTAATGCATAGTGGACAATTAGTCTTCTAGACTCTTGGAGACTTTCAATGAGGAGAAAACAAGCCACTGTATTCTTAAGCAGCTCTCTCTACACTTGTGTAGTCTACATGTTAGGAAATTTTCCCTTCTAGCAAGCCTAAATATGCCTCTTTGTACTTTAACCTAAAGTTCTTAATTTTGCTTTCTGGAGCCAAACAGATTCCTTCTTCTATCACACAGTCTTTCAGGTCGCAGCTGCCATGTTATACTATTGACTCATAATGAGCTTTACAGTTGTGTTTTGAAAAGTCTGCATTTTATTATGTGCAAACTGACAATCAAAGATATTAACCAACTTTCCAAAATTCACAAAAGTTATTCAGTTAATTGTATGGAAAGCAACCAAACTGTCCTTGTGACTTATCTCAATCCAGGTCTCTACTCTATAACTTTGCTTCCCCTTCAGGAACAATAGAATTCAGTCAATTCCACTTTCAGCAACCTCTTAATCAAACAGATAAATAAATACTCTTTATTTACCACCTTCACACTCATATTCTTCTTTCTTTCAATTCATTCATACTTTTACCAAAAAAAGTTTATTTCTTCTCCTAACCCTTTCTCCTTCTTAATTAGTTCAATTTACAAGGCAAATAAGTGGTTCTAATGATTACTTACTAGTATTTAAGTGAAATTAATCTGGACAAAGAGCCAGTGTTATCAATATCTAAAGGAAATGAAAGGGGTCAGAAGTCCCCTTCAAAAGTTATTTTTTTAAGTCTAAAATTCTTAAAGTCTTCAAGACAAAGAGACATTTCTCTCCTTCTCCTATATCTTCCCCTGCTACTTTGAAGAGATGGGAGGTTCACAAGTTTGGATCATTGTAAATAGTGTCAGATTTTTTTGATGCATTAATTCATTTTACTGGATTTTTTTGCTGTTATTTGATCTCTCTTTTTTTCTTAAAAAAAAAACTTTGTTATATAGTCCAGGTCTGGAAGAAAGATAAAGGGGAAAATATAGGGAATATAAAAATAAAAGATGTAAATAATTCTTAAATAGCTCTTTAAGCTCATGCATTTAAGAAAATTTTAGAGGAAAAAAACAGCTAAGCCTAACTTTTTTCTTTTCTTTTCTTTTCTTTCCTTTTTAACAGACTCACAGAGTTGGGAGAAGTCATATTGGCCCATCTATTGTAACTGCTTGCCATCTGAACAAGAATTCTCTATACACCATCCACATCAAGTGTAACATAAGAAAAGGATAAAGTAACAATGTGGGGAACCCCTTTCTGAAGAGCTTTAAAAGACGGATCAAGAATCTACAGCAGGCCTGCACAACTTGTTACCAGAGGGCGCTTATTGCCCTCAGGCTGCTTGGGGCAGCCAAAGAATTTCCTCTACTTACAAAGTATATTTTCCTCTACATTTGTCACTGGCAGCCCAAAATCCTGCCACAAGTGACCCTTGGGCTGCAAGTTGTGCAGGTCTGATCTAGAGAGTTAAAAAAAAATGTGAAGAAGAATAACATGATTGAAACAACAAATATTGAAGATTTGATTAATTAGGCCGATTGTTATCTTATGTGTTAAAAATAAGTTTTCAATTTAAAGAATTCAATTTAATAGTTATTTACTCTATGCCTCCTATGTTGATACTACCAAGATGGAGTCATACCACAGAGATATCATCTACTCCATAGCCCATCATTTTTACCTAGACATAGTGAAGAATAAAGATATTGATTTCCCTATTACTAGCTGGTTGAAAATGGAAGAGTTGGGAGTTGAACTCAGGGATACTAGGTGAAAATCCAACTCTTTTCCAACTATACCAATCTGCTCAATGGTTCACAATTTGCACTTGCCTAATAATCTTCTCATACATAAAGATTGGCTTGTATACTGAACCCAATCCCAGACCCTGAGAGCAATCTCCTCTAATCCACCCCTTTCATCTTGCTTGGGATATGAACCAAAACAGTCCACAATAGATGCTGTCTCACACAATTTTTCTCCTCACCACATTTCTTTCCCTTCAGGAACATCCTATACTTGTCCCCTTTCCCCCTTTTTTTCTTGTCTTTCATAAATCAGTTAATTCCTCTTCAACAATCTTTTTCTTAAACACTACATAAATGCAGTTTATTAAGCTTCCAGTACACTCTCTTTCAACTCTTCATGGTTGGCTTTAGGGAAAAAAAAAGTTTCTTCTTCCTTCACATTTCTCTGGCTCCCACTCTCTGCAAACTTGTTCTTTTTCTATGGGAAGATAAAAAATTATCTTAATTAGGACTGTGACACTAAGTGGTGAAGGTGGAACTTCATCAAGGAAAATGACCAAAATAATTTCTTCAGTGAAATTAGACATAACAAAGAGCCAGGTCCATCAACCGCTAAAGTCCTTGAAAGTGCCCACAAGTCCACTTCAGAAGTTTCTTAAAATCTTCATCTGCTTCTTCATGTCAGCTAATTAAGAGAATCTCAAAAAATAAAAATAAAAAAGAGCATCTCTTCAAGTGCTATGATTTAAGAGAATTTTTTTAAATAATGAATTTTTTTTTCTTTCTTTACAGACTCACAGAATCAGAGGTACCTCAGAAGTTAGCTAATGCTGGGGTTCTTAATCTGAGGTTCACAGATTTGGGGGTTTTCATATTTTTCTAACTATATTTTATTAGAAATAGTTTCCTTTGGAATCTAAAGTACTTTGTTTAGTGCATTTTGAAAACATTATTCTCAGAAACATTACATAGACTTGACCAGATAACCAAAGGGGTCCAAGACATAAAAAAGTTAAGAATCTTTCATGCCCACTTGAACAAGAAAATCTTCTAAAACATTCCCTAAATTTGTCATGGAAAATGAGGCAAGAAAACAAAAATAGGAAATGATCTTGTACAGAACTTTGAGGGATGGGGTAAAAATCAATTCTATGTTAAATAAGGAGAGTTATTAGAAACTCTGAAAGAGCTTATATGTTGAAGCAACATATAATGTAAAGAAGATGCTTTGCCAGTTCATTCATGTTTCATTAGAGCTAAATCCAAAGAGTATTTACCTAACATTTAATTCCCTTGTGGATAATACCAATAGGGATCAAAACAGAGTAAATTTATAATTGAAAGGAGCTATAAAAATCATATAATCTAAAATCTTTTTTCTTAAAAATACAAAATAAAGACCAAAGATGCCAGTTCATTTTCTAAAGCTGCAAAATGTTGTTGATCTGGGAATTGAACCCACTGTCTTAGATTGCAATAGTGAACATTTATATAGCAATTACTATGTGCCAGGCACTCTGCTAAGTGTCTTAAAATATTATGTCATTTGTTCCTCACAACAACCTTGGGATGTAGTTATTATTGTCACCGCCATTATACAGATGAGGGAACTGAGGCAGTCAGAGTCACTCTCCCAGGGTCACACAGCTAATAAGTGTCTGAATTTGGATATGAACTCAGGTCTTCCTGACTCCAAGACCAGCATTCTAGCCACTGTACCACTTAACTATCCCAAAATTATAGTTCCAAAGCTCTGTCCACTATGCCATACTGCCACATGTATGGTATTCAAGTTGAACTCATCAACTTACAATCTTCTCTCATATGTCAAAAATCAGTTGCATAACGTCTCTAACCTCACATCTTGAGGCCATTCCCTTGAAATCTATGCCATTCTAGCTTGGTCTAAAAAGTAAATTTAAAAATTCTGTTAGATGTCCCAGCAAATGTTTCTTCCCCACTGCATCCTGACTTTTCCTTTAGGAAAATATGTCTAGACATCCTTTTCCCCCATTCTAGGTAACTTTCAGAACTCTGTCAATTTCACCATCCACCTTTTTGTCATATGGACAATGAAATGTTTTGGATCTACCATTTCCTTCTTTGTCTTCCATCTCTTCCACAGATACTTTAAGGAGCAAATAGAAAAAGCAAAACTTTGCTTCCCTCTCTCAATTTCTCCCACCCTTAATTTTTTTTCAATTGTAAAGGAAACAAATTGTCCTTACCATGACTATAAAAACAAATGTTAAAGATGCACCTTTATCAACAAGAAGATATACTATAAATTCTTAAATGAAATTAGATAAAGAACCAGGACCATCAATCTCTAAAGTCCTTGAAAGTATCCAAGAATATCCTTCAGAAGTTTTCTAAATTCTTCCATCTACCTAGTTTTGTCTGGTACTTAAAAGCATTTTTCAAGCAGAAGCATTAAAGTGAATTTAAATTTTAAAAAAGCACAATTTTCTCTTCTTCAGATACACTGAATTGGAGAGGACCTCTGAGGCTAGAGAGTGCAATTTGCCATATGAAAAAAAATTCCTATCCAACATCCACAGCAAGTATACTGCAAGAAAAGGCAACAAAAACAATTTAGGGAACTCTTTTGTGAGTTTTGTCTTTTGTCTTTGAAAGACAGTGCAAGAGATTTGTTTTTAATAAGGAGGATAATCAGAAGTTTTGAAGGAGAATTGGAATGAATGAAGCAACACCCACAGAATACTCAAAAGATTTCTTGATGGATAAGTCTGATTTCAATATTAATAGTTCTATTCAACCAGTACTTAATGAAGGCTTCCAATGAGTATAGCACCAGTATGACAACAAAGAATCAGAAATTTACTGCTTGAAAAGACTTTAGAAATTGGCTAATTCAAAACCCTCATTTAAAAAAAATGTAAATGCTGAAAACCAAAGGGGTAAAGACCATAGTCTAACAGATTATCAGTGATACAGTTAAGAAATGAAACCAAAGCCTCAGGAAAAAAAATCTAACATGTGCTTCTTCTTGGTGTATTAATTGTACTCATCAACCTTTTCAAACTAACAATTTCCAGGTACACACTGACTCTAGATCCATACTCTCAGAATTTATCCCTCTAACCTACGCCTTATAGTTTGTTTAGGAAAGCCAACAAAGCTATACCTGTGAGGAACTTTTGACATCCAAAAATTGTTCCCCACCATAATCCTTTTTCATTAAATTGACAGGCACATCCCCCACCTTTACCTTTTCCTTTTACTTTCATAATTTGAGTCTACTTTCAGAAAATCCTTTTCATGTAGTATACACAGATATACTTTATTTCATTTCTTTCTCTTTTTCTACCCTTTTCAACTCTTCCAATGATCCCTTTGGAACAAAAGCATTTTCCTTCTTCAACTCCACTTCTCTCCTTTGTAATTTATTCCATTTGCAAAGCAAATTAATAGTCCTTAATCAGAACTCTAACACCAAGTGGTAGAGATGAAACTTTATCAAAGAGAAGACTCACCATAATTTCTTAAGTGAAATTAGACATGACAAAGAGCCAGTGTTATCAACTTCTAAAGCCCTTGAAAATTCCCACATAGTTCCTTCAGAAGTTTCCTGAAGTTTTCATCTACTTCGTCATGTCTGTCATTAAGAGCTTTTTCTCCGCAAATACAGGCATTAAAGGGAATTAAAAATAAAAATAACAACATATGCAACTTTTCTCACTCACAAACTCATGGTTTAAGTTAATTTAGTCCATCTAGTGCAACTCCCACCTGTACAAGAATCTTTTCCACAACATCTGCCAAAAAAGTGCAATCTAAAAGAAGACAACTAAAATAAGGAATTAACATCATAATGAAGTTTTAAACATGGAGTTAGAATCCTATACCTAATTAAGAGAGTTAAGAAAAGATTTGGAGAATGACATATTAAAAGTAAATGCACATAAGATGTATATCTTGAAAGATTACTGTGATTTCACCATTTAAAGCCAAATTATGGGTACTTATTAAATGCTTCCTGTGTTGAGCACCAACAGTGGTCAAAAGAATAACAAATTTATATTTGAAATGGATGTTTTAAATAATTTAATCCACATCTCATATTTAAACTAAAAACTAAAGATGGCAAACAATTTTCCACTTTCTTCACTAGCATATAGTATATATTAAGTAGTAGAGTTCAGAATTAAAATCAGGTACTCCAACTCCATATCCAATGATATTTCCATTACAACTCATTGTTACGACATGTGCTAGCAGTTACACTCACTAGGCAATAATCACTTATATATAAGGAGTTAGTTGCACACTGCATTCACCCCTATGTCTTTCATGAGGCCATTCCCCTTAAATCCACTTAAATCCACTCCCCACCACCTTGTTCATAAATCAGCTTTCCCAGTATGGCACTATTTCATTTCCTTCTCTTACATTTCTCAGTAGCAACATGCACATGCTTCTCATTAACCTTTTCTCTTAACTTTCTACATTCCATCAATTCCACAGTTAGCCATCTCTTTCTCATATGGACAATTGCTCTTTATTTTCCAAAACCTTCCCTTTCTATCAATTATTCCATAGACATCTTTAGGGAAAAACAACAACAACAACAACAACAACTTCTCCCCCCCAACCCACCTTCTCTTAGTCTTAACTAGTTTAATTTATAAACTTATAATTTGCCTTAATTTATAAGGCAAATAAGTGGTTCTTATCAGGACTGATAAATCAGTTGCTAGAAATTCAACATTATCAAAGAGAAGACACACCATAAATTCTTGAGTGAAATCACACCTGACAAAAAATTTGAGCTATCAACTTCTAAAGCCCTAGAAATTACCCAAAAATTCTCCTTGATAAGTTTCCCAATTCTCAGCCTAACTTTTCAGATATGTTGATTCAAAAAAAGCTTTTATTCATGTGTAAGAATTCAGGAGGAATTTTAAAAACAACAGCAGCAACAACAGCAATGTGTAACTTTTTTTTTCTTTTTTATAGAATCACAGAGGTGACAGTGACCATAGATGCCATATACCACAACTACCACCTTAATAAGATTTCTCTCTACAATGCCCCCCAAGAATATAAAGTGTGAGGAGGCAAATAAATTAATGTAGGCTACACCCAGGGGAAGGGCTTTGAAAGATGTGGCAAGAAGTAATGAATAATAAGGTTTTTGTTTATTGTGAAGGAGAAGGACATGTGGTTGAAGCACCACTCACTGAATATGTAGAAACTAACTTCATATATTAATATGATTTCAACATCAAGAATTCAATTCAAGATGTATTTTCTGAATGTCTCCTATCTGGAGGCAATTCAATTGGGAGTAATAGAATCATTTATACAGAGTTGAAAAATAGTTTAGAAATCTTTAATTTCAAAGTCCTCATATGATGGATGTATAAACTCAAGACCAAAAAGGGTAAATGATTTCCTGAAGATAAAGTTGATGGATGATGAAGTACTGAAACTGGGGACTGAATCCATTCCTTCTGGCTACAGATACAATATTCTTTCCATTTTACCAAGCTTCTTCATGGTCCATCAGTTCTTCTTGCCAAATAATATATTGAATTATATGCAAGGATTCATATAAACTCTGCCCCTAAACCCATACACATTTATCCCTAACCCATTCCCTCTAGTTAACTTTGGACATGATTAAAAAAAAAAAATCCATTCAAGGATCTTTGTCAGTGTCTCTTCCTAATCACTTTCTCCTCAGAGATTATCAAAGTATTAATTCCTTTCTCATTTTTCTTGTCTTTAATAACTCAGTTAATCCCACTTTCAACAATCTCTCAAATGTATACATGGAAATTCTTTGTTAACTCCCTCTTATTTTACTCTCCTCCAACTCTTCCATGGTTATTACCTTTAGAAAAAAAAATTTTTTCTTTCTCTATTTCTACCACAAAATTTGTTTCTTTCTATGGAAAGAAATTGTCTTAATCAAAACTCTTAATCTCCAGGGTAGAGATGAAACTACCAAAGAGAAGACACACTATAATTTCTTAATTGAAATTAGATGTAACAAAAAGACAGTCCTCAACTTTGAAATCCCTCGAAAATACACAAGTACTCTTAAGAAGTTTTCTAAAGTCTTCATCTACCTCTTCATGTCTGTTAATTATCACCTTAAATAGAAACATATGAGATTTTTAAAAATTTGTACACAACTTTCTATTCTTCACAGACTCAGTTTCCTAAAGGACTTCAGAAACCATCTAATCTAAACTCTTCCTGAACAAGAAACCCATATACAATATACTCACAAAAAAATGTCATGTAAGAGTAGACAACAAAAGGAAAATGCAGAATGTTCTCATGCAGATTTCTGAAGGATTGCACAAGAATGATGTATTTAATCAGGAGAGTTAGTTGAAGTTTTAAAGGAGATTGACATGTTGAAGCAAAACATGTATAAGATATAGAAGTTATCTTGACAGATTAGTTAAATTTCACTATTAACAACTAAATTCAGCTAGTATTTACTGAATGTTTCCAATGTGTATAGCATCAGTAGGAACCATAGGATCATAAATTCAGTTATAAGGTGCTTTAGTGATAATTTAGTAAGACCTTTTCTTTCTCATTTTTTGTTTTTGTTTTTTAGATATGCAAAATGAAGACCAATGGTGCTTTGTGACTTCCCATATATTCCACAGGTTCCATGATGGAAGAGCTGACTTATGATACCACTGACTCCTGATGCAATGCTCTTTTTACTTCATCATGTTGTCTCTTTTTACCTCCTTTCTCTTGACTTCCAAAACTCAGTGAATTACACCATGGTGTACAAATTACACTTAGCAACTAATAACTTTCCAAAAATACACAAAAAGACATTTGTACACTGTTTCTATGTCCACATTATGAGGAGAAAATTATCAAACTATCTCTGTTTTGCCTTGTCTTACCCTGATGCAATTGTCTCTTCCTCACCATCTTTATCGCCCCCTCAGGGACCTCATATAAGTATCTTTTCACTTTCCATATATCTTTTATAAATCAGTTAATTGCAACTGCAGCAATTCAGTTGAACACATGAAAACACTTCATTTATCCCTATCTTCTTTCTTTTCCAGTTCTTCTATAATCACTTATTTCTTTCCTTCACTTACTCTTTCTTCTTCTCAACTTATTTCATTTGTAAGGCAAATAAGTAGGCATATTCAGGACCACTGAACCAAGAGCTAAAGATGCAACTTTGTCAAAAGTAGGATACTTTAGAAGCTGAAGTGAAATTGGACATGATAAAAAAGCAAGACCACTCACACATAAAGCCCTTAAAAGTGTATATAAGTCCTCTTCATAAGATCCCTAAGTCTTCATCAACCTCTTCATGTCTAGTATTTTAAAAGCTCTTCTTCAAATATAAATATCCAATCACAATTTTAAAAAATACAAATACAAATGCACAACTTGAAAGACCAGATATCAATGTTGTACCTAAGAAAGTTACTGGAAATTTTGAAGGAAATTTCATAAATTAATCAAAATATAGAAGACATGTTAGCTTGAAGGATTAGCCTGATTTCAATATTTTGAGCTCAATTTATCAAATATGTACTGTATATCTCCCATATGATCAACTCCAATATGGAGCTGGAAAATCATTTATTTAGAAGTGAAAAGGACTTTAGAAACCATCTACTTCAAAGTCTTTAGTTACTAGCTACAAGAAATAAAGACCAAAGAGGTTAAGTGATGTGACTATAAGAGGGATTCTTAATATTCGGTCCAAGAACTAGGGCTTTTTTGGTTTTTTTTTCATTTTTTGTTTTTATATTTTGATAATTACATTTCAATGTAATTGTCTTTATTTATAATCCTATCTTTTTGGTTTTAAAACATTTAAATTTTAAAACATTTATTTAAAAACATTATTATGAGAAGTGGTTCATAGGCTTTAACAGACTGCAGAAAGAGCCCATGACATCAAGAAGGTTAAGAACTCCAGCTTTACAACCTACCTCTTCCAGACTGCTCTGGACATGAACCAAACTATCTAATAAGCTCCATTACCTAATATCTCCTCCCTACTTTCTTTCTTTCTGTCTCTTATATAATGACATTGTGCACATGCTTCCCTTGTTTTTAATAACTCCTTTAATTTAATGTATATCAATAACATTTCCACATAGGCATATGAAAAGTCCTTTCTCTTCTAACTCTCCCCTATTACCTAAAAAATAAACAAAAACTTCCCTTTCCTGTCTTCTCTACCTCTAATAGATTTTTTCCCATTGTAAAGCAGATGAGTGGTACAAATTAGTACTGATAAACCATGTCCAAGAGATGCAATTTTATCATGAAGAAGGCATACCATATAATCTTAAGTGAAATCACACATGATAAAGAGCCAAGGCCATCAACCTCTAAATCCATTGAAAGTGCCCAGAAGTCCCTTTCAGAAGTGTCTTAATTTTTATCTCCCTCTTGTTGTCTAATTAAAAGTTTCTCTTTGAATATTTAAGATGTTTAGAAGTGTGTTTAAATAATACATGACTATTTCTTATTCACAGAAATAAGGAGTTGGAAGGTACCTAAGAGGTCATCTAGTACAGAATTGTCAAACTCACAGCAAGGCCCATGAGAGCCAGATTAAAATATAATTGGGAAATATTTAACAAAATAAATAACATACATCACAATATACATAATATTAATTTGTGGTTTTCTATGTCAATATATGGTCCCAGAGGTTCATTTCTATTCAAGTATGACAACACTGATCTAATATAAAGTCAAATTAAATAAGCATCTACCTTTTATAATACCCCAAACACATGTGATGTATGGAGAGGTACACATATCATAGGCAACACCCTTGTGAGTAACTTTAAAATGTGGAGAAGGAATATTAGAGGTAGTCATATAGTATGAAGCATGAAGTGCTGTACCTGGAGTTAAGATAGACTTGAATTTAAATCCTGTTTCAGAAACTTATTAGTTGTGTGTCCCTGAACAAGTCATTCAACTTCTATGGACCTCAGACTCTTCGTTTATTAAGATGGCTATAATAACAACACCTACCTTGATGAATTTTTTGAGGATTAAATGAGATTACAATGTCAAATGTTTTGCAAATATTAAACACATTATATAAATGTTTGCTAAATTAAATAAAATAAGAATCCCATACTTAATCAAGAGTATTACTGGAACTTTGGAATAAGAATGAGTACCTTGGAACAAAACTCATAGAAAACATATAAAATAGTTTGAGAAATTGATCTGCTTTCAAGGGTTCAAGTCAACAATTATCTATTGAATGTCTCCAGTGAAGACAGTGCCAATAGGAAGTCAAAGGATTATGTATTCAGAACTAGAAGAAACTTTAAAAATCCTCTAATACAAAGTCCTCATTTTTTAAATATGCAAATTGAAGACCAAAAAGGTTAAGTGACTTCTCAAAAAGACCAAGATTTATAATTGGTAGAAATGTGTATTTAACAAAGGTCTTCTAACTCCATTACAATGCTTTTCTCTATACAACTATGCTGCATCACAGTCTACCATAAGCTAAACCAGATAGTAACCTTCCCTTGGATATAAAGGACCATTTCCACCCCCTTACTCCTGAGGCAATTTTCTTGGAATATATCCTTTGGACATGAATCAAGCTATACCTCTAACAAACTACATGATCCAACATTTCTCTTCCACCATCTTTCTTTCTCTTTAGGTTCATTATGTATATGCCTCTCTTTCCCTTTTTCTCTGAACTTTCCTAACTCAATTTCATCTTCAGCAGCTTCTTTCTCACATGAATACATGAAAACTATTTTTTCAACCTTTTCTCCAATTTTTCTCTTGACTTCCATCTATTCCATAGTTAACTTTCACCTCTCTCTGGTTCTCTTATGTGGTTTACCCTACTATTCCAAAAATATGGTCCTAATCAAGCCTCTTAGGCCAAGTGTTCCAGATGCAATTTTACCAGTGGTAAGAAACACCATAGATTCAGAATCAAAATTAGACATCATAAAGAGCATCTGCCTATAAAACACATGAAAATGAATGGAAGTCCCCTGCAGAAATTCCTCCATTTGTCTTTTCCTGAATGCTAATTAAAATGGTTTTCTTCAGGTGTAAGCTTTAAAAGATTTTTTTTAAAATACATTGCACAAGGGCAGCTATGTGGCACAGTGGATGGAGTACCGGCCCTGGAGACAGGAGGATCTGAGTTCAAGCCTAGCCTTAGACATTAAATAGCTATGTGACTCTGGGTAAATCACTTAACCCTGACTGCCTCCAAAAAAAATACATTGCATAACTGTTTTCTTCATAAATTTACAGATTTGGGAAGCAATTCAGAGGTCATTTAGTGCAATTCCACAACTGAAGATGCCTCTCTAAAAATGACCACTTCAAGACTTTGCTTAAAGACCTATGGAGACAGAGATCCCAGGATCTTATTAGACAACCACTCAGTTTTGGATAATTCTAACTTACAGGACATTTTCCTTTACATTAAGCCTCAGTTGGCTATTCTTTGCCTGCAATCCCATTGCTTCTAGCTGTGTCTTCAGTGAGCTCAAAACACAAAATCATTCTACTTTCAGATTTTGTGGAAGAAAGCTCTGAGAGAAGTGCTAGGAGAGATAAGAATGTGAGCCTAATGAAAAAAGAAAATCATATAGATGACTTAAAGGGGCTTTGACTGGTGAAGTAGGTCAGAAATTGAATTTGATAAGTAAAAATCTGGAGAAATTGAGGAAAATTTGAAAGAGAACAATATTTTAAACAATGATTTGGATTCTACTTCAGGTTAGGAAAAAGGATCAAGATCAAGGAAAATTAAAGAGATTATAAAAGGGCTAAAAAGGATATGAAGAATTGGAAAGTAGAACCTGTCAAGGGAGACTCAAGGGGAAAAATTAGATGTTAGCAAAATTAGGCAAAGAAAGGAAAAGTATAACAATTAGCAAATAAAATGATAGGTTGCATTGGTGAATGAGGCCAACTGGTGAAACAGATTCAAGTGCAAGGGTAAAGGGAGGGGGTACAGGTAGAGATGTAGTTGAGACCAATGAAAAGAAGCTTAGTGGGGCTCTCAAGTTATTAAAAGGTGATAATTGGTTCTACAAGTTTTAACTCAGCTCTTAGGATTGAGATGTAAATACCCACATGTAATTAAAAAAATTATTTTTGAAGTCTGGAAATCTCAAACCATTAAGGATAGTAGGGGAAATTATGTACTGATTTATATCTAGTCAACAATGTTCGCATTTCTGCCTTAGCCAAATGATTATTTTCTGTGTTTTGAGTTCATCTCTGTCTCAGAAAAGAAGGTGAAAGGCCTGAAAGAACACCTCTTCATACATGTCATATTGCTAAGGACACTGAAGTACTACTAAAGGGAAAAGAAAGGAGGCATCAAAGAAGGAAAGAAGCTATGAGGTGATTAAGGGGATATTACTCTTGTGAAGATGTTGGAGGGTGAAAACTGTTACACAGAGGAGAAAGGGAAGGAAAAGAATAGCTATAAAATTTGAGCTTTAAACTAGGTTTGAGGTTTTTTTCTGGAGAAAAGGTAGTTGGATGCTCTGAGGAGGAAGAAGTTGCTTGTCTTCCAAAGAATGATATAGTAGAGTCACAAAAGTTATCAAGTGAGTGATCATTCAATAATGGTCAGAGCAAAAAGAAAATAGTAGTAGTATCTGGTGATTCACTGCTCAGGGATACTGAGACAGCTATTTCTCAACCTGATAACAAGAATAGAGAGCTTTGTTGTCTTTTTCGAGGCATATATCCAAGACATAATAAAAAACCTCCCAAGACTTATCAAAATGGATAGCAACTACTCACTTATGGTGATTCATATGGGCATAAATGATCTGTCCAGAAGAAATCTCAAAGGCACTGCCAATGATTATGAAGTCTTGGGAAAGAAATGGGAGTGTTATAGGTTGTGTTCCTCTTACTGGTGCCCACTGAAGACAAGGAATGCAAAAGAGAAAAAATAATTCTGGAAGTGAACAGCTGGCTAAGATGCCAGTCTCTAAGAATGGGATTTGGACTTCTGAAGCATGACTCAAAATGCAGGGATGACAGATTCCTGACCATAGAGTCCACACAATAAATAATGTATTTGCTAGGTATCTTGCAAATCTAATCAAAATGGCTTTAAACTAAAAAGGGCAGGGGAGAGAGAAGACTACCCATGCCTGCCCCTCAAGTTAGATATCAGAGATTAGCTGCAGAGCAGGAAGGAAAATAGCAATTGAGATGTCCAAAAGTCCATAAGAGAAAAATTCCAAGAAAGAAACTGGTAGTAAAACCCATGAACTCAAATTTCTATGAATAAATGCCCAATATTCAGACAAAAAAAGAAGTAGATGTTTTAATGTAAGGAGGTAAATTTGACATCCTAAGTACTATTGACATTTTGTGACATGAATCCCATGGCTGGACCATGACTCCAAATAGGTATATTTTACTCAAAAGAAAAAAGGTAAAAGTTGAGGTAAACAGAATTGGGGAGGTAGAATTATATATTTATAAGGTATACTCATTTGAGGAAATTCAACAAGGAGAGAAGGGGGAAAGCATGAAAAAGAGTATTTGGGTGACAGTCAAGGGAAAGAGAAATAGAAGTGATTTTGTCATTGGAGTGTACTACCAACCACCTAGACAGATAGAGGAAACAGATAAGGAATTTGCAAAACAGATCACAAGCTAAGCACAGAGGCAGGATATAATAGTAACCAGGAGCTTCAATTATCCAGACATCTGCTGGAGCTTTCTCTCTTTGCCAAAAGCAGAACAGGTAATAATTGTTTGACTTGCCATAGTGTTAATTTTATCCTCAAAATTGGAAAGAACCAAAAAGGGGGAAACGACATTCTAGATTTGATTCTCACTCACAGGGGAAAAGGGGATTTCTAGGGTTGAAATAGTGGGGAAAAGTAGACATTCCTTCCTAGAGTTTGTGAGGGAGAAGGAGAGGAAACCTGGGAATAGTGTGACATAGATATAAATATAGAGTAAAATGTTCCTGGGTAAGTCAACAAAGAAGGAGATGTTCCAGAATGAAAATTTTAAGACCCAAAGGAGAAAAAAATTCCAGTGGGATTTATGTCTGAAATAAACCAACATAGACGCATAGAAAAATCACTAACCAAGATTCAAAGAAGAAATGAGAAATGTAGATGATGAATAGGAATAACACATATGCAAATATACTACATATTATACATATATGTGTGTATACACCCAGTCATATATGTACATATACAAAAAGGGGTTCAATTCCTTGCTTGTCATTTTTTATCATTTATAATGCAAAGGTCATTTTCCTTGGCAGAGAAAATAGAAGCAAAATAACAATTGGTTACCTACTTTCTGTTGTCAGTTATCAGTGTCCCATGTACCCTAAGTTTTGGTCATATTGCTACTTAATTCTTCTTCCAAAATAGTTTTTTTAAAGAAAACCTCATTTTTGTTGTTGTACTTAGTTTTTATTCTTTCACCATATGTATAAATATGTATATTGATAGCACTTAAGATATGTATACCTATGTATATACTTACACTCTACATCCATATAGCTTTATCACTATATATTACTGAATATCTAGCAATCTTATACATTTCTCTATAGCTATATACTCTATAAGACATAGAGTATATAGTATAAGAATAGAAACTAAGTACTACAAAAATGAGAGGTTTTTGTTTTGTTTTGTTTTTTGATATACAGGGTAAAGATCTGGTCAATTGTTATTTTGCTTCTATTTTTTTCTGCCAAGGAAAATTATCTTTGCACTGAAAGAGATAAAATAAAAAATGACTAACAAGCAACTGATAGCCAAGATAAGAAAGGAGATAGTAATAACATACCTAGCTGCCCTTGATGAATTAAATTCTCCAGATCCAAATGAACAATATACTGGTGTACTGAAAGCACTGGCAGATATGATGCTGAGCTACTGTCAGTAATACTTGAATAATCATGGAAAATAGGAAGGATACCACAAAATTGGAGAAGTGTGTTACCAATATGTTACCAAATATTAAATTGGTTACCAGTTTTCAAAAAGGGAAAGAGAACAATCTACAAAATAAAGGCCAGTGAACCAGATTTCAGTTCCTGAGGAGAATTCTACAAATTCGTTAAATAGATGGTAGGTGAATATCTAGAAAGGGAAATGATTATTACAAAGAGCCAGCATGGCTCTGTCAAGAGGTCATGGCAGACCAATCTCACTTCATTTTTTGACAGGATTACTAAGCTAGATGAAGAAAATACCTAGATTTTATCTTTAAAAAAAATAAAGTAGCTTATGCTATTCTTGGGGTAAAGACAGAAATATAAATTAAATGTTAATACAATTAAATGTTAATACAACAAGATTCAGATCTTGTTGAATGGCACAGACTCAGGGAGTAATTGTAAATAGTTTAGTGCCAATGTGGTAAGATGTATCCAGTGGGGTACTATAGGGATCTGTGCTTGGCCTGAAGTGTTCAACATTTTTATCAATGACTTGAATAAATCAATACCTGGGATACTCATGATATTAGTAGATGACACAAAGCTGGGAGGAATAGCTAACATATAGGGATACAAGATGAGGATTTAAAAGGACCTCAGCAGGCTAGAGAATTGGGTTGAATCTAATCAGATGGAATTCAATTGGAATGAATACAAAGCCTCACTTCCAGGTACAAAAAAAGATCAACTTCAGCAGCATACAATGAAGGGGAAATGGTTATACAGCAATTGTTCTTAAAAAAAAAAAAAGGTTTAGGATTTTAATGGACTACAAGCTTGATGTCAGTCACCAGTGACATATGGCAGCCAAAGAGTTAATGCAATATTGGATTGCATTAATGGAGGTATAACTTCCAGCAACAGGGAGGCTGTAGCTCCATTGCACTGTGCCTTGGCCAGATTATATCTGTTGTATTGGACTTTATGCCACAATTTCAGAAAGATATTTATAATCTGAGACCAGAATGATGAAGGGTCTTTAGTTCATGTTGTGAAACTTGGTTGAAGCAACTGGAAATATTCAACAAAGAGAAGAAAAAGGACAAAGAAGGAATATGATAATTGTCATGAGGTATATGAAAAGCTACCATTTTGAAAAGGAATTGACTTGTTCTCTTTGGCCCTAGAATGCAGAATTAGGAGTAATGGGTGGAAGGTACAAAGAGGCACAATAAGGTTTGACCTGAAGGAAAATTTCCTAAATAATTGTGTGGTTAAAAAAATAAAGTGGAACAGCTGCCTTAAGAAATTATGGATTCCCTTTCAAGTAGAACTGGATGAAGTATTTTGCAAGCCTAAACAGTGTTAACTCTTAGTAGTAGTAGTATGATAATACTAGAGATTTATTTCATATATGGATTTTATCAGATGGTTACTAAGGTCCCTTACAATTCTCAAATTCTATCATTGTTTGACATGCAATTCCTGATTTCCCACATGTAATTTTGATGTCTCCTGAATATACCCCCTTCTACAGGCCTTCCCTATACCTAGAACAGCCCCTCCTATTACTTCCTACTGAAATCTCTCTTTTCTTTCAAAGTCCAATTCAAATGCTCCCTCTTCTATGAAGCCTTCCCTGATCTGCCCAAATAGAAATGTCCCTATTCTCCCTGGAAAGCCTCAAAGCACTCTGACCTCCCTTAGTGCTTAATCATTTTCTAATTATGATGATGATGATGATGATGATGATGATGATGATGTAACCATTATTACTCTTCTCAGTCCCTACTATTCAACTATAAGCCCCTTGGGGGCAAGGGACTTCTTTTTTTCCCCCTCACCTTATTTTCCCAGCCCTTAGCACTGCACCTTGCGTTGAACCAGGTACTTCATGCATATTTGTTAAAATGAATTGGATTGAATTGTCCAGTATAGTAAGGTAGTAATGCCATCAAGGGCACTTGAGTTGTGAAAGCATGCTTGCTCCTACACTAACTGGATAGCCCCCAGTCTGCTTTTTCTTTTGTGCTCTTGCTTCTGAATTTACAGTTTTCGGTCTCTTCCCACCATGTCAAACTGTGAGACATTACTTCTTGCTGTATGCCTCCCTCTAGTCCCCCTTCTCATTTGCTACTCCTAATATATTGTTTATTGAAAACACAGATGCTGAAGCTTGTTAGATGTGTGTTTTAAATAAGACTAAAAAGATTATAACAGAGGGACTCTGAGACTCTCCTCATGAATAAGGTGCATAAACTATTTTGTTTGTTTTGACTGGTCAGAAGCCTTTTTCTTTTTTACTTTCCTATTTTCCAGATAGCCGAAATCATTGAAAAAATAACCTCCAGATAAGCAAAGTGTTGTTTCTTCAAAGCCTACTCTCTAAAATCTTAAAATTTATGGATTTCTATTTCGAACATATGTGTGTGTGTCCCCCCCACACACTAACACACATACACATAAATACATAAGACACAAAATTAAATTAAATTAAAAGATCATATGAAAGCCAAAGTTAAGCATGTTTTGGGAGTGGATAGTTAGAGCAATTAGGTAGAGTATTTCTGGGAACTTGGGTTTATACTTGTAAGGTAAAAAGGAAGCTTTTAGTTCTTTAATTTATCTGAGAAGTTTTCTTAGATGATGTGTGACTCTGATGCTTTAAAGCAGGGCTTTTTAATCTTTTTGTTGTCACAGACCCCTTTGGCAGTCAAGTGAAGCCTATGCACTTCTCAGAATAGTGTTTGTAAATACATTAAAAATATGAAATACAAATAAAATTAATTATATTGAAATATAATTATCAATTTAAGAAATGTTCAAGGACCCCAGGTTAAGAACTCCTGATTTAAAATGTGGAAAGCAAATTACATGTCAGGTTAGATACGGGAAAATGGTGTTTTAGTCATTTTTTTTTGGAGAAGACTTAAAAGTAAAGTGCTAAGGAATAATAGGATCACAAATTCAGAGCTAGATGAGAGTTCAGAAATAATTCACTTCGAACACAATTTACAAATAAGGAAACTTCAAATTAAAGAGGGTAAATGATTTGATCCAAGATCAAATAGGGAGTATGGTAGTAGAACTGAGAATTGACCTCAGGCACCTGTGACTCCCGTTCCTGTGCTCTTTTGCAGTAGAACCTGACATATCATAGTCCACAGGTTACACATAGAGCTCTCCTATATATTCAAAGAGCTTTGGTGCACACTCCCCCATACCCGAAGGGTGAGGTCATTTTTCTCTAACCTACTCCTTCAAGACACTAAGGAGCTATCTTTCCCAATACCTTTTTCCCTACTATCTTGTTCCATGGGACAACATGCACATGCCATCATCTCCCCTCTTGTTTTGTCCTTCATAACTTAGTTGATTTCACTTTCACCAATTTCTTTCTCATACAGACACATGTAGACTCTTTTTCTAGCTTTCTCCTCCTTTCTTTTACAATTAAATCTATCCCGGTTATCTCCAGAAAATATTTCGTCTTTGCTTCACGGTTTGTTCCATTTGTGATTCAAAAGCAAAAACATGCACACATGTATACGTATATGCATGCACACATGCCCACACAGCCCTAATCATAAATGTTAAATCAATTGATAGTAATGATACTTTATTAAAAAAAGAAAAACTATTAAGCTCTGAAGTGAAATTAGATATGATAAAGAGCCAGAGTCACCAACTTCTAAAGCCTTTAAAAGTGTCTATTAGTCCTCTGCAGAAGACCCACAAAATTTTAATTTATTTCTTCATATATACTTGTTAAAAAGCTTTTCTTTAAGTGCAAGCATGCAAGAGAAAATTTTAAAACCACAAAAAATTTTATTCAATTTTTTTGATTAGCTTCATTATTAGAATGGCAAGAGTATCATAGAATGATAGTATAGTACTATATACATATATATCCCATATTTATATTACATCAGGGACTAAGAGGGCTCTTGGACACCAATTCCTCATCTATTTTTTTCATGGAAAAATCTATCCTTTTTTTCTACAAATAATTGATTTGTAATTTAACATTTAAAAACAACTTTTTGTACCTTGGAACTGGCTTTTTATGACCCTGCTCTCAATAAGTTTTTAATCTAGCTATAGCTGTTACTTTCTATCCTTCACGAAATGAGTTTTTCTCTCCACATTTTTGCCCCTACTCAGAGCCTGACTTGTATCAAACTTCCCTTGTCTTCACACAAACACACAAAATCAGTAATTCAAAATCCAGGAGGACACAAAGTGTGTAAATGGAGTGTTCTATGGAAAAATCACCCACGTATTCACTTTTCCAGCAAGTACCAAAGTTCTTGGACATTTTGGTGAGAACTAGTCCTTTAAAATCTGCTGGAAACAATAAAATAGCAAATAGTTCAGTCAGTGTGTTCTGGCCATTTTAGTGATCCCTTCTGAGCTATTAGAAATGTCATGTAGAAACATTGATTTTCATGTCTGTGAAACAAATGAAGGGTATACTTTTAAAAACAAATAAAACCTCAGACTAATTCTAAAGATTAATGTTTGATGAATAGCACGAAGTGCTGAACCCAGTAATAATACAATAATGTAAGGCTCAAGACTAGCAATTGACTCCCCTGAGGTTTGAGTCAGGCTTCGGTGAGTCATCATTACATTGGGCACTAAGTGGAGATTTTTTTTTAACTTCTAGGAAGTTTTTACTTCTAGACTTGGCTAAGTTTCTTACAGGGGTGTTATGTACAAGCAAACTGGCTAACTCAAAGATAGAGACAGGTGAACTGAA
The DNA here is from genome assembly GCF_900497805.2 of Vombatus ursinus. Classification (NCBI taxonomy): domain Eukaryota; kingdom Metazoa; phylum Chordata; class Mammalia; order Diprotodontia; family Vombatidae; genus Vombatus; species Vombatus ursinus. Next base: position 25,219,137 of record NW_020954562.1, on the reverse strand, counting down.
ACCATTATTCTACAGGAGATCTTAGAAAAGTATCTTATAGCTAGTGAGAGGGTTTCAAGCTCTGATTCTGACACACACTCCCTAAGTGATTGGACAAGGAACTTAACCTCTCAAGGAGTTGAGTCAACTATCCAAGACCCTAAGTTGCAGAGGAACTGCAGCTTTGCCTTGGTAGAGTGAGTTTCCACACTGAGACCTCCTCACACAAATGAAATCACTAGTCTAGAAACCTAATTCCTAGCCCCCCCCTCCAAAACAACAACAACAACAACAACTTTAAATTAACACCTAAGTGTAGCTCAAGTGGATTTGGTGGTCTCTTCATTGGCAATCTTTCCGTCTAGGCAGTCTCTCTTTGCCTATGTTAAATTCCCAGTAATTTCAACTTGTCCCTCTCCTTTCCCTGTGTAAGACATATTTGGAACTAGAGTAAAGCAATTTAAACAACAACAACAACAACAACAATAATGATTAGTTTTCATCCTTAATGTGTTCACATAGCTATTAAAAACAAAAGGGAGATTTTAAAAATAAAAATAACATGTATTCTTGGATTTACAGAACAATATGAAAAAATGACAAAACAGGTTGTTGCTGTTGTGTGTGTGAGTTTTTAAGACAACAGGTCAACTTCCAAGAATTGTCAAGCTCCCCACAGTTTAAAAATTGGAGCTCGGTGTGTTATCATAGCACAAAGATCCTTTGGGTTTTATCTCCAGGGTTACAAAACCAGACTCCTAAGTCACCGTTCTGTGATATTTTATATTCCAATTATATATGTACATATGTATGTGTACATATATATTCCCACATGTGCAAGTGATGAATTTAAAAGGATATGAGCATTTGTGAAATGTGAATGTACGTCCACTTGGTCATCCCAAAGGTTCTCTGAGTATTGTCTGAACTCAGAGAAACTTTTATAAGAGAGACAAAACAGAGCCGTCGGTGTGGAAATGGAACTTTCAGGACAGAATGACTCATGGAAAACACAGTGAATGTTCACCGAGCAACATTAAACAATTACGGTGCAGTGTCCATCCTCTTCGGGGGGGATAATACACTTGCTAAAACACAAAGGAAATGGCTCAAAAAAAAAAAAAAATAGAGAGCCTCCCGTACTCACCTCTGGAGGTAGGGCAGTGCTTAGCATGGGACTGCAGCAGTAGGCAATAGGGCATTGTCCTGGTGGTCTGTGGGGTAATCTGCATTTCTTTGCACTTTCTCAGAGGGGGAGAAGGGGGCAACTCGAAAGTCTGCCCTGGTGCACTTGGGATCCTGAAAATGTGCCCCCTTTATTTTGGGGAGTCGTCGGACCCACCACTGATCACACATTCATTCGCCTTGTTTTCTCAGTCTCCCTCTAACTCGTACAAATGGTGGGGGAGCCGGAGGGATTCATATAAAGGTCTATAGAGTATTTGTTCCCGCTGTCTGGGGGTCTTTTACATATCTATAGGGAACAGTGTATAGATTACGAGCTCTTAAGGGCAGCTTCTGATTAAACTTTAGAAGGCTGCCGAGCCCAGACCATCTAGCAGAAAACCGCATTGGTTTTTCGGGTCCACGGCCGTATCCAAACATTCAAGACCGACCCTCTTTTTACTTAAGCGCCCCCCGCCTCACTTGAACAGAGAGCAAAAGAGAGCGGGCGCGAAAGTGAGCCCCCAGCCTCACGGACACACACTCACACAAACACAGGGGAAGCGAGAGAAAACCAGAGGAGACCCAAAGCTCACACAGTGAGAGAGAGAAAGTGAGAGCAAGGTAGGGACCCTGGCCTCACTTACAGAGAAAGGGCGAGAGTCAGAGAAAGAGAGAGACCCCAGACTCACGCGCACACGCACGCACGCACGCACACGCGCACGCACACAGGCGAGAATCAGAGCAAAAGACCCCAGCCTCACAAAGAAAAAGCGAGGCAGAGCCCCCGGCCTCACAGGAAAAGAGAGCCCCCCCCTTCATAAACACACTGGGAGAAAGCCCCCAGCCTCAGAAGCACAGACCGAAAGCGTGCGCCCGCGAGAGAGCCCCCAGCCTCACATAAAAAAAAAAGCGAGAGCAAGAGAAATGCCCCAACCTCACAAACTAATAATTAAAAAAGAAAAAAAAAAAAGGAGAGCAAGAGAGAGACCCCGGCCTCACAAACACAGGGAAAGAAAAATAAGAACAGTAGAGATCCCAGCCTCACACACCCAGATGAAGAGCGCAAGCAGGAGACCCCCCCCCAACCTCACAAGCTAATAAAAAGAGCGAGACCCCGGCCTCACAAGCACAGGAAAAAAAAAATAGAGAGAACAGTAGAGACCCCAGCCTCACAAACGGAAGAGCGCGAGCAGAAGAGACCCCAACTTCACACACAGCAAAAAAAAAAAAAAAAAAAAAGGGAGGGGGAGGTAGAAAACAAGAGAGACCTCAGTCTCACACGCCTAGAGAAAAAGCGAGAGTAGGAGATAGACCCTGACCAGAAAATTAAATTAAAAAAAAAAAAACTGGAGAGACCCCCTCCCCCATCTTTACACACACAGAAAAAAAAAATAGGAAGAACAGGGAGAGACCCTAGCTTCACACAAAAGGGGGGAAAAACAACAACAACAGAACAAGAGAAATCCTAGCCTCACACACAGAAAAACAAACACAACCCCCCCCAAAAAACACGAGAGACCCCTGTTTCACATGTCCACATAAAGAGCGAGAGCAGGAGACCCCAGACTCACACACACAAGAAAAAATCAGAGACCCCCAGCTTCACACTCACGGGGGAAAAAAATAGGGAGACCAGGAGAGACCCCAGTTTCCCACGCTACAAAAAAAAAGCGCGAGAAAAAGCAGAAAGACCCCAGCCTCACAAACACAGATAAAGAACAAAAGCAGGAGGGAGACCCCAGCCTCACCCTCTTAGAGGGTGAGAGCCCCCCACCTCCTAAATGTACAGGGAAACAGCCCCCAGGCTCACAAGTACGGAAAGCGAGCGCTAATCACGCACGCCGGGGAAAACCCCCAGCCTTGGGCGCATAGAATTTGCAGGGGAAAGACCCCAGCCTCACACGTCCAGACAAAGAACGAGAACAGAAACCCCAGCCTCACTTTCAGAGAAAGAGGGGGAGCAGGAGAAAGACCCCAGCCTCACACGCCCAGAGAAAATGAGGGAACAAGAGAGACCCTATCCCCAAACGCTCAGAAAAATAGAACAGGAGAGACCCCAGCCCCACACGCACAGACAAGAATCGGGAGCAAGAGAGACCCCAGACCCAAACGAACAAAGGACGAAAGCGAGAAAAAGCAAGAAAGACCCCCAGCCTCCCATGCACGAAGAAACAGCAAAAGCAGAAAAGCGACCCTAACCTCACTCGGAGAGACCCCAGCCTCACAGGAACAAAGAGCCAAAGCGAGAGCACAGGAGAGACCCCAGTCTCCCACACAAAGAGCGAGAGCGAGATCGCAGAAGAGACCCCAGCCTCACACACGAAAAGCGATGGCTAAACGGCAGGAGGAAGAGACCCCAGACTCACACGCATAGAGAAAGAACCAAAGCAGGAGACCCCAGCCTCACAAGCACAAAGAGCCAGAGCGGGAGCGCTGAAGAGAGTGAAGAGAGCAAAAAAGAGACCCCAGCCTCACACGGACAAAGAGGAAAAGCGAGAAGACAAACGAAAGAGACCCCGGCCTCACACACACAGTGAAAAAACCAAATCGGGAGACCCCAGCCTCACACGCATAAAAAGCGAGAGCAGGAGAAAGACCCCGGCCTCACTCGCACAAAGCCCAAGAACAGGAGAGACCCCAGACTCATATGCACAGAGAAATATCGAGAGACCCCAACCTTACAAGCACGAAGAGCTATATAGGGAAAGGGCAGAGACCCCAGCCTCACAGGGACAGAGAAAAAGCCAGAGAGAGATTAGGGGAGAGACCCCAGCTTCACACCCCCGGAGAAAAGAAAGAGAGCAGGTGAAAGACCCCAGTCTCATAGGTACAGAAAAAGATCAAGAGTGATAAAGCAAAAAGTCCCCAGCCTCATTCACACAGAGAGCGAGGGCGACCGAGCAGGGGACAGCCCCCAGCCTCACTATCAGAGAGGGAGAGAGGTGCAAACTATACATTACTTAGTAGAAAACATGAAAGTTAATGTCATTAAAAGGGTAGGTAGATGAAAAACGACAAAAATTAAAAAGTGAGAAGACAGGACAGACTACAAATAGTTAAGTGTTGATAGTGACAGGTGGGACACAGGAGATATGTAAGTTGAGAAACTTTAAAGAGTAGGGGGCTTGAGTGGGAGATATGGCCAGGAAAACCTTTCTAAATCCCCGTATTGAAAAGACAGAGCCAAGAGTTAGGCAAAGAACCAAGTAGAAGCCGAGAAGCCAGAGGCTGTTAAAAGTTTACTTTGTTAGGAAAAAAAAAAAAAAGAAAGGAAAGAAAAGAAAACTAAATCCCCTAGTTTAAAACTTCAATTCAACTTGAGCTCTGGCATTATTTGTAAGTCAGATCGAAGATAAATGATTGAAACTCTACAGGGACATGATTTTTCACTCTCTAAACTTTTCCCGCCTCGCCTGAGGACAGAAGCGGAAAAGTTTTACTGATGGATGATGGCTCGTGTCTCGGTCTTAGTCTCTGCTGCTCCCCTGCGGCTGCCTATGAAAACAACACGAAAAGTTTTACTTTTCTCGATTTTTTTTCTCTTGCATTGACGCAGATTTTCTTTTTTTTTTTTAAACCTTGGGCGTCAAACCCTTTTCGTGCGTAATGCTTTCTCGATTGAAATACAATAGACACGAAACTTTTTCTTTTTTTGTTTTTCTTTGTAGCTCCTATGTCAAACAATAATGATTGGTAAGTAATGGGAATGCGGTTATTTTCCCCAAACCCACCTACTCGTGTGTGTGTGTGTGTGTGTGTGTGTCTGTCTGTCTGTGTGTATATGAATACTAATGCAGATCTCTATATACAAGTGTATGTGCTCCCCATTGTTCAAACCAATGGATATAAAGGGGGGGCAGGAATTTATGCAGAGGAGCATCCTCACAACACAATCAAGGTCATAGACTAGTCACTTCTCTGCTGGAATATTTGCAATAGTTTCCTAACTGGTTTCACTCCTTCTAGTCCCACCACCATCATCACCCCACACACAGCCCAGTTCATCTTTCTTAAAGTTTTCATCTTTAAGGCATGTATCTGATCATGCCACTGGCTTCCAATTTCCTGGAGGTAAAAATACAAACTCTTTAACCTGACATTTTAAAGCCCCTATAAGATGGCTTCATCTTGTTATTTCACACTTCTCCCCTTAATTCACTCTAGGTTTCAATCAGAATTTGCTGTTTTTAAATCTCCATATGCCTTTTCTTACCTCTATGTATTTGCACAGGCCATCCTCCACACCTAGAACTTACACTATCCTCACTTCTATCAGAGTATTTGGCCTCCTTTAAGGCTCAGTTAAGGGGACACTTCATACATGAAACTTTCCATGAGCCAACCAGCCACAAATGTTCTAATAGAGTTATAGTTTAGTGGGAAAACAACATGACTTAACAGGGAAATGGAACAATCTCTTACATGCTTTGTTTCATCTATAGGAAACCTGGCTTTTTTTTTTTTGCCCAGTTATCACAAAGAAGTAGATTTACCTAGAAGTGCAGGCATACATTGTACCTAGGAGGAAAACAAAAACAGTTTTTGAAAATCTAGTTTTTGTAAGAGTTCCTATAGCAAAAACAACAGGATAGTGGGAGCACGTACATTAAAAGAAGAGGAAGAAGAAGAAGAAAAAGAAAAAAGCAAAGGGCTAAAAAGGCATCTAGTGAACAACTCCTCCATTGTCTTGACAGTAAGCTTTCTTGAACATTGCCTTAATATCCCTAAGATTCCTTTAGTGTCCCATTCCTATTCTCTCTTTGTTGACTTTGAGTTTGATTGCCCTCTTCATACTTTTACTCCAAAGATTTGGAGTTGTGACTTTGATTCCTTCTGATCCTCTTATCTCTCACTCAGCTACCTAGTATTGCCTTGGAGAGTTTGAGTAAGGCTTTCCCTGAGCAGCTGAAAGAGTTTAAAAACTTAAACAGTAAGGTGATGGCAAACTTCATGTGAATTATCCCTTGTTTATCCTTGTTCAGGTTTTTACTGATTATAATTGCTCACTTCTCTAATTTGTCACAGTCATTTCTCATTTCTATCGAGTCCATCCTGGTGCTAAATATCCCACGAGATGTGGTATCATCAATAAATGTAATGAGCATATTTTCCATTCCATTATCCAAATTTTTAAAAGTATCTACATTCTATCCAGCAAACCCTTGTCAAGGTGACACTGACCCTTGACAGCTACCCTTTGAGAAGGTCTCTCTATTCAGATGAGCATCAAGTGATAGATGATGGATAACATCTCTGCTGAGCATTTTTGACTAGGGAGAGAAATTGATTCATATGCGATGGCTGTGTCTTGTGTTCATTTCCCCTCCAACATATTCGGTTGCTATTGTCTAGATGAATTCATTCTGATCCCGTTTCTGTTTGCCATCACCTCTCAGTTACTGAAGTCCCCTCTCAGTTGCTCTGCAAACAAGGATTATAGGAATTATTTGACTTCCTTCATAGAGCTATTGTGCCAGGGAGTACAAATGTTCTTGGCCACATCTCTGCAAACAAACATTTTAGGAGGGAATTAACTGACACATACATGTTCTTATTATAGTCAATCAATAGTGGTTGATCGATGGTTTGCAAAAGGTTGCTTTCTGCACTATTCAATGGCAGTTTCCAAATCAAGGCTGTCAAGCCAAGCCTGTTACATTAAGCTATTTGCTAAACAACAGTGAAAAGTGTATCATTTTGTAAAATTAACTCAGCTTCTTATTAAAAGTTAATGTATGTGGTTCTGAGACAGCATATTATTAACGTCATTTAAAATGACAATGAATGGGTATGCCCTTTTAATTCTGAAATGTTTGTTTCTTTTAAAGTATGTGAATGATTTTTATGCCAAAAATCCTTCAGGAGAAAAAAAAAGCAGACAGTAGGAACAGATTGACTGTCAGTGATATACATTGTGCCTTATCCTGAGCATACAGAATAGAGGGTGATTGAGGAGAAGGACTCAGAAAGATCTTAATTATCTCTGTCTATTAAGGATTAGAGTTAGCCACCAGAACCTTGAACATCTAGTAAGTTAATTAGTGAAAAAATACCATTGTTGCTGAGGAAAGTGTTTGGTCCATCTTAAAACATTGTGTAAATGTGCGTTATGATCATTAATTATTTTTGCTGTATCACTCCATGAGATGTTTGTGTGCTGCTGTGTGTCAGTGACAGGTCTTAGAATTTCTGCTGCCCGGGTAGAGAAATTTATCCCTTATAGAAGAACATGGATTATTTTCTGTGGAGACCCTGTATGTGCTATCTTTATCTCTTACAAAGATATGTCTTCAGTCCTCTCCATGTCTAGTTGAGGAAACAGAGTTCAGAATATAAAAATCAGAGGGTGGAGGAACCCACCATATTTTCTTGAAGGAAATTCTACCTTGCTCAAATTTGGAAACTTTTTCTTCATTATATAAAAGACACTAGTGAAATTTCAGATACTATATTACATTCATCTGTTTGATAAAACGGTTGAAAAGTGAATTATCTTGTAAAATAAGCTGTTTTTTTTATTCAAAGGTAACGCAAATGGTATTGAGTCTTTGTCATTTGAAAGGGCTATAAGTGAAATGACATTTTATATTCTGAAATATGTGGTCCTTTTAAAGTATATGAGCAGGGTTTATGCTAAAATGCTATAGGGAAAAAAAAAAACAGCCATTTCTTTCCAGACATCACAGACTTTTCCCTTCCATATTTCCAGGCATTTCAACAATAGCTAACTAAAAGTTTTATGAGAGTGTTGGTAGAAAGGAGGAGGGAGGAGCAGTGTGGGGGTGGAGAGCTGGTAATTTTCCTCTTTGTGCACTCACCCCCTCCCAATTTCATCTCTGTGGACTGAAAATAGAGGCCTGCACCCCCCAAGTACTGTTCTAATGCCTCAGGAGACAGCTCTGTGTACTTTCATCCAATCAGCTGTAGTCTCAAGGCTAGCAGCTTGGCTCTCCAGTGAGTTCTGTGACTCATAGTGTTCAGTTGAAGTTTAAATTCTTCCTTAGTCTCACCACAATCCTCTTTCGCCACCAAGAGGCCAAACAATCTGTCTGAGCCTCCAAGATCAGATTTGAACTGCAAAGGCAATTTAAGTGGAGTTTTGAATGCTTGTTCATATTTGGTTTTAAAATACCATCATTGTGATTTGTATTTGTTCTAGGAAATTTACTTATTTCCAGAGTCCTACATAATTACACAGCAGTTTGCCTTGCAACACCTGTCTGCCCATGTCTTGTCTTGGATATAGAAATACAATGCTTTTAATCTAATCATTGATGGCTTCTGCCCCCATTCCCGCAGTGAAAGGATGAAAAAATAAAGAAAGAAAGAAAGAAAGCAGAAGGCAGACATTTTAAAAGAATGATTTCATACTCTGGTCTGAAAAAGAGCCACCAATCTTCTCAACACTTTAAGGGATTTGGTTTTTGTATCAGGGTTTGTTTGTTTTGTTTTGTTTTTCCCTGACTTTTAAATCACAATTTAAATTGATATAATTCCTTTTTTTTCTAACACCTGTGTATAAATCCAATGAGAGTTCTGATGTACCAGAGGGAAAACTTACATGGAGAAATTCGTGCTTGAGAGAACACTGGTTAGCCTGGGTTTGTCACGACAAAACAGACCCTTGAAGCTTTCCTGCTGTGGCAAAGATATAATCCAATTAGTAGGGAAAGAATCTTCAGTAGCTATTTTGGCTTCATAAGTAATAATAGAGAACAATGTAAGCCTGACCAGGGGTAATTTTCTAAGATGTTTTCTCTTTTCCAGGGAATTACAATTCTTTTATCATGTATTTTTTTAACAATTCACAACCATTTTCTCCTCATGGATAAAAACACAAACTGGTACAAACCAAGCATGTAGAAAATCAGGAATAAGTATATAAACAGCATGTCAGTTGTTGAAAAATGATGGCTTTCTTACTCAGCCAAAGGGCTTCAGATCTGAGGGTGTTCAAATACAGAAGAAAAATCTTTTTCTTCTTACTGAAAGGGGTTCATATTTTTCTGAGTTATATTTTTAAAATACCTCGCCTCTACCAAAAAAAAAAGTGGAGAATGAAGACCATATCATGACACATAATGTTTGAAATCATTGTAATATTCCTTTATTAAAATTTTGTACATATAACAAACCCTTCAGTCCCTGATTTAAGGAAAAAGTGACAACCAGAAATCTCAACTGAATTTACTTACAAAAACACAAGCAGCCACCCTGGAGACCATGTAATGTTATAGAAGCAATTTTACAATTAGGCTGATGGGACTATGTGACTTTTCATTGAACATGGTCAGGTTGCTGTCACTTTGCTCCTTTTCTCATCAATTCTTATTTGATTCAGAATACAGAAGAGGAGTTACCAGGAACAAGGGAGGATATCAATGTGGTTGATTCATACTGATTTTTAATAGCTCCCTTGGGGTAATATTTTTTTTTTAAATTTCAATTTCCCCATCTCTATAAAATAAAAAGAGAAAGCTTCTTCCTTCTCCACTCATTAAACAGACAAAGGCTAACGAGAAAATGACTCAGAAAACTCCTACAAAGCATGACTATCCAAGGGGGTTGGTGGTGCCCTAACCCCAGTGGGAAAGTTCATAGGGAAGAATTTCCTACCTTCTCAAAGGTTCTACTGATACCACAGATGATATCAATAGAGCATTATCAGGAACCACAACTCTCTGCATTTACATGAAATGCTTAATTCTAGGTAAGCCTCTATACTTGCCAAAGTTTGGATAATGTAATTTAAAAATTCTTGGATTCAAAGTCAGGAAAACCGAGAGAGATCTAGTTCTGTCCCTGTTACTGACAAAGCTCTGTGGCTTTGCCTAAATGTTGTGACCTCTCTGGGTTACACTTTCTTCATTGTAAAAAGAGGGGACTGCACTCTTTTCAAAGCTTATTGTAGGAAGGACTTTTCATTTGCCACATATACATACCAAAGGCAGGAATGTGTCTAAATTGGAAGAAAGAGATGACCTTGCTCACCCCTGGGCTTAGCTTTTGTTCCAGTGCCTTTCTCTCTCTCATTCATTTGCCTGGTAGACCAAAATGATTTGTAGGCTGAAAAACTGTGGGGACCAGAACCCAGGGAGCTGTAGATATTTTATTGGAAGGACAGCCTCTTAACTGATGCTGACACAATTTACTCAATTGAGGAGCACTTATTAAGTGCCTACTATGTGCCAGACACTTTGTTAAGTGTTGGACACACACACACACACACACACACACACACACACACTGTTTTTGTCTCTGCTCTCAAGTAGATCATAGTCTAATGGAGACCACTTGCAAGCAACTACGTACAAACAAGCTATGTGCAGGATAAATTAGAGTCTAAGGAGGAAGGTATTAGCATTAAGGGGGAATCAGGAAAGCGTATTTTGTGGAAAGTGGAATTTTAGGTAAGAATTGGAGGAAGCCAGGAAAGTAAGGACGGACAAAGTCAGGGGAGAAGAAAGGAAGGGGAAAAGGCAGGAGAGGAGAGGAGAGGGGAATGGAGGAAAGGGAAATGAAGGAGAAGGGTGGGGAATGGAAGGGAATGGAGGAGAGGGGAGGAGAGGAGATGAAAAGAGAGAGGAATGGAGTAAAAGGGAATGGAGAAGAGGGGAAGAGAGGAAAGAATTTCAGGCATAGGGAAAATCCAGTGGAAATACACATAGCTGGGGAGATGAAGTATTTTAGGGGAGGAACAACAAGGAAGCCAGTATTACTAGACGGAAGAGTATGAGAAGTTGGGGGGGGGAGGTGGAGGCAGTAAAGTATAAGAAGACTGGAAAGGTAGGAAGGGGTCAGATTATGAAGGATTTAAAAAGCCAAACCAAGGATTTTATTTTAGATTCTGAAGATAAGTCAATGAAGTTTATTGAAGGGAGGAGGGGAGCGGGATTTGACACAGTAAGACCTGTGTTTTAGGAAGATAAATTTGACAGCTGAGTGGAGGACAGACTGGTAGGAGCAGGAAGCAGGGAGACTGACCAGAAGATTATTGTGGTTGTACAGATGTGAGGTGAAGGGTAATTGTACCAGGGTGAGGACAGTTTTAGAGAGAAAGAAGTGTATATAAGACATATTGAGAAGATAGAATTGACAGCACTTGTCAACAGATTGGATTTATGGGATGAGAGAAAGTGAGGAATAAAGGATGACACCTAGGTTGTGAGCCTGGGTGATCAGGAAGATGATGTTATTTATGTTCAACATAAATAGGGAAGTTAGGAAGAAAGACAACAATTTCAGTTTGGTTCTCAGACATTAAATATGATGCCTCAAAGAATTTCTAATCTTAAATCAGAGTGAGGTTTCTGATAGACCTGAAGTTTAGGAAGCAGGAAGAGCATTAGGTTTAAAAATATATATTTACAAGTCTGGGAGCCAGCTAAAGGGGACTGATCCATATTCTAAAGAACTTGTCACTGAAGATGAGTAATCTCTTTTTACGGAAATATGCCTCTTTCCACCAAAGCTCTAAGAACAGAAAAAACAAAAAAACAAAAAAATCCTCTTCTTATAGGGAAGAAACCTACTAATGGTTTTTCCTTATTCCAAAATTGGGTGCTGAGTGTGCTTGACCTTTACCTTTCAAAAATATCTGAAGCTTAAATCTTGGGCTTTAAGCTAAAAGAGAGAAGGAAAAGGACACTCTTCCTTTTCTGGAGAAAAGGTAGCTCCTCAGTTGAAAGATGCAGCTTAAATCAGAAAATGAAACTTTACAAAACTTTATGGTCATAGAATCCATGCCTGATAGCAATAATCAGTGAAGTACAACCAAAAAAACAGTTATGTGAGACTAGCAGGGATAAGCATAGAGCAGGGACAATAAAACCTATCTATATTCAGAGAAAAGAGTATATGACATGTGCAGCAGAAACTATACACTGGAGAATGCAAGCTACCTGAAACCAACAAGCCAAGAGGGCTGAATGGCATCACCAAAAGTCCTAGGCAGTTTCATGTATGTGTGTGTATGTATATTTATATATTAAGTGATAAACATGTATGTATATATGTATGTGTCTATGTATAGATACATACATATATAATTGTTTAGTTATGTTTTAGTTGTATCCAACTTTTCATGACCCCATTAGGAGTTTTCTTGGCAAAGATACTGGAATGGTTTGCCATTTCCTTCTCCAGTTCATTTTATAAGTGACCAAACTGAGGCAAACAAAGTTAAGAGACTTGGCCCAGGTTCAAACAGCTAGTAAGTGTCTGAGGCTGGATTTGAACTCAGGAAGAGAAGTTTTTCTGACTCCAGGCCCAATACTCTCTCCACTGCGCCACCCAGCTCTGTGTGTGTGTGTGTGTGTGTGTGTGTGTGTGTGTGTGTGTGAGAGAGAGAGAGAGACAAGATTTGCCAACTGATTGAATATGAAGGGTAGAAGAAGCTTCAATGATTCTTATGTTATAAATGTGTTACTAGAAGCATGTTTCTCTTTTTGCAAACAAAGTTTTCATTAGTTTTCTTGGATTCAATATCACACTGTTGATTCATATTAAGTTTATATTTCACTGATATCTCCAGAACTTTTTCAGATGAACTGCTATTTAGTTACACCACCCTAAGTTCATATTTGTGAAATTGATTTTTTGAACCCAAGTATAAGAGTTTACATTTATCCCTATTAACTCCAATCTTATTCAATTTGACCCATTGTTCTATCTTGTCAAGCTCTTTCTGAATTCTGACATGTAATCTTATATGTTAAACCCTTCCAGGTTTGTATTATCAGCAAAATTCATAAGCAAGCTATTGATTTCCTCCTATTATTCAACTCATTTATGAAAACTGTGAATAGTACAGAGCCATATACAGGTCTCTGAAGCTGTCTATGGAAGATTGCCTTCCAAGTTGACTATTAGTGTGTATTTTTTTGAGTCTACCAATTCAAAAAATCCATTAATGGTGTAACAAAGCTTTATCACAGGGCAGAGATTTATTTCAGAATGGCAATTTTTTCAGGGTAGATAAATGTAAAGTAATGACTCCCCTCTGAACATCTAAACTGGCCCTCCCTTACAAAATGAAACAGACCTTTCAGTTCAGACAGGGCTGAGAAGAGGAAAAAAAAAAAAAAGAGGACACCAAACTTTCTCTAGGCCAGAGCTTCAAGGAATCCTCAGGATTAGGTTGAAAGTGCAATAAGTTGCCCTTTCAGTTGAGCAGGGACAGTTCAGAGCCTCCAGGGTCCTGAGATAGACATGGGCTAGACCTCCTTAGTGAGGAATCATGGAAAGAGTGGAACTTCCAGTGAGCTTGGGTCCAGAGTGTACTTCATAGGGCTGAGGAACTCCTCTCCAATTGCAACTAATTATCCTGAATCATAAAACCAGAGACTACTTATAGAGAAAACTCATAGGTCTTGAATGGGTAAGGATATATTTCAAAAACATGACTAAAATAGTACTGTAGTGGGAAATGAGGAGACCTTGTTTTAGTCTGTGCTCTGACATTAACTCTGGACCTCCACTTTCTCCTTTATAGAATAGGAGGCTAATACAAGGTGGTCACTAAGGTCCTTCCATACACTAAGATTGGGTGAGTCTAAAGGACTCATAATGGAAAATACTGTCCACATTCAGCAAAGAGCTATGGAGTCTGAATGCAGATCAAGGCATATTTTTTGCTCTCTCTTTTCTTTTCTTTTTTTTATTTGTTTCTTCTTTCTCATGGTTTCTCCCATTGCTTCCAATTCTTCTTTACAACATGACTAATGTGAAAATAGGTTAAAAAAAAAACTCAATGAAACTTCCTCTTTGACCTTAACAAAGTCACTTCTCTTCCCTAGACCCTGTTTTATCTCCTACAAAATGAAGTTGAACTAGATGATCCCTAACATATCTATTAAGTTCTAACATTATACTTTGAAGGCCTTAGGGGTATGGTGGTAGCTTCAGTTTTCCTTTAAACCCCCTCCCATAAAGGATTCATCCATTTGCTGTAATGTTGCCATTCAGTTGCCTCAGTAGTTAGGCTTCTTAGAAGTGGACTATGAGGAGAAAAAGACCTTAGCACTAAGTTATCAGGAATAATTAAGTAAAATAAGAAACTACCAGAAAGCACACATGAGGAAGGGGGGAATGGAACTGAAGGATAAATGGGTTGAGCAAACTCCCTGTAGCCATGTGGTATTCTGGAGTCTCCAACTTCAGGGGTCAATACCTAAAAGTTTCTCTCCCCAAGAGGCTGCATTCACTAGCACTATCACCCTCAACTGAAGGTACTATATCCCAGGGCACCATTTGTGTAAAAATTCCTAATTATAACCCTATATTCAAACAGGTCCAAATCTATCTAATTGTACTATCATTCACCCACATTTTCCCATCTTTTCAACAATACCAGAATGAAAATGTTTGGCTAAATCAAGGACAAACTTTGGAATGATTGAAAATTAAAAAAAAAACCTATGATGTATGAATGTGATGGAATATTATTTATATTAAGAAATGACAAATATGAGTAATTCAGAGAAATATGGGAAGAGTTGCATATATCTCTCCTATGGTCTCTCTGTGGTCTAGTCACAAACTGACCCTTTTCTCTGTTGCTTGTTCTCTGTTCCTCAGACATGGCACTCTATCTCTTAGCTCCTTGTCTTTCTACTGAATGTCCCCAATGTCTGGAATGTACTCCTTTCTCACCTCTATCTCTTAAAATATATAGTTTTGTTCAGGGCTTTGCTCATGTGATTTCCTTACAGAACAATCTTCTCCTAACCTAACTGCTAGCACTCTTCTCCCAAAATCAATTTGAATCTATTTTGTAGATAACTTGCACAATATCTATATGTGTTCATATAGAAGCTCCTTAAAGACAGACTCATTTTTTTTTTACTTTTTAAAAAATCTCCTCTACACCTAGCAAAAAGAAGGCATTTACTAAATGCTTATTAATTGATTCATTGATTGACTATGCCAGGCTTGAACTACTTGACACATGTGTTTGTGGTGAGGGGCAAATGATTTAGTGTATGTGAAAATAGTAATAATAGTTAACAACAATATAGCTCTTTAAGGTTTGCAAAGTACTTTGCAAATGCTAGTTCTCATTTTATCCTCACAACAATCCTGAGAGGGTAAGGGCTATTATTATTCCCATTTTGCAGATGAGGAAACTGAGGATAAGAGAGCTTAAGTGTCTTGCTCAAAATTATACAGTTATTAAGTGTCCAAGACAGGATATGAACTCTATCCATTATAATATCTACTACAAAGGGAAATTCTTTATACATCAAGAATGATAAAGAAATGTAAGTTGACATAATAGAAAGAGTGCTGGGCTTAGAGTTAGTAGGGATCTGGTTTCCAATGCCTCTTCTATGTTAGCTGTGTGACTTTTCTGAGTCTGTTCTGTCATCTGTTAAATGGGGATAATATTTCAGAAAACACTTCAATATGCTTTAGAATTCCATGTAGATGTGAGTTGTCTTTATTGGTACTTCAGTGAACATTGATTTCATTATTGAGGGTTCTTTGTCCACTGATATGAAAAAGCAACCTACCCACCCTTTTGTCTGTCTAATGGATAACTGGCACCAAAAATTTCATGGCCTGTTGGCTAACCTGGGGGCAATCTTGTTATTATGATAGTGTAAACCTTCATAGAAATTAAAAGGAGCAGCATGATATAGTCGATAATCCGTAGAGAGCTTGACTTGGAGTTAAGAAGACGTAGGTCCAAGCCCAATCCACATTAGCTGTGTGGTCTTTAACAAGTCATTTCATTTCTCAGTGCCCAGTGTAAATTTTCTAAACCATTCAGTTCCTGAAGAAATGCAGAGCTGCATTGGTAGAAAGAATTTCTATGCAGAGAGTTCCCTACAGTGATGAGATCACAGATCTGTATGAAACACACACACACACACACACACACACACATACATACATGTACATATACATTAAAAAAAAAAAGAAACAAACCAGATATGGCTGTGGGGGTGGGGTGGAATAGGGTAAAGGAAACGCCGAAAAATTTCAGCTACTCAATGTAAAAAAGAAGAAACAATGGTATTTTAACATTCCTTGTTTCTCTTACACTGGCACACAGATGAAGCAATGGTGAGTGTCACCCTTAAGCATGAAGGACAACAATAAGTGTACACCAGGGGAACAAATATGTTTATGTACCATATGTACATATGAACAGTCAACTAACAGAGGCAGTGTCAACCATGTCACCCTCAAACACGAAGGACCACAGTAAGTACACACAAGGGGGACAGTGATGTCTATGCACCATATGTGCCATCTGAACAGCAAATTCATGAAAACTGAGGCATATTAAAAGTTTTCCATTTAAAAAAATTGTTTCATTTCTTGTTTATTTTTCTTTTCCTTTTTTCCCCTTCCTTATAACCTGTGGCTCACATTTCATTGCACTGCAAGTGTGGTATCTTGAGGAATTCAATAGGCTTAAGGATCGGGACCCCTAGTGGAGATCTGAAGGCTCTAATCCTTTTTTGTATTGTTGAAAATAGTGTTACTGTGGAAGGGATTTGAAATACATTTGGGAAGAGCTGGGGCCAAGTGGTATAAGTCAAAGCTATTCTCTTGTGATCTGAAAAATCAAAGAATGATTTCTTTCCTAGTCTTTTCGTCATATGTATTGATTTGGTCAGATTATCTTGCTTAGATGATCAAGATGTGCTATTGCAAATCAGCTTTTGTAAGATTCTCCTTTTGATTTATCCACAAAGGAGGCACTAGTAGTTTACCAGCATTTCTGAGAGTGCTTTTGAAAATATGAGGTGGCAATAAATCTGAACTTATAAGCTCTCATGATTAAGAGATCCATCAGTATTTGACTTGCTAAATATACTCCTGCCTTGAGTTATCAGGGCCAAGATTTTGGCTTCTCTATGAATTAATGAAGACACTCTGATTGATTATTTTCCTATTTATCATATTCTTCTTCAAGTATTGCTTATTAGAAATCCTATTTTTTGCTCCCTTTGATGTCCAAGTGGCTTTATTTTTTTATTAATTACAACAGGCAAGGGAAATGGGTTTTCCCATAATCCTTCGTCAACACATTGTCTGAAAAATTGACCTATGTGGTATGCAATGAAATGTGGTATTCCTTGTATCCAGATAAGGCAATGATTTTTGGAAGAGACAGTTCAGTGAAATACAATAAACATTTATTGAGCACTTATAAATGTGCAAAGTACTGTGCTAGATGCTTGGAATCACAAATACCCTTTGAGTTGCTAGTATTTTCTCCGTTTAATAGTTAAGGAAACTGAGGCAAAGATTTAAATGACTTATTCAGTGTCATACAACTAGTAAAGCATCTGAGACCAGATTTGAACTCAGGTCTTCCTGACTCTAGGTCCAATGATCCACTCTACTAACTAGAAGCTTTGAGATACAAAGACAAGACAAAACAAAACATAGTCCCTACTCTTGAAAACCATGCATTCTATTGGAAGAATACAACTTAAACACAAGTAAGTAAATACATGTAAAGAAGGATAAAGTAATTTTAAAAGGGAAGGTGGAATTATGAGAGTGTTAGTAAATGGGAAAAATAGGAAAAGATTCATCTACAAGGTAGTACCAGAGCTATGCTTTGAAGGTGGAGGAGGGAAAGAAGTGCATTCTAAACATGGAAGACCAACTTGCTGAGCCAAGTTCGTCAGAGAGATGTTTCCCCCTCTTCTTTAAGGGAGAAGATGAAACATTTGATGGTTCTTTTTGATGAAAGAAAAATGCTAAAAACTCCTAAGTATGAACCAAGGAAAACCAGGTGTTTAGGGGTAGAAAGAAAAAAAGAGGGAGGAGCCAAGAATATATTTTGAAAAAGAAAAAAAATGTGAGGACAGAAGATCAGAATTAGGATGTGACTAATTTCTTAGAGATTAAGCTGAGGCTAGACTCAGTAAAGAGATATTTGTGTGCTGTCAAGTAATTAAGCAATAAACATTTATTAAGCACTTACTATGTGCCAGGCACTGTGAAGGGATATAAAAGGAGGCAAAAGATAGTCCCTGCCTTCAAAGAGCTGACAATCTAATGAGAGAAACAATATACAAATATATACAAGCTTTCAAAAAGGATAAATAGAGGAAAAATTAAGAGAGAAGGCATTAGAAACAAGAGGGGTTGGGAAAGGCTTCTTGTAAAAGATTAGATTTTAGTTGAGACTTAGTGGAAGTTAGGAAATTCAATAGGCAGAGTTAAGGAGCAAGAGCATTCCAGATCTGGGGGAAAGCCAGAGAAAATGCAAGGGCCTAGAGATTGAATGTCTGGTTCATGGAACAGCCAGAAGGCCAGTATCACTGCATCAAATAATACATAGTAGGGAGTAAGGTATGAGAAAACTGGAAAGATAGGAGGGGGCTAGGTTATGAAGGACTTTGAATGCCAGAGAATTTTGTATTTGTTCCTGGAGGCAACGGGGAGGTATTAGAGTTTATTGAGTAGGAAGGTGACATAGTTGGAACTGCTGTTATAGAATGGGTTTAAAAATTGAACTACTGCTATCACCACCATCACTCCCTTACTCTTGACCAGACATTGCAACATATATAGGGAACAGCCTTTTTGGTCAAAATCAGAATAATAAAGACAAAAATATGGGTTAGAGATTACTGACCTTGCCTCTTTCGATTATATTTAGTCTTGGTTTAAATCCATTTGTAGTTAAGCCAGAGAGGATTTTGGGAGTATGTAAGAGGACTAACCCAAATTCTAAGGTAGCTATCACAAAAGATTGCACTTTCCAGCCCAGATAGGGGTCAACCTCCCCCTTCCCTGCCAAAAACAAAAACAAAAACAGAATTAACCTTCTTTTTAGATCAGTCTGACAGGTTTTTGACCAGTACCATACCCTAGCAAACCAAAAGGCAGAAGCTAAGGTTTTTCAGAGACATCTCCCTCTATGTAAGGAAGATCAGGACTAAAGGCAATCCAATAACATTCTCAGAAGACATCATCTTATAGCATCAGGGATTTGAATTACCCTTCCAGAGGGATCCTTCACAAGTGGGCTTCTTATGGCCCCTCATACACCATACCTATAGCTGTTCACTCCCCCCACTAATTATATATTTGTGAGATAGTATCCTTATGTTGTGAAGCTAGAGGACACAATGAATAGAGAGTCAGGCCTGGAGTCAGGAAGGCCTGAGTTCAAAACTGGTCTCAGACACTATGGAAAATATTTTGCTGTAAATTAAATAATCAGGCTATTTTATAAAATGCCATTGCTTTGACTTTGAGCAAGTTACCTCTCCAGGCCTAGGTTTTCTTATTTATAAAAATGAGAGGGTTGGACTGGATGACTTCTAAGGTCTCTTCCAACTCCAATTCTATGATCCTATTTGATTCATCTTCCTACCGACTCATCCCACACCACTATGGTTTTTCAAAGTGCACTTCCTAGAATGGCTCACCCCACTTCAAAGGCCACTAGGCTAGATGATAGTATAAAGAGATGGATTCAGAACTGGTTACATGGCTGAATTTTTTTAAAAAGTCATTAATGATTCCATTGAAAGAGATCTCTAGTTGAGTGTCCTCGTAAAGCTGTGCCTGGCCTTATGATATTTAGATTTTGTCAATGATGTAGAATAAAGAAAAAGATGTTATGCATATTAACATATATATTAATGTGGTATACATGTGTTATAAAATGTACATTATACATGAAATATGTACTAATATATTTGTTATTATGTAAAAGATATGTTATGCTTATTAAATTTGTCAATGATGCAAACCTGGGAAAGATAACCAATCTCCTGGATGAAAGAGTCAGGATACAAAAATTTTTAGACACATTCAAATAATGGGCTGAATCTAAATGAGTAATATTTAATATAGGGAAAGGTAAAGATTAAATACACGTCACAAGTACAAGATGGGACAGTCAGGGTCAGATAGAAGTCTGCCTGAAAGAGATCTGGGGGTGTTAGTGGACCACAAACCTCAAAGTAAGTTGACAATATCATATAGCATCCTAAAAAGCTTCCAGGAATGACTAAAACTACTAGTTCCCCTGTATTCTGCCCTGGACAGATCACATTCAGCTTTGGACATACAGTGTTAAGAATACTGACAAGCTTAAGAGTTTCCAGAAGAAGGTCACCAGGTTAGTGCAGGGCCTGTAGTCTGTTACATAGAAGGGTTGGTACAAGGAATTGACAGTGTTTTGCCTAGAGAAGATTCTGAGGGAAGTTATAGTTGTCTTCAGTTACTTGGAAGATTATCATGAAATGAGCTTACATCTGTTCTTACCGGATCCAGGAGGTAAAACTAAGAAAGAATAATGGGTGAACATTGCAAAGAGACAGATTTTGGCTTAAGGTAAAGGAATATAAAGCTTCCTAAGAATCATAACTGTACTCAACTGGAATGATAGCTATCTAAAATTTGAATGTGCTGCCTTATAAGGTAGTGAGTTCCCCATCACTGGAAATATTCAAGAAACAAAGGTTAAATGAACATTTCTCCTATGAATTGTAGTGAAGATTCATTTGAGGTCACTTTAAGCTCTCAAATTCTGTGATTCCAGGTCCTAGATTTGGAATCAGGAAATCTGGATTTGATTCCAAGTTCTAACACTCACTAGCTGTATAATATTGATAAAGTCAATGTCTCTCCTCCAACATTGTTTCTTCTACATAACTCATAGGTTTATGTTGGAAAGTACTTTGTAAAACAAACTATATGCTATAGAAATGCAAGTTATTATCATTATTATACCACTTCTACTACTATTATTAATACTGATTATAGGCTACCTGCCTACTGAGTCAGAGAATTCTAGATTTTCTTTCTTTTTTCTTTCTTTCTTTCTATTTATATATTTATTTTTTGGTCTGGAATAGGGAGAGAAATAATAGCTGAACCTACTGTTGGAATAAATAGTTAAATAATTTAATTGTTAAATAATAATTGGAAAAGTTAGAAAGACAGAAATCAAATAGGCCTTCTACTCACCCACCTCTCTGTTGTTTCTGGAACCTAGGGAGTCCCATTCCAAAGGACTGGAGGTGAAAGAGGCCTAAAGAGAGATTGCTCTTTATAAAGGTGCAATTCAGAATGAGATTTCCTAGGAAAACAATGTTAGAAATGCCAGGAAAGTACTACACAGTATAAGTAGTATGGCTCAGCTATATTACAGCTAAAATAGACCTCTGTGAGCAATGCTGGGAACCTGCCCAATGTTTATAGCAGTGTTTCTGTACAAAAATGAATTCCCAGTTCCAAACAACCAATGTACAAAGTTTTGGAATCCAACCTGTTTGTAATTGTGAATGCTTTAAATTCTTCTCACTGTTTATAGTAAAACAGTAAATGTTATACTCGTAAAGTTTATAACATTGGCATAATGACAAGTAAATCATCACACTAGTAAGGGTGGCTGTGGGGGGGGGGCATGGAGGGAATTCTACAGTAACTTAGGTGGAGCTGTGCTATTTCTGGGGCTGTAGTAATAGGAGATTCTACCAAGCCCTTTAGTGCAGGTATGGCAGTTGTGGAGCTAACAGCAACAGAAACCAATCATACATTTATTATATATTTTTTTCTTCTGACATGTGTGTGATCCACATATGAGAAACTATACAGGTTTTTTCTGCTTCAACTGAATAAATCAAGATGCTTTCTTTTGGAAAAAGTTCCTGGCATATACCTGGATTTCCATTATTTCAACTATTTAGGAATCTAATACTAGGTACTTTGTGGAAGTGGGGGTGGGAGATAGTCCATGGGGAAAAAACATAAAATATTGCTCCTTCCGTTAAGGAGGTTGCAATTATAAAGCATATAATAATATTAAATAATCACATCCTTGGCTTGAAATGATTAGCAATATTGTTAAATTTGTGAAAGAACTGATCTGAAAACATATGATTTAAAAAGAAAAAATGTCAGGACATTAGGCAGTATTAATGATAACTTTTCTCAAATTCACTTTAAAAAACTGCAAGATTTTTGAAAAAAAATTACTGTAAAATATCCATTGAAGTTTTGTTTAAAGTGAAGAGTGTGACTTTGGGCAAGATAGAAGAGTTTAAGGATGTCTTTTAATACAGCAAGTCCTCTGCACTTCAAAAAAATAAAGAATACACCAAAAGACATAATCAAAAATTAAAAGAAGAAAAATAAAATAAAATGCCTGTAAGGGAAATGCAACTAAAAATAAAAATAAATAAATAAAGCAGGATTTTGCTATTGGTTTTCCACATTTGGTACTGTGGAAATCCACACTCCTTCCAACTCTAGATCTGAAATGTGAGATGGATATGATTGTGATGGCTCCAGAAAAAAAGGGAGGGTAAGACTAAAAGTAAGGCTAAGCTGAGGGTCGGACTAGACCAGGGCTGGGGAATCTGTGGTCTCGAGGCTACCTGTGGCCCTCTAAGTCCTCAAGTGTGGCCCTTTGACTGAATCCAAACTTCAAATCCAATTTGTTCTGTGAAGTTTGGATTCAGTCAAAGGGCCGAGCTTAAGGACCTAGAGGGCCACAGGTGGCCTGGAGGCAGCAGGTTCCCCACCCCGGACTAGACTCTAACCAAGTACCTTTTCCAGCTATCTTAATGTTTTTTGGAACCTAGTGGAATATTCCTCCAGCAGCAATTCAACCAAAACCTTCCACTTTTCCACAAGAAAGGAATTTAGCTCTTTGAGGAGGGTGTAGAGGGAAAACAGATTTAAAAATGTAACTTAAAAAAAAATCAGAGAAAAAGAAATAGGTATTAAAAAAAATTAACCACTCCCAGAACAATAAAAAAATACCATGGAAAGTGAGGGGAGATCCAGGGAAGATCTTGGATCAAACTCTAGAAGAAGAGAAAAATTCAGAAGAAACACAGAAAAGAGAACAGAATAGCTATAAGACTCTAGAAAGTGATTGGAGGGCCTAATAAAAGAAGTAGGAAAGATAAGCAGTGGAATAGACCATTTAAAAGAGAAGCTGAGAAGATTTAGCAAAACAATGAACAAGTAGATTTTTTAAAAACCATGGGGGAAATGACAATCAAATAATCAATTATATTAAAAAGAAATATTATAGAAAAGTCAATAACTGCAAAATTGAGTATGGGGGAGAATCTAGCATCAAAAAACACCTGGCCATGAAAACGGATATAATTTAAGAAGTGACTGATGAAACAAACAAACAAGAACAAAATTGCATGCAACTGAACGTATTTTTAGATATCATAAAATAAAATCACCTATAAATAATAGAAGAGGAGCACAGACTGCACCTAGAACCCACAGTTCATCACAAGGGAAAAAAATTCAAATATCAAATACTAAAAAATGTCACCAGATCCCAAACTCCCAAGTCAAAAGTGAAAATACATGGAGCAAGCAGTTACAAAAAGATTATACAAGTATCCAGGAACCCAAGTTAGAATCAAATAGTACTAATCATTAATCATACAAAAGAAAAAAAAAACTTTACATATACTGAAAAGCAAAGAAAAATGGCTTTCATACAAAAAGAACTCATCATGCAGTGTTAAGCCTAATCTTTCAGGAAACAAAAAAAGGGAATATAACAGAATTATTAATTTCTGAACATTGCTGTTGAGGTAGATAGAGCCTTTTAATGGCAAATATAGTGCACAAAAGGAACTTAAAGGAGGTAAACAAGTGTGAAGTTCTTAAATAGGCTTAGTTATAATTGTTTACATTTAAAAGGGGACAAAGAGACTTTTTTCTTTAGAGTTTCATCATTTCTGATGGGCAATGAGGAAACAGAGAGAAAAGTTTGAATGTTCACAAACAAACAAAAACCCAAGGAAGGATAGGCAAAGATGAAGGACAAAATTGTGTGTGTGTGTGTGTGCGTGCGTGTGTGTTTGTGTGTGTGTGTGTTTATGTGTGTGTGTGTACTACATATGTATATATTATAATTGGTTTGCTGAACAAGAAAATTATTCAAACATAGCATTGGGAATTGGAGAAATCTCATGAATATCATCCTTATTTAAACTTGGCAATGGCAATTTAAAAAAAAAGTCGGATTAGGAGAAGAACATAAAGCAAGCACAGAACTGGGCAGAGACAGGTTGGAGGAAGTGGGGATTTGAGAGGAAAGTAGGTAAAGAGATTGTTATCTCAAGCAAAGTTACAGAATGTCAATTACCAAATGAAAAGAAAAAGAAAAAAATTATTTTGGGCTGGGTTGAGGTAGAAAGGGGAAAAGATTTTGATCAGGTTAATATTCATAACAATATTAACTTATGTTTATATATCACTTTAAATTTTGCAAAGCTTTTTACATTCATTATTTCATTTGATCGTCACAACAACACATTATAGGTATAGTCCCTATTTAATAGCTGAGGAAATTGAAGCTCATAAAGATCAGATGTAACGCAGGAAGTAAAGTTCAATGATAGTACTCAAAACTAGCTCTTACTAACTCCAGATTCAATACCCTTGTCTGTTATACTCCCTGGTCCGAAAATGGTCATAGGCTGGTGGAAACACCCATCCTGGGTGCTTTAATATTTACTGCTTTTTTTCCCAATTCTGATAGCTTTATAAGGTTCTATTTCATGTAGTCTAGGTAAAGTGTATTAATAAACCACACTGTCAGTGGTGTGTTAAAGGGCTAGAACTTAAGTAGGTTAGTGAGTCTCTCTTTATCTGTCTCTTGTCAATATTGACACCAATGTGGCTACTCACAAGTTAACAGGAGAAGGGCAGGTAGTGCTATGAGATAGAGAAAGCTTTGCAGTTACCACTCTGAAGAGTCCTTCCAATGTGAGCTGGTGCACATAGCATGTGGGAATGAGTTTTGGATGAAAGAGAGTGGCAAAGGAATGTGCATTTATAAATTCTCTATGTGCTAGGTGCTGTGCTAAATGTTTTTACAACTGTTACCTTTTTTGATTCTCACAACAACCGTGTTCTACTATTATGATCCATTGTTGAGGAATTAAAGGCAAATAGATTAAGTGACTTGTCCAAGGTCAAACAGCCAGTAAATGTGTGAGGTTGGATTTGAACACAGGTCTTCCTGAATCCAAGCCCAGCTCTTGATACACTATGGCACCACCTAGCTGCCTCCAAGAACAGTAAAGAACTTTCTATTGCCCACAGCACCTTCTAGTGGTACAAGGGAGGACTATGTTAGATATAATTGTTTTAAGTGTGAATTTGTGGTTGATTTTTGAAAAGAAAAAACATTCTTTTTTTGTTGTTGTTTTTATGTTTTGTTTTGATTCCTACTGGGCATCCTCTTCATCTAGAACTGTTATGTTTCATTATGCCTTTAATTTTATAATAAAACCATGTAGTCTTGCTTCTTACCTTGTATAATTGTATTCCTAAGCCTTGTTACCTCTCATTTTAGCATAAGGAAAAGTGGTGTGTCACAGTGGGAAAAGGTGGCCTTAATAGTCTGAAACCCTAGGTTTGAATCTTAGCTTTACCATTTTTTTTACCTATGGGACCTTGGGTAAGTTACTCAGTCTCTGTGGGTCTCTTATTTGTAAAATGACAGAGTTGGTATTAATGACCTCTGTGGTACCTTTGAGCTCTACTCCCATGATTATGCATCTAATTCCATGCTAAAGCTGTGCAGTCTTGCTTATTAGTCTGCATGGTTGTGTGCTTAAGTATTGACATCTCTTTCATTTCTATGTACACTGTGATAATGATTTAAGCTAAAATAAACAAAATGGATATTAGGTCTTTAGAGCATTGACATGAGGTTTTAGAATTGAATTCCCATGAAGGAATTTTTATATTAAGAGTACTTCCTGGCAGTGAGGACAAAGGCATCAAGGGCACCCATAGACAAAATCCTGTAGAGATATGTTAGGAGGGCAGCCTGAAGAGAAATGAAGACATGGCTGGCCTGGTCCTCCTCCTTACAATGGAGGTTCTGGGAGATCCAATCACAGAGAGAAGCTGCAGGGATAGAAGGTACTCCCAATATCAGAAGGAGTCCAGGGGTGGAGGGAACTTCCAAGGTGAAAAGGTTTCTATAGAATAGTCAGCAAAAGTTTGGTGGAGATTAGTCTAGAGTGCACTCCAGGAGTGCAGCCTGGAAAGGAATGCTTGATGCTATTCCTCAGTCCCAATAATAATCTGGGTGGTGAGATAATGAGTAGCTACTGCTACGAGGGCACCTAATTAAACTGGAAAGATTCCAAAACAGTGGATTTGATACTATTTAACATAATCAAAATATTTGGGAAAAAGACATATAACTCTATAAAAGACAAAATTGCTACGCCAAACATCTTTGTATATATGGACTCCAGAATCAAAGCAAGAGACCACTGCAGAACTGTTCTTCCCAGAGGGACCAAAGATTCCATTAGATTGTAATCTTCTTGATGGCAGGGACTGTCTTTTTGCCTCTTTTTGTATTCCCAGTGCTTAAGATAGTGCCTGACACACTGTGCCTAATAAATGTTTATTGATTGATTGACCAGAGTTCACAGTAGGTTGATGTAAGGATGCCAACAGCAGAATAGGCTAGCCATAGAGACAGGAATCTTTTTCTATCAAACCTGTGAGCCAAGGTGTACTGCATGCACTTCAGTGGGGACTGTGTGCCAACATCTGAATGAGACTGAAATAACTTTGGAAAACAAGGATGGGTTTAGGAATAGAATTCTCCTCAGATTCAGAAGAGGAAAAAAAAAACTTAAGCTATGCTCTAACAGTGTCCTTTCCACTTGGACTCATAGGACTTCATGGCCAGGTGTCCATGAAGACTAAAGATGTAGAACATCCTGATCTATTAGAATGTGTATCTCAAGTAGTAATTGCTTTCAAATCACTTTATGAAAGACCCTTTCCAAAGACACTTTACAGCAGGGCTCAGGTCTGTATAAGCTGAGTAATGACTATCTAAAATTGTTATACATATATTAACATGTGAAATTAAAGTCCCCTAAGAAAGTAATAAATGTCAACAAAAATATTGCCAGGTGACTGTGGAATGTCTAGACCTAAGGAGAATGCCTGTCAGGTCAGTATGATTGAACCTAGTATATTCAAAGTAGAAATATATAGTCGGCAAATAGAGGGGTTCAGTACTTGGACTACCTGACAGTTTGTGCCTCCTGAGTGGATGCTTATAGGAATATCAAGGCTAATAGTGACAGAGAGCATAAGAGATGTACTGTCACTTCTACATTGACATTGGATGAAAATATGTTAGGCTTAGGTGAATGTTTCTTTAAGATCTGAAGAATGGAAAGATCCTTTGAGAAAGAAATTCATTGTAAGGATCTCTGTTCTAACTGCATTTCAAGACATGCCTCAGTGAAATTCTCTTTCTAAAAAGAAAACCTTAGAAACCATCTAAAGAACCTGTTGGTCAACAGCATCTCTCATAGACTTCTAGCCTCCATAGTCTGTCCATAGTGATGGTAGAGAAGAAAAATAGGAAGATTTGCATGTTCTTAGACCATTTCAACAAGTAGGCCATGCCACAATGATGCCATGTACTATTTGCTAGGCAACCAGTGGTTTCCATTCTTAGAACAACATAGTTGATACTGTCCAATCTTCACGGCAAGTGAAGACAAGGAGAAGACAACCTTAACATCTCCAGTTATATTCTCCCAATTCAAATACATGCCCCAAAGTATCTTTGGGAGCACCTTCCACTTTTAACAACTTATAGAGAAAGTTGTTAGAAACTCTCTAGGATACTCAGAGGTGTTGGTATACCTAAATAACATAGTATTTCATAAGTTGTTGAAAGAGCATGAGAAAAGACTGATGTAGAGCTTCTGCCAAGCATGTGAATCATATTGTGTTCCATGAGGGAGTGACAGTGAATCCTGAAAAAAAAATATAAATACTCAGTAGCTCATTAGATTTAAGTATTTTTTTTTAAATTGAAGACTTTTTTAAGATTTAGTAGTTAGTACAAAAAAGTTTGTGAATAACTGAGAAGCAATTTTGTAGAGTGGATGGGGAACCAGCCTTAAAATAAAGAAGCTCTAGGTTCAGGTCCTGCCTTATTTTTAGCTACATTGACTATTAGTCCCTGGGCAAACAACTTAAACTCTCAGTGTTGTGGGCAACATTTTAAACATTCTGAGTTTCACAGAATGTGCAGAACTGCCTTGGTAGAAGGATTGCCAACATCTGGGAGTTGTCTATGCCAATTAAATCACAGGTCTAGTCCCTATCTTTCTCATTACTAGGACAGACAATGCTCTCACTCATGGGTATATGACTTTGAAAACAAAACAAAACACAATTCCCAGAAAACAGAACAAGAAAACTTAATCTAGTCCAATCTCTTTGACATCACTTGGAGATTACTGGAATGGGAAGTATGAACTTTCAAGGACCTGTCAACATACTTATGCAAACTCAGCAAAGCCCATTTTGCTACATACTGATGCAGCCAAGGTTTAGAACAAATATTGTATTAACATAGAAATAGTCACCAGAAACATATTGAGTGTGACAGCAGAAAACTCATTTACAGGGAGTCTTATTATCCTATACACAAATTGGAATTTTTTTACTTTGAAGCTGGCCAACACTGACAAATTCTGAGACTATATGTATGAAACTCAATTTCAAGTATAGACCACAACAATTCACTGACATATTAACCAATGCTAAATTGAACACTGCGCATCAAACATGGGCAGCAGAACTATCCAGCTGTGATTTTACCATGGGGAGGGAAAACTAATGGGGATGCAGATAACCTGTCTTTTTGGCCATATAAGTAGAGTTATGGTAATATCCATAGATGGATAGAAATAATCAGTGGAATGTTAAAACTTAGACATTTGTCAAGGAAAAGGACACTTGAAAGTCTGGGACATCCACCAGAGAATAGGCCATCATTGTCTGTGACAGCTATTACATTAAACCAATTCTTTTTGTCTCAATTGTCTTTGAGTGACTAGGAAGGTCAACAGAGAAGTGATATAAACTAAGAAACAGAGGGTGATTCTCTGGACTTCAAACTTTGTTCTTCAGAGGGCATCTTACTGTTGGGATAATGGTAGAAGTCAGCGATATTCAATGGAATTCTATATTGTACAGCTAACTTATTACATGTAGAACTAGGAAACAGTTGGTGCTACCTGAGGCTTTTTGCTTTATGGCCATGAAAACACTACACAATGACTTTGTCCTCTGGTTCAGGAGACATTTTTACTGGCCCCAAAATGGTGGCAGATGTCAATAAGTGTAAGACCTGTGGCTAATGAGTTCAGAGGACAGTGTTACCAACTTGTGCTGAATATTCAGAGACTATGAAATGCCAACAAGTTTTTTAGCTTCATTGTATAGATTTTTTTTTAGTCTCTGGAATGAGATAGCAAACAAACAAACAAAACCCCCAAACCCCAAACCAAACCAAAACAAACATATGCAGCAAAATCCTAGCAATGATAAATCATTTAAGGTACACAAAAGCATAATAATCAAAGAACCAAAAAGTTTTTTTCATTTGCTAAGGTGTTGTGGGAAAAAATATTTCTCAGTATATGGCTCTCAAGTCAGGATATACTTTGACTAAGGTGAAGACTTGGAGAGGAAACTATTTAAGGAAGTGTTGGCCTTGGCAGAGATTAAGGAAATTAGAACCACATCTTACAATTTCAAGGATAGCCACAGTCAGAGTGCTAAACAGAAGGCTTGTTGTATTCCACATTCCTAGACATCTCTATATCATGCCTCCTGCAATCTGGTCATCACCCCTATATTTCCCTCACTGTAACCTTGAATTCTGCTACTAAAACATTGGGCTGTGATAAGTGGACATTTACCTTATTTTACACTGAACCAGGACTCCAAATCACTTTGTGACCATTGTCACACAATGTTGTTCATTATATACCCTCTCCTACTTCCAACTCTTCTTTATGTATTATTTTTCCTCCATTAGAATTGCAGTTCTTGAGGTGAGGGATTGTCTTGCTTGTTTGTATTTTTTATCTCCATCATTTAACATAGTGCCTGACACATAGTACTTAATATTTTGCTCTATCACTCTCTCTCTCTCTTTCTCTCTCTCTCTCTCTCTTTGTCTCTCTCTCCTTCCCCTCCCAGTGAAAAAGCATGATGGAGTTGAGAGATAGAGTCTGGGTGACTGGGAGGATAGTGGTGCCATCATGGTATTAAAGCCTTTAAGAAAAGAGGAGGGGGGTGGTGGAGCTAAGATGGCCAAGATGGCAGAGAAAAGCCAGGGACTTGTCTGAATTTTCCCCAAAACCCCTCCCAACACTTTAAATAATACCATAAAACAATTATTGGAGCAGCATAACCCACAAAAAGATGGAATGAAATAATTTTCCAGCCAAAGACAGCTTGGAAGGTGAACAGGAAAGATCCATCACACTGGGATAAGAGTGGAGCACAGTCCAGTGCAGGCTGCACCAGCACAGACCAGGCTCCAGCAAGCCAGAAGCAGACCTTGGGAGTCACTGAATCAACTGTAACAGTGGGTGCTTGCAGAGCTCTCAGCCCACAGACATTAATGATCAGAAGGAGATTATAGGGGTCTCTTTGCTGGCACTGGGGGCAAGACTATGTTGCTTTGCCCATACTTAGATCTAGGTTGCACTCCTGAATGGCAATCCCAGAGCGAGGAAGAGAACTAGCTCACTAGAGTTTGCAGCTTCAATGAAACAGGGACCCTTGTCACCGTTCCAGGACTGAAAAGAGTGATTTTGGCTTTTGGTCACTCACAGATCAGAACACTGGTCAGGAGAGTAGTAAATGTATGTCTTCTTATGGAAGAACTGAAAACTTACAGGTGCCTAGAAGTATTTCTGAAAACAGTTGCACAAAACCCTTGAAGCTTGGGACAGTGCACCCTCCATCCTAGAAGTAGAACTCCACTTTAATGAAGAGTTAAAAGTTAAGAAATAGATTGGAAAAATGAGCAAACAACAGAAAAAATTCTGACCATAGAAAGTTACTATGGTGACAAGGAAGATCATAACACACACTCAGAAGAAGACAACAAAGTCAAAGTTCTGGCATCCAAAACCTCCAAGAAAAATATGAATTGGTCTCATGCCATAGAAGAGCTCAAAAAGAATTTTGAAAATCAAGTAAGAGAAGTAGAAGAAAAATTGGGAAAAGAAATAAGAGTGATGCAAGAAAATTATGAATAAAAAAAAGGTCAACAGCTTGTTAAAGGAGACACAAAAAAAAAAAATTCTGAAGAAAATAACATGTTAAAAAACTGAGTAGGCCAAATGGTAAAAGAGGTCCAAAGAGTCAATGAGGAGAAGAATGCCTTGAGAGGCAGAATTACCCAAATGGAAAAAGAGATACAAAAATTCACTGAAGAAAAAATTCCATAAAAAGTAGAATTGGCCAAATGGAAAAGGAGGTAAATAAAAAAACTCACTGAAGAAAATAATTCCTTAAAAATTAGAATTGAGCAAATGGAAGCCAAAGACTTTATGAGAAATCAAGAAAAAAATAAAACAAAACCAAAAGAATGAAAAAAAAATAGAAGACAATTTGAAATATCTCACTGGAAAAAAACAAACAAACAAACAAAAACAACAATTGACCTGGAAAATAGATCCAGGAGAGATCATTTAAAAATTATTGGACTACCTGAAAACCATAATCAAAAAAAGAGCTTAGACATCATCTTTCAAGAAATTATCAAGGAAAAGTGCCCTGCTATTCTAGAACCAAACGGTAGAAAAGAAATTGAAAGAATCCACTGATCATTTCCTGAAAGAGATCTCAAAATGAAAATCGCCAGCAATATTATCACCAAATTCCAGAGCTCCCAGGTCAAGGAGAGAATATTGCAAGTAGCCAGAAAGAAACAACTCAAGTATGGTAGAGCCACAGTCAGGATAACACAAGATTTAAAAACTTTTACGTTAAAGGATCAGAGGGTTTGGAATATGATATTCCAGAGGGGCAAAGGAGATGGGATTACAACTGAAAATCATCTACCCAGAAAAATTGAATTTAATCCTTCAGGGAGAAAAATGGGTATTCAATGAAATAGAGGACTTTCAAGCATTCTTGAAAAAAAAAAAACAACAGAGCTGAATAGAAATTTTAACTTTCAAAAGCAAGACTCAAGGGAAGCATGACAAGGTAAACAGGAAAGAGAAATCATAAGGGACTTAGTAAAGTTGAACTGTTTACATTCCTACATGAGAAGATGATACTTGTAACTCATAAAAACTTTCTCATTATTAGGGCAGTTAGAAGGAGTATATATAGATATAGAGGGCACAGGTGTGAGTTGAATATGAAGGGATGATATCTAAAAAAATAAAATTAAGGGGTGAGAAAGAGGACTATACTGGGAGAAAGGGAAAGGGAGGAATAGAATGGGGTAAATTTTCTCACATAAAAGAGTCAAGAGAAAGCTTTTCTCTTGGAGAAAAGTGGAGGGGAAGATAGAAGGGGTGAGGAAGTGAACCTCACTCTCATCAGAATTGACTCAAAGAGGAAATAATATGCACACTCAATTGGGCATAGAAATTTGTCTTACCCTACAGGAAAGTAGGAGAGGAAGGGGTTAAGAGCAGGAGGGGGTAGTGGTAAAAGAAGGAAGCGTAGATTGGGGAAGGCAGAATAGAATAAATGTGGAGGAGAAAATGGAGGGATATACATTTAGCAATTGCAACTGTGGGGAAAAAATTTAAAATAAGTTTCTTTGATAAAGGCCTCATTTCTCAAATATATAAAGAACTGAGTCAAATTTATAAAAAAATAAGAGCCATTCCCCAATTGATAAACAATCAAAAGATATGATCAGTTTTCAGATGATGTAATCAAAGCTATCTATAGCCATGTGAAAAAAAATTCTCTAACTCACTATTGATTAGAGAAATGCAAATTAAAATAATTCTGAGGTACTACCTCATACTGATGTAGATACAAATGGTGCCCTAAGGGTTAAAAAGAATATCAAGGGTTGCTTTTCCAGTGCTTTGGAGATTCTGTAACTTGAGATTGTCCTAAAGTCTTTTTCCCCTTATCTTGAAATATCACAAAACTTCTCCTTAACCTGTACCAAAAGAATTGCTTTTGTCTCCTTTATCCTGTGTCCCCTCCTGTCTCTAATCTTTAACCTGTGTCCCTATGCCCTTATCTTTAATCTTTAAACCACAAAGAATTCCTTTTGTCTCCCTCATCCTAGGTCAAAAAATCCTTTCTTGTCCTGTCTTTAATAAAAACGAAAAATCCTAGAAATACATCATCATTCTGAAACCTCTATATAAGCCTGGTTCCCCTAAATATCAGGGCCTTTTCATTAGCTTCTCACTAACAGGGCCCATGTTGCTTTTTCACATTAAAAAAAAAGCTCCCATTGGCTACAGAGAATGTCTAAGTGAATTCTTTCACACCTGAACCACTCTTCCAAATCTGACTTCAATAATACCTATTGGGATAGAATAGAACAGAAAAGGAAAATGACAAATATTGGAAGGGGCGTGGGAAAAATGAGACATTAATGCACTGTTGGTGGAGTTGTGAACTGATTCAACCATTCTTTAGAGCAATATGGAACTATGCCCAAAAAACCATGCATATCCTTTAACCTAGCAATACCACTGCTAGGTCTGAATCAAAAAAGAGATTAAAAAGAAAATAGGAAAAGGACTTACATTAAAAAATAATTATAGCAGCTCTTTTCTGGTGGCAAAGAATTGGAAACTGAGGGGATGTTTACCAACTGGGGAATAGCTGAACAAATTGTGTTATGTGATTGTGATGGAATACTATTATACTATAACAAATAATGAGCAAAATGCTCTCAGAAAAACCTGGAAAGACTTACATGAGCTGACACAAAGAGAACTGTGTTATGTACAAAGTAACATCAATATTGTACAATGATCAACTGTGAATGACTTAGCTATTCTCATCAATACAATGATCTAAGACAACTCAGAAGGACTTATGATGAAAAATGCTATCCATCCCTAAACAAAGCACCAATGTGCCTGAATACAGATTGAAACGTATTTTTTTTTTACTTTCTTTATTTTTCTTCAGGGTTTTTTTAGGCTTATTTTACTTTTCTTTTTAGTTTTCTTCTTACAACATGACT
This sequence comes from Vombatus ursinus, assembly GCF_900497805.2. Lineage (NCBI taxonomy): Eukaryota > Metazoa > Chordata > Mammalia > Diprotodontia > Vombatidae > Vombatus > Vombatus ursinus. The sequence continues at coordinate 25,184,972 of NW_020954562.1, read as the reverse complement.
AATATGGAAATATGTTTTGCATGACTACACATGTATAACCTATACCGAAATACTTGTCTTCTCAATGAGAGGTGTGAGGAGGAAGGAAGGGAGATAATTTGAAACTCAAAGTTTTAAAAACAAATGTTAAAATTGTTTTCACATGTAATTGGGGAAAAATAAAATACAAAACAGAAAAGAATAGAGAGGGGGAGAGCTGGGGGAGGTAAATATAAAAAAATTATTGTCCCCATATTACAGGTAAGGAAGATGAGGCTCAAATAATTTGAGTGAATGAATGGGGATCACATGCTTCTTAAGTATCAATATAGTGCAACCTCCTATTGCCTATTAAGAAATTATCAGGATTCCCTAGTAAGCAGGAAGGAAAAATGGACAGTTAACTAAGTAAACTCTGAGGGAAAAAAATCAAAACAAATAGTTGCAGAGAGACTAGTGGAGTTCTATAATAGTTCAGAAGACAATGATTCAGATGAGAGGAAAACTGAGTTTGGGGTTGAGAAGTCTATCTCAGTACCAAGAATATTTCTGTTCAGACAAGTGGTAAAGAAAAATCCAGAGTTTGCCTCTTTCAAGCCTAATGGTTATTGGGACACCAAAGTAGCACACCTCACCCAGAAAGTCTAGAGAAAGTGATAGATCAGGCCTTTCACAAGCTTAGAAGTCATAGTAAAGGTCAGAGGCCTATTAGGCAAAGTAAGCCAAATTTACTTATTCTCAGAGAAATTAAAAAGTTGTTGCTCACTTAGCCAGATGATGTCTCTGGTCAGACTTCATGTATTGTATGTTTTTTGTGTAAAATAGAAACATACATTATTATGTGTTGAATATGACCAATATATGCCAATGTGTCATGCTATGCACATCCTATTTCTATATACTGTGTTTTATCTATTATCTATTTATTTTTTCACTGTATATAACTGTTATATAAGGCTATGTGATTTGTAATGCATGAAGTTTGTGTCCTAGAATGTGTACATATGTATTTTCATATATACTATTGACCACATGACTATAGGCAATTTTCATATGAATGCCTTGTTAAGTACCTACAGGTATACTGCACTAGTACCTTTGCATGATTATCTCAGACTTTGTTATTTGTCAATTTATGTTTCTTATTATGTGCATCTGTTGAATATTAAAAAAATCATTTGATTCAAAAGAACAAAGTGTTGCCATAAAAGACCACCTCCAACATAGTGTCTCATGAATATTTTAAAATTATGCAAGATACCTTGAAAAATGTAACAAGAGAAGGTTCGAAGTCACTGTGATCACTAATATCAAGTGAAACATAAAACAGGGAGATGAGCTCACCAGAGGTACTTGCAAATATCCTAGAGGAGAACTGGTGGAGAATAGGGAGGATTCTCTGTGGATTGTGAGGTCTTACAGAACCCCATGTTTACAGAACCCATTATGCCATTTGTAGTAAGTCAGAAATCATTGCAGAACTTCCCAAAAAAGATGCATATTAACTCAAAAGAATTTTTCCTTCACAGTAAAAATCAAGAGAATGAAATCCCATCTCCTAAGCTATCAAAGGTATGACATGCAACTGAATTGTCTATAAAACAGATATGTTGGTACGTGGTGAAGTGCTTCTGAGCTCATCCATCAGTGTGCATATATATACTGCCTGGTTTAGTGGAAATAGAACTAGCTTTGATAGTAGGAAGAACCAGGTTCAAGTCTGTTCCTGAACAGGTCACTTATGATCCAGGGAACTGTCTAAGACTATCAGTTGCAGATAAGGTACTGTTTCTGCACTTGGGAGTTCCCAATACCAATGAAAATCAGCTCCAGTATTTAGTTAGCTGGGTCCCCACATGTATATGTGCAGGCCGTCCTAAAAGTCATAATGCAGTTTTAAGATTTGTAGATTAAAACTACTGAAATTGATTTCTACTTATTTCATCCATATTTTTTTATTAACTTATCTTTGAACAAAAACTTCAACAGCTTAAAACTACACCAAGACTTTTGGGACAAAGTGAATGGATGAGTTTTATTCTGTCCTCAGTTTTAATTTTTTAGAGGCTGTAGTGTCCCATGACTCATAGTTATACAACAACCCTGATAAAATGTTGGCATTAAAAGGATGAACTTTTGTTTCAGGTAGAAGGTTGGGGTCATTGAAAGAATTTTTATAATTTACCAAAGGCAATCCAGCCTGCTTTCATCTACGTATTCAATTTAGGACTCAATTCATTGTCCACTTGAAGTGTCTGTCCTATATCTCTCAATATAAAACATACACTTCAATACTTGGTGAGGTACTTCAGATGTTCCCATTTGCTAGTTACATTGTTCTGATTGCATCAAACACCTGGAACACTGAAGTGTCTCCTAAATGATATCCATAGTGACTCAGGAAGAGTTTTCTACACAGGAATAAGCAAGTGAGTGAAGAACTGATATGCAAGCCTATAGATTGTCCAGCTCAGAGGAGCTGTGCCTTTCTGCCAGACCCCTTATTGCCCCATCCTCACCCATCCCTGAGGAGCAGGTCATTACAAAGGTTCAGCTTATAGAGACTGAGCATAACAATTCATTTCCCACCCACTACTACTCGTTCAGCTAGCAAACTCGCACTCCAACTACTCTCTGTGTCCCAATATTACATAATCACTGGCTTCCTTGAAGTAAACTATCCTCAATTCCCATCTCCTGTTCTCTAAATCCTACCTGGATAGTTGGATGAGATTAGGGTTCAGACTGAGACCTGTATGCTCATGGAGAGCTGAGATATGATTAATTTCATTAGTGTGATAAAAGTTTTTTAATTGATAATTGTAATTCTATAAAATTATTTTCCCTTGAAATCTTAAGAATTTTATTTTATGCACTTAAAAAAAATTATTCTGAGAAGGGCTACCAGACTGCAGAAGGGTCCATGACCTAAGAAAGGTTAAGAACTCCAGCTAATCTGTGATTCTAGGGCCCCCTCCAAAGCTGACTTGATTTAATACCCCAGAAGTGGGTTGGTAAGGTTTGGAGAAGAGTGTGGAGGTTTCATGAGGGTCAGATGTATCATAAGTCCTGGTGGTGAAGTTCAGGTGGTTCATGGTTGATGGTTAGAGTCATTCCAAGTCGGTTTGGAGCTGTTCCTGGTCCGCGAGTGGGGGCACACTGGATTCCTGGATTGGATAAGGCGGCAGTCTGGGACCTGTCTCCCACTCCAGAACAGTACTGCCCCAGGGTTGGTTCCAATGCTGACTTAACTCCCCCAGGGGGAGAATGCAGATCCTATTGATAAGCTTGAGGATCATTGGACTTGGGAACAAGTTTTGGTAGGTGGTTGGGCAGAAGTTAAGAGGCCCACCCTACGTCCTACAATCTGTCCTGGAGATCTGGAGAGTAGAAGGACAGCTAATAGGCAGTAGCCTCAGTCTGGGCTTGTCTTTGCATTAGAAGCCAATGCAGCTCTTTCCCAAGGCCAACTTCAAGGTTATGCTAATTATTTCTCCCTCATTCCTCACTCTGATCTCCACCCCAAGTACAATGAGGATCTCTAGGTTATCGGGAGGACCACTGGCTCTGGTTATAAAGGTTGAGTTATGCAGGTCACCTGACCAGATCACCAAATCAAAAGGTCTTTATTAAGCACCTACTACGTGCCAAGCATTGTGGTAGATGCTGAGAATACAAAAGGAAAGGGGGGATGGGAGAGAAGGGAATGAGCAGTTATATAGAGTCTGCCTCAAGCCAGACACTGTGCTAAGCACTCAGCAAATATTATCTCATTTGAACTTCACAACAATCTTGCCAATCTAGGTATTGTTACTATTCCCATTTTGTATTTGAAGAAACTGAGGCAAAAAGAAGGTAAGTGGCTCGTCCAGGGTCACAAGCTACTATGTGTTTGAGACTGCACTTGAACTCAGATCTTCTTGACGCCTTGCCCATGTTCTAACCACTGTACCATCTAGCTGCTTCACAATAGAAAAAAGTGACACAATCGTTTCCTTTGAAGAGTTTATGTACTCAGGGGATGCTAGTCCCCCTGGTCAAAAACTAGAGATTGGAAAGGATAAGGACCTAGAAATATATAACTTATAGAATATTAGGCTCAGTTGTAGGGCTTAGCTGGTAACAGAAGGATGAGACATAAATGTTTTACTCACCTTCAGGAAGATATGACTTGGACCAGCTTTTTGACTGTGGACAAGTCACTAAATCTTTCTTAGCTTGCTTCCTTATCTGTAAAATGGGGATAACAATAGCACTTAGATCCCAGGTGGTTGTGAGGATCACATGAAATACTATATGGAAAATGCTTCGTAAATCTACAGGCACTATGCAAATGATATTATTATTATTACGAATCAATCAATAAACATTTATTAAGCATGTACTTTGTGTCAGGCACTGTGCTAAGTACTGTGGATAAAAAAGAGGCAAAAGACTATCTATTCTTACTCTCAAGGAACTTATTATCTAACTGGAGAGGCAATATACAAATAAATATATACAAAGCAAGCTCAAGACAGGGGCAGCTAAGTGGTGCAATGGATAGAGCACTGGGTTTAAAGTTAGGAAACCTCATCTTCTTGAGTTCAAATCTGGCCTCAGACATATACTAGCTGTGTGAACCTGGGCAAGTCCCTTAACCCTGTTTGCCTCAGTTTCTCCATCTGTAAAATGAGCTGGAGAAGGAAATGGCAAACCACTCTAGGATCTTTGCCAATAAAACCCCAAATGGGGTCAGAAAGAGTCAGACAGGATTCAACAACAACAACAACAAAAGCTCTAGAAGAATAATTAAATAATTAATTAATAGAGGGAAGGCATGGAATTAAGAAAGGTTGGAAAAAGCGTCCCATAGAAAATGAGATTTAGTTGGGACTCAAGTAATATCATTACTAACTATATATGCACTGAGTAGTATATAGTATCCAAATTCTTAGAGGAGAAATTCAGGGAGTTAGAGAAAGAAATAGACAGCAAAACTATACTAGTGGGGGACCTCAACCTCCCCCTCTCTGAACTAGATAAATCTAACCACAAAAGAAACAAGAAAGAAGTTAAGGAGGTGAATAGAATTTTAGAACAGTTAGATATGGTAGACTTCTGGAGAAAATTGAATGGGGATAGAAAGGAATAAACATTTTTCTTGGTGGTACATGGCACATACACAAAAATTGACCATGTGCTAGGGCATAAAAACCTCACAATCCAATGCAGAAAGGCAGAAATATTAAATACATCCTTTTCAGATCATGAAGCAATAAAAATTATATGTAATAAAGGGCCATAGAAAGATATACTAAATATTAATTGGAAACTAAATAATCTAATCCTAAAGAATGAATGGGTCGAACAACAAATCATAGAAACAATCAATAACTTCACTCAAGAGAATGACAATAATGAGACAACATACCAAAATTTATGGGATGTAGCGAAAGTAGTTCTTAGGGGAAGTTTTATATTTTAAATGCTTACATGAATAAAATAGAGAAAGAGATCAATTAATTGGGCATGCAACTAAAAAAAACTAGAAAAAGAACAAATTAAAAATTTTCAATTAAATATCAAATTAGAAATACTGAAAACCAAAGGAGAGAGTAATAAAATTGAAATTAAGAGAACTATTGAACTAATAAATAAAACTAAGAGTTTGTTTTATGAAGAAAAAAACAATAAAATAGATAAATATTTGGTTAATTTAATTAAAGAGAAGAAAGAAGAAAACCAAATTACCAGTATCAAAAATGAAAAGGGTGAATCCACCATCAGTGAAGAGGAAATTAAAACCATAATTAGGAACTATTTTGCCCAACTGTATGCCAATAAATTTGACAATCTTAGTGAAATGGATGAATATTTACAAAAATATAAATTGCCCAGATTAAGAGAAGAAGTAAAATACTTAAATAACCCAATCTCAGAAAAAGAAATTGAACAAGCCATTGATGAATTCCCTAGGAAAAAATCTCCAGGGCCAGATGGATTTACAAGCAAATTCTATCAAACATTTAAAGAACAACTACTCCCAATACTATATAGACTATTTGGGAAAATAGGAGAAGAAGGAGTCTTATCAAATTCTTTTTGATACAAATATGGTGTTGATACCTAAATCTGGAAGAGTCAAAACAGGGAAAGAAAATTATAGACCAATTTCTCTAATGAATATGGATGTAAAAATTTAAATAAAATCTTAGCAAATATATTACAGCAACTTATCACAAGAATAATACACTATGACCAGGTAGGATTTATACTAGGAATGTAAGGCTGGTTCAATATTAGGAAAACTATCAGCATAATTGCTCATATCAACAACAAAACTAACACAAACCACATGATCATCTCCATAGATGCAGAAGAAGCTTTTGACAAAATGCAACAACCATTCCTATTAAAAACACTAGACAGCATAGGAATAAATGGAGTCTTCCTTAAAATGATAAATAGCATCTACCTAAAACCTTCAGCAAGCATCATATGTAATGGAGACAAGTTAGAAGCATTTCCAATAAAATTGGAGGTGAAACAAGGATGTCCATTATCACCACTGTTGTTCAATATGGTACTAGAAATGTTAGCTTTAGCAATAAGAGAAGAAGGGGCAGCTAGGTGGTGCAGTAGTTAGAGCACTGGCCCTGGATTCAGGAGGACCTGAGTTCAAATCTGGAATCAGACACATAACACTTACTAGCTGTGTGACCCCGGGCAGGTCAATTAACCCCATTGCCTAGCAAAAAAAAAAAGCAATAAGAAAAGAAAAAGAAATCGAAGGTATTAGAATAGGCAAAGAAGAAACAAAGCTATCACTCCTTGCAGATGATATGATGATATACTTAGAGAATCCTAGAGAATCAAGTAAAAAACTACTTGAAATAATAAACAACTTTAGCAAAGTTGCAGGCTACAAAATAAACCCACATAAATCATTGGAATTTCTATATATTACCAACAAAGCCCAACAGCAAGAGATAGAAAGAGAAATTCCACTTAAAGTTACTATAGGCATCATAAAATATTTAAGAGTCTACCTGTTGAAACAAACCCAGGAACTGTATGAACACAATTACAAAACACTTTTCACACAAATAAAGTCAGATCTTTATGGAAAAACATAAGTTGCTCATGGGTAGGCTGAGCTAATGTAATAAAAATGACAATTCTACCTAAGCTAATTTACTTATTCAGTGCCATACCAATTAAACTACCAAAAAATTATTTTATAGAGCTAGAAAAAATAATAGCAAGATTCATTTGGAATAACAAAAAGTCCAGAATACCAAGGGAACTAATGAAAAGAAATGCAGGGGAAGGTGGCCCAGCCATACCAGATCTTAAATTGTATTATAAAGCAGCAATCATCAAAATTATTTGGTACTGGCTAAGAAATAGAGTAGTGGATCAGTGCAATAGGTTAGGTATGCAAGACACGGTAGTCAATAACTATAGTAATCTGCTATTTGATAAACCAAAAGACCCCAGCTTCAGGGATAAGAACTCACTATTTGACAAAAACTGCTGGGAGAACTTGAAAAGAGTATGGCAGAAATTAGGCATAGGTCAAAATCTCACACCATATACCAAAATAAAGTCAAAATGAGTTCATGATTTACATATAAAGGCTGATATTATAAGCAAACTGGGAGAGCAAGGAATAGTTTATGTGTCAGATTTATGGAGAACAGAAGAATTCATGACCAAACAGGAGATAGAGAATATTATGAAATGCAAAATGAATAATTTTGATTACATTAAATTGAAAAATTTTTGCTCAACCAAAGCCAATGCAACTGAGATTAGGAGGGAAGCAGAAAATTGGGAATTTTTACAACCAATATCTCTGATAAGGGCCTCATTTCTAAAATATATAGAGAACTAAGTCAAATTTATAAGAATACAAGTCATTCCCCAATTGATAAATGGTCAAAGTATATGAATAGGCAATTCTCAGATGAAGAAATTAAAGCCATCTATAGTCATATGAAAAAATACTCTAAATCACTATTGATTAGAGAAATGTGAATCAAAACAACTCTGAGGTTCCACATCACACGTATCAGATTGGCTAACATGACAAAACAGAAAATGATAAATGTTGGAGAAGGTATGGAAAAATTAGAGCTGTAATGCTTTGTTGGTGGAGTTGTGAAATGATCCAACCATTTAGGAGAGCAATTTGGAACTATGCCCAAAAGGCTATAAAACTGTGCATACCTTTTGGCCCAGCAATAGCACTTCTAGGGCTGTGTCCCAAAAAGATAATACAAATGGGAAAAGGACCCATATGTACAAAATATTTATAGCAGCTCCTTTTGTGATGGCAAAGAATTGGTAATTAAGGGATGCCCATTCCAATTGGGGAATGACTGAACAAGTTGTGATATATGTGTGTAATGGAATACTATTGTGCTAGAAGAACTGATGAGGAGACAGACTTCAGGAAAACCTGGAAAGACTTGTATGGACTCATGCTGAGTGAAGTGAACAGAACCAGGAGAACATTGTACACAGTAATAGCCAAGTTGTGTGATGACTAACTTTTATAGACTTAGCTGATCTCAGCAATGCAAGGATCTAAGACATCTCCAAAAGCCTTATGATGGAAAATGCTATCCACATACAAAGAAAGAACTATGGAGTTTGAATGAAGATTGAGATATACTAGTTGTTATTTTTTTTCTTTTGCTTTGTTTTGTTTCCTCTTTCTTACGATTCCTTCTATTGGTTTTAATTCTTCCTTACAATATGACTAATGTGAAAACATGTTTAATAGGAATGTATATATGGAGCCTATATCAGATTGTGCCCTGTCTTGGGGAGGGAAGGGGAGAAAAATTTAAAACTCAAAAGCTTATGAAAGTGATTGTTGATAAATCAAAATGAATTGATTAAAAAAAAGGTTTATTGAGGAGATTAGCATGGTTAGAATTTAGTGGCTAAATGGAGGATGGATAGGAGTGGAGGGATACCTGAGGCAAACAGACCCACCAAGCTACTGCAATAATCCAGGTAGAAGGGATGAGGGCATGCTCTAGAATGGTTGTAGTGTCAGAGGAAAGAAGGGGGCCTATTGGAGATACATTGCAGGGGTACAATCAACAAGCTTATGAAACAAGTCTAAGGCTTAGCTTATTAAAAACAGTAGAAGTATAGAGAATTACTCTTCATCTAATCAACATCCAGGGTTGCTCTTCCCCATAACTGCAAAGCTGGGTTAATTAAATCATGTAAAGTGGGCAGAGGTGCACCTACGTGATATCAGGGAAGACCACAAGTTGTTCACACTCTCTAGATCTTGGTCCTGATCAGGGGCTCAACACTGGATAGTTGGTTGAAATTAGGGTTCAGTCTAGGGACCAGCCTCTATTAATTGCCAGGGCATCTCTGCCCCCTTACCTGTTTCAAAGCTCAATTGATTATTTCTCAGACTGGGATTTGCATCTCTGGAGGTTTTGAAGAATAACTGGTCCTGGTGGTGAAGGCAGATGTTGGTGCCCATGGCAAGATGGCCAAGCTGGCTAAGTTCTTATTCTGCATTGGTGGATACATTGATGGATGGACTGACCACCTCATCTGAATCTAGTGAAAATGAAACAGTATTTCCTTTGTCAAATGTTTCTCTTTGTCAAATGTTTGTGTTCCAGATCTGTTATTGCATCTCTTAGTGACTACTTCTTGGGACAGATTCTCCATAGTGTATTAATTTTTTTTTCTACCCTGCTGCTTGTCTTTTTTTAAATTATGCATTGAGAGCTCTGATTGCTGACCTAATTTTAATCCTATTATCCTATTTTAACAGTTTTATTTCTCTTTTCAAGCATTCTGCAATTTGTGGCTACTATTACATAAGCTCCGGGGAGTCTGCAGGATTCTTTTTTTCATTGGAGAATTTTGGTTCATTTTCCTTCATAGTGTTTATTATACCTGTTCATTGTTCTCAGTTCTCTTTTTGCATGTTTACTCACTTTCTTCCTGTCTGTATGAACTTTTCTGTTAGTTTTTCTGCTTGTGTCCAACTTTTTCCTTTTTGGTCTTTTGATCATTTCAACCTTTCCTTTGTATTTCCAGGCACTTGTCCTTGGATTCTTTCCTCACTCCTTGATTCCTCCTCTTTTAAGTATTTCACAACCAATAGGATTATCTGTGCCAATTTGAGCCTTGGTCCTTCCCTAAAATAAACCTACCCTTGTCTTATCTGAGCCTATGTCCTTCTGCAAAGTAAATCCCATTCTTTCTCCACTAAACTGTTCTATAGTATTGCTCTGCTCATGTCTCCTACTCTCCCCTCAAATTACTCTTTCTTTTCTTTGCATAGTTGGTGGTAGGTGATGGTGGGGCAACATGTGGTCTGGTTGAAAGGCTTTGGTCCTGTTTCTCTTTAGTCCCTTGGACCTTATGGATAAGGTATTCTTCACTCACTTGTTTTTTCCTGTGTGGAAAACTCTTTTGGAATCACTATGGATCTGATTTAGGAGACACTTTAGTGTTCCAGGGGTTTGTCATAATCAGAACAATTCATTTTATAAATGAGAACATCTGAAGCACTTTGCCATCCATTGAACTTTCTCTCTCTCTGTCTTTCTCTCTCTCTCTCTCTGTCTCTCTCTCTTTCTCTCTCTCTCCTCCTACCTCTGTTTATCTGTGTCTATTTCTCTTTCTCTCTCTGCACACACACACACACAAACACACACACACTTATATGACATGTATATATGTCATTGATCCTCTTTGAAAATGAAGGATGAACAACAATGTGAGGACATACATGTCAGATGGACAACAAATTGAGCCCAGAATTAAATAAGAATACAAAAATGAGCTGGGTTGTCTTTATGAATTATAATGTTTTAGTGACCCCCAGCCTTTTCTCTGCAACAAAGATCCATCTTTTTAATGAGCTGCATGTTTACCAGAGCTGCATGACAGGAGCCTTAGAAAAAATTAAAACTGAGGATAGAATAGAGCTTATCCATTATTTATATGTATATATGTATGTAAACATGTATATGTATTCTATTCTAAATTTTAGTTCTGTTCTTTAGTCATGTATGTACACATGCATAGAACTATACATAGAACTACATGTACATATACACATAGTATGTATATGTGTGTGTTATAGGGGACTAGAATAGGACTTGGACTTACGATTTTAATGGTATTAGAAATTCCCAGGTGAATTAACTTCCATCATTAATCCAGATCAGCATCTTTGATGCATCTTGTGGTATTATAGAGCTGTTAGAGAGGGGAGGTTTCCAACTCAAATAGAAACAAGGGTCACTGAACCATACATAAGGATCCTTGGGGATACATACTGACTTAAAAAAAACATACATTAATATTATCTATGTTCCACTGCCTTTTTTATTTATTTTGTTAAATATTTCCCAATTACATTTTAATTTCTTCTGGCTCAAAGTGTTGTGGCTTCAGGACCCTCCTGGGCATTTGACACCTTTGGCCTGGGGCTCTGCTAGGTTAAAGGATTTATTTGGAGTCACACAGCCCCCAAGTGCCAGGAGTAGGACTTGAATCTTTATCTTCCTGGCTTACAGACTAGTTCATTATTCACTAAGCCTAGCTACCCTGCCCCACCCCCCACTTCCACCCCCACTCCCAAATAGATGAGTTTTATAGATTGTAAATTCAATTGCATATCAGAGTTTGGACAATAAACATTCTTCATCCACTTGATTTTTCCTGAGGGAGAAAAATACTCTTTGGAGTGACTATGCATCTCTTTTAGGAGGCTCTGCAATGTTCTCTGGCTTGATGTAATCAGCACAATGTCATCTATAAACATAAGCCACTGGAGGACCTCAAAATCCATAGAGAATCCTCCCTCAATTTAGATTTTCCACTGAATCTCCTCCATGACAGTAGCAAATACTTCTGGCTAGCTAGTCTCCGTTTTACGCTTCACTTGATGTTAGTGATTAGAGTGCCTTTGAAACTTCTTTTGTTGCATTTTTCATGGAATCTTGCATAATTTTGAAATATTCATGAGACACTTTGTTGAAATAGAACCTTTATGTTAGTGCTTTGCTCTTTTAAATTAGATGCTTTTTTAGTGAACAAATATACATAATAAGAAAAACAAATTGACAAACAACACAGTTAAAGGTAATTTTCCAAACCTACTTATACAGTTCAACTGTAGATACCTAACACATAATATTAAAAGTAGAATCACATGCATCATACTACCAAAGGCACAGGTAGCAATACACATAAACATATGTGAATATAGGTATATATATATGTGTGTGTGTGTATATATATGTGTGTGTGTGTATATATGTGTGTGTGTGTGTGTGTGTGTGTATATATATATATATATATATGAACATATGTAGTGACCTGGTATATTAAATATCTTCCACTTCTTGTGGGGATAGATGTGGTATAAGTTGAGTCATTGTTGTGGTGAGACTGGACAGCGACTGGGGCAAGATCCTAAAACACAAATCTGTGAGATTTCCCAGTGTTCAGTGAATTGGAGAGTGAGGTCTCTGAGTGGGAAGTCGATGTATTGATTTTACACTGGAGAGGTTTGTGGAAAATAATTACTTCGACATCTTGCTGATCACACTCACTAGGGCAACAATGCTAAAAGAATATGTGAATTTCTTTTAAGCCCAAGAAACTGACCTTGAAGAAAGGATATACTGTGATAACTTAAGGCTCTTGGATCTCTCAGAAAAGCAGGATAAATAAATAAAAAACAAACAAATACTTTTATACCATACTGTGAGAAATAACTCAAGAAAACTGTTCAGAGAAGAAAATGTTGGAAAAACTAGAAACCAGTTTGGTAGAAATTAGGTTCAGACCATGGAAACAATATATATATAGTAACTATAACAATGAAAATGGGAAGAACAATGACAACAATGTAGCTGAGGGCTGTGTAATTACAATAATCAAGCTTGGACCCCAAGAAGAAAGGAGAAAATGCATTTCCCTTCTTGTTTGGAAAACAAGGGTGAGAAACATTATACCTACTGTCAGACTTAGTTGATGTGCTGGTTAGTTTTTATAAATAAAAGAACATGAAATACTTGGAGAATAACTCTCTCTTCTTGACAAGGGTCTCTTGGGAAAGCTAGAAATCAATTTGATAGAAATTAGGTTTAGAACATCTTCCATTATATACCATGGAAAACATCACATCAAAAATAAAATAGAAGAGCAGGAGATTAAGTAGTTTCCATTGCTGTGACTAAATAGAGAATTCTTAATGCAACAAGAGATAGAGGAGATCACAAGGAAGAATAAAATATATAATTCTGATTGAAAATGATAATAATAACAATAACAGCACTTACTATGTGCCAGGTACTGTTCTAAATGCTTAATAATTATTACCTTATTTGATCCCCACAAAGATTAGCTCCCCTACATGTGCCCTTGATCCCATCCACTACCATCTTTTTCAACAGATAGTCCTCTCAGTTGTCCCTCGATCTCATCTTCAATTTGTATCTACTAGTTCCTTTCCTACTACCTTCAAATATTCCCAATCTCCCCATTCTTAAATAACTTACAAAACTCTACCATCCCATCACACTACCATCCTATATCTCTTCTCTTTTTATCAGTCAAACTTAGAAGGAGCTGTCCACAACTTTCTGCTTTCACTTCTTTTCTTCTCACTTACTAAAGTCTTTGCAATCTGGTTCCAATTTCATCACTTAACTGAAAATGTTCTCTAGTCAATGATTATTTAATTGTTGTATCTGATGGTCTTTTCTTAATCCTCATCCATGTAGTTCTCTCTGCAGCATTTGATAGTATTGAACAAATAAGATAATATTTGCAAAGAGCCTGGCACACAGTAAGTGCTTAATTCTTGTTTTCTCTTCCTTGAAAATGCAGCTTAAGGGGGCAGAGCCAAGATGGGGAAATATCAGCAAGAAGTGTAGCTGTGCTATACTCCCCTTTCTAAAAAAAAAAATAAATAAAAAAGAGGGGGGAGAAAAAAAACCTCTTCCAAAAAGATCTAAAGAACAGACCAAGGCAAATCTGATGGGGAAATCAAAGAAAAAAAAATCACAATAAGTCATTTTTCCAGACTTGATTGGTATTGGGAGCCAGAGAGTTCTGAAGACAGGTCTGGCCAGGAGTACACTGTATGCAGGGAGCGCTCAAGTATAATGAGAACCTGGGCACCAGGTCAAGTGGAGGTCCCAGACCCAAAACAGGACACCATGACCTTTCAAGAAAGAGTGAGGAACAGGTGCAAACTGGCCATTCTTTTTCTTACTACCCAGTTCCAAGTTCAGATTGAGATCCAGTTCAGATTGAGGTGGGAGCTTGAACTATGGGTTACCATGCTGGGTTAAGGAGGTGTCTGAATTTCTATGTTGTGCACCAAGCTAGTAGCAAGCTCAGAAAAAGCAGCAACCATGTAGCTCAAACCCCCAGTAGAAGAGCAGAGTTTCAGTCCCACCTTCTAGCCCAATCTAAAGTCCACAGAGGAATAACCAGGGCAATTTATAGTACCTGAGTCTATCAATAGTCTACTATGGTTCAGACTTAAACCCAGCTCAGAAACTAGTGGAACTCAGACAAGGGGTGAGGAGAGGATCAGATTTTGCCATGAATTTTTGGGACACTTTTGGGGTACTGATGGTTTGCAGGTCTCCAGGTGCACCCGAGATCCTGGAACAACACAACACTAAATGCTTCAAGAAGGTAAAAGTAGGACCAACTCAGACTTTCCCTCTAGTAGTACACAGTCTGAAGTCAGAAAGTAGGTTGAAAGAATGGGGGTTGGGGGGATCTAACATCAAAAGCTACTCTATAGGATACTCAAAACACAAACCCAGAAAAAGCAAATGACTTCAAAATATCTATGAGCAAAGCCTTTAAAGGAAAACACAGCTTGGGCACAAAGTGACCTAGAATTTCTAGAAGAGATGAAGCAATTTTTTTTTTTTTAAGTTTTAAAATATTTTTATCAATGATATGAAAACTCTAGAAGAAAAAACGTGAAATGAAAGTTTATGGAAAAAAAGAATCAGAAAGGGAATTAATAGCTTAGCAAAAGAGGTACAGAACCTTGTCCAAGCAATGAACTCCCTGAAAATCAGAAACAAAATTGTAGCCAATGACTCCAAGAAAGAAGAAATATTAAGGAAAAAAAAGGCAAAAGGCTGCAAAAATAGGAACAATTTAAGTTATCTCAGCAGAAACAACTAGCCTGGAAAATGGATTGAGGAGAAAAAAAATAATAAAATCATTGGATTACCTGAAAGCAAAGACCAAGAAAAAAAAAGTTTAGACCTTATTTTTCAAGAAATATTAAAAGAAAATTGTTCACATCTCTTAAAACCAGTGGCAATAGAAAGAACCTACTGGTCTTCTCCTGAATGAAACTATAAAAGGACTACTTCCAGGAGCATTATAGTCAAAATTCAGGGGAAAAAATGCTGTAGGCAGCCAGAAAAAAAATTGACTTTTAATGAAATAGAGGATTTTCAAGTATTCTTGATGAAAAGACCAGAGCAGAGTAGAAAATTAGAAGTTCAAATATGGGAGTTAAAAGAAAGACAAAAATGTAAACATGGACAATCATAGGAGACTGAGAGATAATGTGTCCCTTCTGAACTCTGTCATCATCAAGGGTCATAGAGGTAGTCCAATTATAATTTTATATATGTATATATTTGTTATTTATATATCTTGGATACATAATTCTTCTCAGAGAAATTTGAAGCAAAGATTTTTTTTTCCTCATTCAACCACATCCCTTCTTATCCTGTGTAAGCAACAGAAGTTCCAAGAAACTATTGGTGAACCAGAAAAACAACAACAACAACAACAACAACAACAAAAACAAGGCCAGGTATCCCATGTGTGGGCACACCTTACAGAAGTGAGAGCAAAGTTTCCATCCCTAGAGTAGAATTGCAGTGCCTTCCCCTGTTTCCCCATTGGCTGGGTAAAGCAGGGTTTACAGCCTATCTGGAACACCTAGTTTCCGCAGTGAGTCTCTGCCCCAACATCTCCCATTCCCCACATTTGTGTTATGCAACAGCCTACAGCTGTCAATATCCCAGCAGCTACTCATTAAGGGGTTCTGGGGACTTCTCCACACCCTAATGAGTGATATGCAGAAGCAACATTCCCAACCGCATTTCCTACATCCTGCATGCATTAATTTTTTCTTGCAGAAGTTTTTCCAGTTTCATGTAATCAACATTATCTATTTTATCTTTTATTATTGCTTCTGTCTCTTGTTTGATTAAGAATACATCTCCTAGAACATTGTACACAGTAACAGCCACATTGTATGATGGAGTTTGAGTGCAGATCAAACTATGCTACTTGCTCTTTTTCTTTTTTTCTTCTGTTTTGCTTTGTTTCCTCTTTCTTGTAGTTTCTCCTGTTGGTTCTAATTCTTCCTTACAATATGACTAATGTAAAAATATGTTTAATAGGAATGTATATGTAGAACTTCTATCAGATTACATGTAGTCTTGGGGAGGGAGGTGAGAAGGGAAGGGGAGAAAAATTCAAAACTCAAAAGCTTATGGAAGTGATTGTTGAAAACTAAAAATAAATAAATAAAATAAAATAATAATAATAATAAAGAACACAACTCCTACCCACAGCTGTGAGAGGTATAGGATCTTTCTCTTCTAATTTTTTATTTGTTGTTGTTGTTTGATCATTTCTCAGTTGTGTCTAATTCTGTGACTCCATTTGGGGTTTTCTTGGCAAAGATACTAGAGTGGTTTGCCATTTCCTTTTCCAGCTAATTTCACAGATGAGGAAGCTAAAGCAAATAGAGTTAAGTGACTTGCCCAGGGTCACACAGCTAGTAAGTGTTTGAGGTCAATTTTGAACTCAGAAAGAGGAATCTTCCTAACTCCAGGCCCAACACTCTATCCACTGTGCCACCTAGCTGCCCAGTATGATATTTAATATTAAAGTTGTGTATAAGAATGTATTATCAAATATGGCATAATTTATAGCTCTTTTTGAGGTGACAAAGAATGAGATTCTGTAGAAGTTCTTGTCAGCTGAGGAATAGTATGAGTTATGGTATAGAGATGTTATATACTACTATTCTGCTGTGAGAAATGATGGAAATGGTTTCAGAGACACAAACTGGTGCAGAGTGAAGTGAGTAGAATTAGAACAATTTATACAATGACAAAAATATTATGTAGACAATGTTTTTGAAAGACTTAGGAATTGATTGACACACTGACCAACCTTGATTAGAGAGGACTGAAGATGAAACATGCCACTTACCTCCTGATACAGAGGTAACAGACTCAGGGGGGCAGAATGAGACATGTATTTCTATCTCTGTCTCTGTCTTGGTCTCTTTCTCTCTGTCTCTATCTTTATTATTTTCTTCATCTATCTCTATCATTGCTAATTTATCTCTATTGATCTACATATACATATATGTGTGTAGATATATATATGCACAAATACATCTATTTTTTTTTTGCACTAATTATTGTCTTTCCATATCTTTTCCAACCTACCTGACCACCCTACTCAGTCTCCTTTGCTGGAATATGATCCATATCATGTTCCCTAATTCAAGTGTTATCCAAAGCTCTGTGCTGGACCTTTCTCTTCTCTATATATTTTTACAGTAACCTCATCAACTTCGGTGGGCTTAGTCATTGTGTCTATGTATGTCACTCGAAGATCCTCGTTTTTAGCCCTACTTGCCTCTCTGAGCTTCTAACACAAATCCTCAACTACCTGTTGGATGCTTCAAACTTGATATCCTGGAAATATCTCAAACTCAGCAGAGTTCTCTTCTGAATCATAGCTCAAACCTTGGCATTAACCTCATCTACTCATTGTCCCTTATCATACACACCCAGTGAGTTGCCAGATGTTTCTATTTCTGTCTCTACAACACCACCTGTCCTCTCACACAACTACCACCTTATTTTATTCCCTCATAACCTTTTACCTAGACTATTACAATGGCTTCCAAATTGGTCTCAAGCATCTTGCCACTCCATAGTATCATTTAATTGCACTGCTGTTGAAGTGATTTTCTTTTAGCACAGATGTCACTATGCAATTCCCCTAATTCAATAAACTCTACTGGTTCCTTATTCCTTCTAGGATAACACCACCACCAGCAATAATAATAACAATAATTGTCTTTAGTGGGGGGAAGAAATAGGAACCACAATCAGTTCATGACATCTTGATGAACTAACAATGTCATCATTGTTTTTCCTTAGTTTTTGAAGAGGATCAATGCTATCATGGGTGATGTCTTGACTTGAACACGGATTGTATTTAAGTGCAGCAAAATTGCACAAAACCATCAACCTCACTGTCTCTTCCAGTGAAGTTAGTGGCAAGACAAAAGTCAGAATGACTAGGGATGGCCTGGGATGCAGTGGATGACTTTGGCATCTTTGATGTCTGACCAAGCTAATCAAGAAAAGCCCCTTTAGCCCCTAGTGTAATAGAAATACTGTTGTGGTTTGTCCTTTGTTCTCAAAGATGACCATGACATCAGGGAAATGATGACATGACTTGCAATTGACTTTGATTTGAGTGAGGGAGGACTGTATAAAGTGACCAGCCTCACTTTATCCTCCAGAGCCATCTGGGTCCAGTGGCCAGATATGGATCAGTATGACTGGAGATGGCCCAGGAAGCAGTGGAAAACCTTGGCCCTTTTAGGCTAAGGTCTTTTCAGATTCTCACTTTGAGTGAGGCAATGCCCATTCAGTGAATAGGCCTCTTTAAGAAGTGAGTCAAGAGATGGCCCCTTTGATAAAAAAAAAAAATC
This sequence comes from Vombatus ursinus, assembly GCF_900497805.2. Taxonomy (NCBI): domain Eukaryota; kingdom Metazoa; phylum Chordata; class Mammalia; order Diprotodontia; family Vombatidae; genus Vombatus; species Vombatus ursinus. Next base: position 25,166,200 of record NW_020954562.1, on the reverse strand, counting down.
TAACTGGGAGGGGAAGACCCTCAGGATTTCTGTCCAAAAGAGAAACAGTTACAATTTATATTCACTCTGAGCCTGGAGGGCCCATGAAATATAGTAGAATATTATAATACTGTTGTATTAATTAAACTAATCAAACTCATGATTAATTTAATCAAAAACATTGAATAACAAATTTTTTCTTCAAAAATTTCTCTTGAATGCTTGCACTTTTCAAAGTGCTCTTTTAATTACAGACATTAAGAGGGTAGAAGAAGATACCAAAGAACTTATACAAGGAATTCTGGGCACATTCAAGAGCTTTACATGTTGATGACCCAGGCTCTTTATTATGCCTAATTTCAATGCATATCTTTTAGATTTTTTCTTTTTCTTAATAAAGTTGCATCTCTAAGTATAACAGTTCTGTTTAGGGCTACTTGTGTTTATAAGTACAAGTATGTATGTACATACTGCATAGTATACACATATGTATATATCTGTGTATATATACATATATGTATATATACACATACATACAGACATATTGCATGTATGTGTATGTATATATACATACAAACATATTGCATGTATGTGTATGTATATATACATACAAACATATTGTGTGTGTGTATATATATACATACATACATACATATATATGTGTGTGTATGTGTGTGTATATATATATATATATGTGTGTGTGTGTTTATTTTTTTCTAGACAGGTAGGTAGTGCAGTGCATTAAGAATTGTACCTGGAGTCAGGAAGGCTTGAGTTCAAATCCATTCTCAGACATTTGTTAACCATGTGACCCTGGTCAAATCGCTCAACAACATCTCTTGGTTTTCTCATTTGTAAAATAGGGATAATAATGGCACCTACCTCCCACTGTTGTTGTGGGGATCAAATGAGATAAAATTTGTCAAATACTTTGTAAACCTTAAAGTGCTATGTAAATGCTAGTTATTATTATTACTATTTGATTTAAAAATGGAAGAAATTTAGCAAGAAACAACAAAGGAAGAGTGAAAAAGGATGAAGACTTTTCTGAAAATTACTGGGGAAGAGTTGAAAAAGAAAGTAGGAGGGGGTTGCACATAGAGTATGTAGGTGTCTGTGAGAATAAGATTGCTGAGCATGATTCAATCAAGGATGTGTTTGTTGTCCCTGGAAAAACTAGTGGGAAAGAGATGTTGGGTGAGATATCACCTCAGAGGCACAGCTTGGTAGCTGTCCAATGCAAGCTGGTAGGGGATGAGGTGGTGGATTAGAGGAAAATAGCTCAGGATATGGGAGTGGAAGCAACGGGTAACTGGCTATTGTATCTATGATTTCTTTTTTTATATTTTTATATTTATATTTATATTTTTTTGTTATAAATTGCTACTTTGGTGACTTGTAGACCATGATTATCACAATGTAAATGGAAAAAAAAGTAAGAAAAACTGAATACTCTAATTATAATGACAAAACTTGGCCCCAGAGAAATGTTGAAGAAATGAAGCCATTTTCCTTCACTGCAAAGGTAGGGTACTATCAAACACATTCAGTGAGTTGATTAACTTTATGACTTTACTTGTTTTACTTTGTGTTTTTCACATTTCTTTTAAATTTTTTATTTTGAGATGACTCCTTGATTAGCAAAGTAGAAAAGGATATATTCAGAAATGAATCTGGTATAAAAACAAGACATCACTAATACTGAGATTTTTTTTAATACAGAAAATAGGGTTGCAGTGTGTGACCAGCCTGATTATAGAATGTTAAGGTGTGGCTGATTTTTACTGCCCCAAACAAAAGCTAGGACAGTTCTCCTCCATGATCAGCTTTGAATTTGAGTGAACCAACTTTTCAAGTAGGATCATATACATTTCCTTGAGACTCCAGGATCACTTGTCCTTGTGATGAGAAGCTAGTGGAAGTAGGGATGATAGCAAAATACTGCTGTTAGCTAAGCACTTAAGGTCATCAGCTGGCTGTATGGGGTAAGGACTTCTGAAGCCATGATCCCATGAAAATGAGGCAGCATATTGTGGTTTGATTGTCTACATAGAGATGTCTCATTGGATCATTACATGATAGATTTAGAGCTGAAAGGGACCTGAGAAACCATTTAGGCCACGCTTCTCATTTTTCAAATGAGGAAACTGAACCTGACACAAGTTACGTGACTTGTGCAGGTTCACGTGGCTAGTAAGTATTTAGATCAGAATTTGAACTCAGTGTTCCTGATTCCAAGCCTCGAAGTTTGCTAATCAACAAGCATTTATTACATGCTTGATATGTGTCAGGCACCGTGCTAAGTGCTGGAGCAACAAAGAAAAGAAAAAAACAGAATCTCTGACTTCTAGGCACTCACATTCTAATGGGGAGGGGAAGGGGAAAGCGTACAAATAACTAAGTACATACAGGTGTAGCTCTTTGGATTTCTTTATCTCAGCTCCCACTCTCACTGGCAGGTGGGGTTCCCCAAAGGGCTACAGGTTATAATATATATCTAATAATATGCATATATATATATAATATATATATATGATATAAAATATATAACAGGCTATAATCATATAGAATAATTCCTCAGACCTCTAGGGTTGCCCCTGAGGTGCAGTGGATTTCTTCTCTAATAATATTGACTGGAGCTCCCATTTCAGCTAGTCTTTCAATGATAATTTTTATTCATTAGTGCCCCAGTATCATTTAATCAGTTAGCTTTTGCAAAGTGATATTTACTAAAAAGTGGAGTAAGGAACAGAAGTAAAAATCATTCCCTTTAGCATCTGTGGGGAACACTCTTTCCTATGCTATCTTAGTCCCTGGAGACAGTAGGTTCAAATGACAGAGTCACTGAAAGACATTCATCTCATCAAATTTACTTTTTTTTTTTTGACTAGGCAATGGGGTTAAATGACTTGCCCAGAGTCACACAGCTAGTAAGTGTCAAGTGTCTGACAACGGATTTGAACTCAGGTCTTCCTGACTCTAGGGCCTGTGCTCTATCCACTGTGCCACCAAATTTACTTTTTAATGTGGCATATCTTTGTATGATGGCAGATAGGTGGCACAGTGGATAGAGCCCTGGGCCTGGAAACAGGAAGACTTACCTACTTAAGTTGAAATCTGGCCTCAGACACTTACTAGCTGCGTGACCCTGGGCAAGTGACTTAAACCTGTTTGCCTCAGTTTTCTCATCTGTAAAATCAGCTGGAAATGGCAAACCACTCTAGGATCTTTGCTAAGAAACCCCAAATGGGGTCATGTAGAATCAGACAGGACTGAAAAATGGCCAAACAACAACATTGTTGTATAAAGTTGTTTCTTTTGATTGTAGGAACTGTTATTTTGTCTGCAAGGTCAATCTACTAATGCACTAGGTCCTGCTGGGGGTTGGGTGATATGCTTGAAGATCATAAACTTTGGCATAGACTCCAACTCCTGAATTTCTGGAGGCTCATTCTGCTAACTTTTCAAAACTCACGACATTTAAAATGTGCCTTTACTTATGAGCAAAAAAGAACAAATGTGAAGAAACATTATGGTAACAAACCATATATTGACCAGGAACACCTGAGTCTTGTCCCTACACAGAGGCTTGTAGTGTATCTTGCTTACTCAAAACAGCTAGATAGGAAGGAGGAATGAGTTGCTCCTATCACTGACAACATATTGGATACTGAAGGGTTGGGATGTGAATGATGAACTGAGGATGATGCTGAGGTTGTGAGCCTGGTTGACAGGTAAGGGGATAGTACCCTTGATGGTAAAAGGAAAGTTTGGAAGAGGGGAAGGTTTGGGGGGAAAGATAATTAATTCTGATTTGTACATATTGATTTTGCCATAGGACATCCAGTTCTAGATATCCAAAAGGCAATCCCTGGAGCTCAGGAAAGAGATTAAGGCTGAATATGTAGTTCTGGGAATCAAGTATAGAGTTTATAATTGCAAAGAAGAATTGCAAACTATTAACAACCTTATGAAAGCATTCTCTAAATGGCCAAATGAATCGAAACAGCCCTGAGGTTTTACCTCTACATCCTGCAAATTGGCAAAAATAACAAAAGATGGTGTGACATTGTTTTCTCTGGCCTCACTGCGTGACAGTGCAGCCAGTTACATGAAAGCCCCTTTTTCTGGCCCCTGAGGGGTATGAGGAGTCTCTTTTCTCTGCCATTGGTTGGAGCAAACATCTGCAGGTTGTGTTGTGTTTCCCCTTCACCCATTAAGTGACTAGTATCTTTCTTCATTTTAGTCACTTAACACTGAATTAGCTTTTACACAGAAATAATTATTTCAAAGATACAAGAACAAACATACATTTTCTCTAACACCTCAGGTACATAATCTACCCATGTAAAACACCTTGAGCTCTAGGGACAAGATTGAAACTAGTCTAAGATTAAGCCAATTCCAAACCCTTTATGAGCTAGTGTTTTGTATCTTTCCTCCTCAGGATTTTGCTGCTGGGTTGGCTACAACTTGTATACTTCATTCCTGGATCCCCAGATCCCTGTGACTCATACAACTAAGTTGGAGACTGCACTCCCTTTACCCAGAATAGAAAAGAATGAAGAAAGAGCCTCAAACTTCAAGTCCATTTCTCTGGCCATATAGACTAATTGGGGGTGGGGGACGGCAGTCCTCAGGCCCTCCTCTTTACCTCTGGTATTGCTGGCTATGAGTAAATAGTCCTTCATTCTCAGAGAAGAAATCAGGAAATGCTCAGGCAGACAATTTTAAAGACACGACCAGTTCTGGCTATGTAACCAATGGAAAAAGCCTGCTTCCAATCATTTGGCAGATCAACTACTGAATGGTTATGTATACATGCCCATTTTCCCAGCTCCTCATTGTCTCCTATGTCAGTGGCACCATCTTGGGTAGTTTAGGCATATGACAAACACCCATTACAACAGAAATAGTCAGTGTTAGGGTGGGAAGAATTTGTAGGAAAATAAGCTCTCTAATACATTGTCAGTGGAGCTGTGAATCAGCACAACCATACTGGAAAACAATTTGAAATCATGCAAATGAAATAATTAAAATGTCTATATATAGATACAAACCATTTCTACGTATATGTATATATATATATATATGGAAAGTGCTTATGTATATTTATCTGTGTGTGTGTATAAAATAGCAAAGAATTGGAAATTAAGTAGATGTACATTTTTAGGAAATAGCTAAGAAGATTGTGGCATCTGAATGTAATGGAATATTACTCTGCTATGAGAAATGACAAATAAGAATATAGAGAAACATGGAGATATTTACATGATCTGATTCAAAGTGAAGGAGTAAATCCAAGAAAACAAGGTTCATAATGATTTAACAATATAAACAGGAAGAACAGCCTCCAGACAATCTAAAGTAAATGCTGCAAAATTATAAAGAAGAAGCATGGCTCTATAGAAGAATTATGAGAAGCCATCATCACCCTACTCCTTTGCAGAAGTGAGGAGGTTCATAGGTGTGATACATTGCATATATTTTCAGGCTTTTTTGAAGTATTGATCAGTTTTGCTATTTTTTTTTTCTTTTTTTCCCCCCTCTAAAATATTGTTAACACTGTCCATGTTAATGTAAAGCTAGGTGGTACAATGAATGGGAATGCTGAACTTGAAGTCCAGAAGACATGAGTTTGAATCCTGCCTCAGACACTTACTAGTTCTGTGAGTCTGGTCAAGTCACTTAGCATATCTTGGCCTTAGTTTCCCCCCAAAAGGATAATAATAGTACCTATCTCATAGGGTTGTTGTGAGGATTAAATGAGATAAAATTTGTAAAATACTTGGCAAACCTCAAAATGAAATGTAAATGTTAGCTCTGATTTTTAATAAAGCTCCCAATGAACTTTGTCATTGTGAGGGAGGAGTACCCTAAGCTTTCTGTCCAAGATTTGATCCCTTTCCCATCAAATAACAGTTCCACAACGAATGGTGCAGTAGGGAAAGTTGCTGGGGCAGGAATCAAGAAGACTTGAGTTCATGTGACTATAAATTGTTTTGATTTCTTCATTGTAAAACTGCCTGTTCATATCCTTTGACCCCCTATCAATTGGGGAATGGTTTGTATTCTTATAGATTTGACAAAATTCTTTATATATTTGAGATATGAGACCTTTATCTGAGAAACTGTCTATAATTTTCCCCCGATTTTCTTTCTTTTTTTTTCCAAAAGGGTTTATTAGAACATCCACCATATTGGGCAGACTCTTAAGGAGTATGAACATTAGTGAGCTATTGGCTAGATTATGAGAATCTGAACCTCCCCTCAATTTTTTGCTTTCTTTCTGATCTTGGCTACATTTGTTTTATTTGTACAAAATTAAATTCTAAAAAATTAATGTAATTAATTAAAAATTAATATAATCAAAATTATCCATTTTACATTTCACACTGCTCTCTCTCATTTATTCATTTTTTTACCTGTCCATAAGTCTGATAGGTAATATGTCCCACGTTCTTCAAATTTTCTTGTAATATCTTTATATCTAGGTCATGTATCCATTTTGATCTTAGCTTGGTAAATAGTGTAAGCTATTGATCTATGCCCAATTTCTGCCAGACTACTTTCCAGTTTTCCCAACAATTTTTATCAAAAAATGAATTCTTATTCCCCAAAGTTAAATATTTACACTTGTCAAACACAAGGTTATTGTATTTATTTGCTGCTTTAAATTGTGTGTCTACTTTATTCCATTGATCTACCTTTCTATTTCTTAGACAGTACCAGACAGTTTTGATAATTGCCATCTTATAATGTAGTCTGAGATTTGGTACTGCTAACCTCCTTTTCTTGCACATTTCTTTTTTCATTAGTTCCTTTAATATTCTTGACTTTTTGTTCTTTCAAGTGAACTTTGTTATTTTTTTCTAATTCAGTAAAATAATGTTTTGGTAATTTAATTAGGATGGAATTAATATATAAATTAGTTTAGGTAAAACTGTAATTTTTATTGTATGGACCCTTCCTATCCATGAACAATAAATATCCCTCCAATTATTTAAATCTGATTTTATTTGCATAAAAAGGTTTTTTTAAATAATTTTGTTCATATACTCCTGGGTTTGTTTTTTTCAGGTATTTTATATTGTCCAGAGATATTTTTTTTTTTGGTGAAGCAATCGGGGTTAAGTGACTTGCCCAGGGTCACACAGCTAGAAAGTGTCATGTGTCTGAGACTGGATTTGAACTTATGTCCTGCTGACTTCAAGGCCAGAGCTCTATCCACTGCGCCACCTAGCTGCCCCCAGAGTTATTTTAAATGGGATATCTCTTACTATCTTTTGTTGCAGGGTTTTGTTTGTGACATATAGGAATGCTGATGATTTATGTGATTTATTTCTAAGTATTATATGTATATGATTTATTTATTTATAAATCAAAACAATTTATAATCATATGAAAAATGTGCTCTGTCATTATTGATTAGAGAAATACAAATTTAAACAACTTTGAGATACCATTTTACACCTATCAGATTAGCTAAAATGATTGAAGAAGAAAGTGACAAATGTTGGAGGGGGGTGTGGAAAAATTGGGACACTAATTCACTGTTGGTGGAACTGTGAACTGATCCAATCATTTTAGAGGGCAATCTGGAATTATGTCCAAAGACTTTCTAAACTACCTATACCTATTGACCCAACAATACCACCACTAGGTCTGTTTCCCAAGATGATTAGGAAAAAAGGAAAAGAACCGATGTGTTTGAAAACATTTATAGTATCTCTCCTTGTGGTACCAAGGAACTAGAAATTCCAGGGATGCCCATCAATTGAGGAATGGCTGAACAAATTGTGGTATATGACTGTAATGAAATATTACTGTGCTATAAGAAATGATGAGCTTGATGATCTTAGAAAAACATGGATAGATTTGCATAAAATAATGAAGAGCAAAATGAGCAGAACCAAGAGAACACTGTATACAGTAACAAGAATATTGTTTTTAACAACATCTTTGAATGAGTAAGTCATTTTGGCTATTATAAATACTGAAATTAACTATAAAAAATCATATGAAGGAAGATGCTATCTGCATCTAGAGGAAGAACTGACAAATGGAAGTATGTATAGAATAATTTTCCATATATATGTGTATATCTAGATCTGGATCTAGATCTAGATCTAGATATCTATCTATCTACCTACACACATATTTGTGTCTAATGGTAGCCTTCTTGGGGTGGGGGAAGGAAGAAAAACATAAAAAAAGAAAGCTACATGATAACATTATTATGTATTTGAAAATAATAGCAAGTTGTACATAATAGTTTTGCAGTTTCATGTACAATCCTCTTTTTTTCTATTCTACTACGTTATAGAAATGCTTGTTTTATTTCTTAAGTTCAGAATAAAATAAATAAAATTTTTTTAAAAAGACCTAAGTTCAAATCTGTCATCAGACACTTACTAGCTGTGTGACTCTGGGCAACTCAGTTAACCTCCATTTTCCTCATCTGTGAAAAAAAGTGGTGACAATAGTAGCACCTATTTCCCGGAGATGTTGTGTAGATCAAATGGGATAATAACCGTAACGTGCTTAATACAGTGTGTGGCACAGAGTAGGTGTTATATAAATGTTAGCTATTATTATAGAAACTCATTTATCCAAATCATAGTGAAACAAAAATCAGGGAAGGTACACATATGTACCAGAGAACTCAGAATGAATGAGCTTTCCCACTGGGAGTGAGATAACTCAGCTCAACCGAGAGAGAGAGAGAGAGAGTCCTAGATCTCATCCAAGCAGAAATTCCCTGAAGTCTCTACTGTAGCTAGCTGAAAATAAGGACATGATGGAGACTCCTGGCTCCTTTTATATTTTCCTAGAGTTTTTTCCTTAAGTGATTTGAAATGGGGTTGGTCTCTTCCATCTTTTCTCTTGAGCTGAAGAGACTTAACACTTGAAGAGTCCTGAAGAAGACTTGAAATTCTATAAGACCCCAAAGACAACTGTTCCTGTAGACCCAAAAGGGGGCTGTCAAAGGCCATGCAGGGCAGGGCATTCATCTCCACCAATAAAGAGAGAATTCTATACCAAAGCTCTTTGGGACAGGTGTTATATTCCCTTAATGACATAATTCTTGGAGAAGAGGGTTGTCCTGTGACTGTGATGGTGGAGAGAGTTATGAGTAAGGGAGTTTTTTTTAATTGAAAACAAAGTGATATGTTTCATCATTGCAAAAACTTTGAGTCACTAGTTCAGACTCTGGACAGTAAAGAATGAGTGGCATCAATATTGCAAAGAATTACTAGTGAAGGGGTAGTATAAAATGCAGCTGGGAAGATGATAAAGTTTTAGATAGAAGGAATGAAGGGAGGTAGCCATTCCTGGCAGAAGAGACAGGCAGGGAAATTAGACAATCATAAAATATTCCTAAGGCTCAGGATCTTATGCCATTGAGCCCAATTCTTAAAATTTCAAGATGAAGAAGCATAGTCCTGGATAGGTTAAGTTATTTGCCGACTGTCACATAGGTTAGTAAGTGGCAGATAAGGTGATATTTTAAACACAGGTCTTCTGACTCCAAATCAAACTATTTCCACAAAGCCACATATTCTTTCCATGTATCCTGTGGAAGTTCTTTATGTCAACATTGCCTCTTTCTCTCTATAATCCCTCATCCATCTGTAAATCATGTAGTCACAAAAGCGTATGCCCTTCAGAGGCCACTGAAATTCCTGATTTACTCATAAATTATACTTGGATCTTACTGATAGGCTTCACTTGCCCCTGTAGGCAGCCTCAGTATCTATCCTTTGTAAATTGGTCTGCATCTATAAAGGAACACTGATTTGACCATTTTCTGACTGAATCTATTATTTCTAACTATTAAGACAAATGCTTAGCACTTACGGCTCCATTTATTCAGTAGTGCTAACAACTAAATCACATTAATGCTTTTATAATCTGATCCATAGCATGGTGATTGACCTTCAAACACTTGGGCCAGTTGAGTAAATAACTATGGTTTCAGCTGCTATTTGAGCTAACACAATTTTTTTAATGATCAACAAATTTAAAAAAAATGAGAAACAGAGAGAACAATTTCATTCTACCCTTCTTATAGGTACATATAAAATAAATACAAGGTAATTGTATAGAGGAGTGAGAGGAATTAGCAAAGGATAGTGGTGGGTATGAAGAGGTCTAGAGGTTTTGGGGTGCTCGAACAGACCCCAAGATCGCGGCACCGGACCCTGCCTGAAAGAATTCAACTCAAATCTTCTTCCAGCTGGAGAAAAAGTTTATTAGACATAAATCACATAGGCCAGGTGACACTCATAAGGACGAGTGGGCATGAGAGTCTCAGCCTTTTGGTCATGAGAAATTCTCAGCATTTAAATGGGGGCCAGGGTGGATCTTATATACAGAAAAGTAACTTTGGGTGGCCAGTTGGGAAAAGAGTCTAGAGGAGAATTCTGATTGGAAGGTCTGAGAGATTGAATAGACAATGGAAATAGATAATGAAGGGAACTGGAAGGCAGAAGTTTGAAAGGATCAGCTTTCAAAGGGAGATGAGGGGAATTAGACCAGAGTGAAAAAAGTTTAAGGGTTTTCTGGGATCTGTAAACAAATGGGAGCCAAATTTCTTTTGGTGAAAAGGGGCAAAGGTCTTGGCTTCTGAAACTGAATGATGAGCCTTTCATCAAGTATATGAAAAGTATTCTGTAGGAATTGGCTATTAATTTGAAAAAGAAAAATAGTGAGTCTAAGAGGCAGAGATGAGGGAGGAGTGCATTCCAGATATGGAAAACAGCCTATGCAAAGACAAGTTGTGGAGGGATGGGAGATTGGAATATTGCATGTCAGAAACAGCAAGAAGTTCGTTTGGTTGAACTTTGGGTGCATGAAGGCAAGTAACATAGAATATGTCCAGAAAAGTATGTTGGAGCCAAGTTGTAAAGCAACAGAGAAGTTTGTATGTATTCCTAAGGCAATAGGGAACTACTGGAATTTGCCCAGGAGGGAAATGACATCTTAATACCTGTGCATTAGAAATACCACTTTGGCAGCTCTGTAGAGGGTGGATCATAGAGATGGCACATGAGGTGGAGGATATAAAGGTATTACAAAAGTGAAAGATGATGAAGGCCAACTAGGATGGTGGTCATATGGGTACAAACAAAGGAATGGATGCAAAAGATGTTATGGAGTTAGAAATAACAAGATTTGGTGACTGACTCAATAACATTTTCTTTTTGCATTCATCACTTTCTTTCCACCAATATAGCCACCACCCTAGTTGGCCTTCGTCATCTTTCACTCTTGAAACAGCCTTATAATTGGTCCTCCCCACCTCAAGGTCCCCCTCCATGATCTATCCTCTATACAGCTACGGGAAGGAGAGTGAAGAGTGGAAGATGAGTTCATGGTGATGAATCTGGGTGACTGCCGTAAAAAGATTTTGCTGCCTTTAACAGAAATAGTGAAGTCTGGAAGAACGGTTGTTGGGAGGGAAAGAGCATGAACATGTCTGTTATTCCACCAGTTTGAAAGAAGCTTCTCTGTATGCATTTGAGAAGTTAAAGTTGATTTCACCAGTTTCTCCTACCCATTTCAATTCATGCATTTGGCAGCAAGGGTCTCTCTAAGTGAGTGATTATTTGACATTTCAGAGAAAGGGAGAAAATTCACTCATTGAACTTATGTGCCCAAATGGGATTTATTATCCATACATATAAACATATATATGTATGCATGTATAGATTATGAGTATATTTATACACATATGTATATATGTATGGGTATATATGTATATATACACATCTGTATAGCTATTTACATTCATATGTGTATGTGTGTGGGGAAGGAGAGAGAGAGAAAGAGAGAGAAGGAAAGAGAAAGAGAGTGAGGAAGAAGGAGAAAAAGAAAAATGGGAAAGAGAGAAAGAAGGAGAAAGAGAGTGAGGAAGAAGGAGAAAAAGAGAAAGGGAAGAAAGAGAGAGAAAGAGAGAGAGAGAGAGAGAGAGAGAGAGAGAGAGAGAATAGTCATCTGCATGGAGATAATTAAATCCATGTTTTCTGATTAATCATCAAGAGAGGGTATAGAGAGAGAAGAAAAGGCCTGGAATAGAGCCTTGTGTTACTACCACAGTTAAGGAACAGGATGATCTAATGAAAAAGACTAAGAAGAAATGAAACCCAGGCGAGAGCAGTGTCACAAAACCTCAGTTAAGAGAGTATCTATCCAGAAAGAAAGGGTAGTCAACAGTGTCAAACAGAGAGGTCAAGAAGCATGAAGATTAAGAAAACAACATCAAGTTCATCATTTTAGAGAAAGATCATTGATAACTTTGGAAAACTGCTAGGAGGAGACAAGAGGGGATAGGATCAAGGGCATATGTAGAGTACCTTGGTTAGTCTTGGAGTCCCAAAGGGCACAATTACAAAATAATAAAATATTTCAGAGTACATCTATCTAGATCAAACCTTACCTGAAAAAGTATTTCCTTTACAATACCCCCAACAAGTGGTCCTCCAGCCCATGCTTGAGAAATTTAAAGTGAAGAGGAGCATTGTATGTCCTCAAGTAGCCCATTTACACATTTAGAAAACTCTAATTGTTTGGTCCTAAAGGCAGAAAGACTCATCTTCTTGAGTTTGTGCTAGCTGTGTGGCCCTGGGCCAGCTCTCTTAATACTGTTTGCCTCAGTTTTCTCATCTGTAAAAATGAACTAGAGAAGGAAATGGCAAACCATTCTATTATCTTTGCCAAGAAACCCCAAATGGGGTCACCAAGAACAGGACACGAATGAAAAATGTCTCAACAACAACAAATTGTTCAGAGGATTTTCTTTACCTCAAACCTAAATTTATCTATCTGCAACTTTCTTCTGTTACTCCTAGGTCTTCCCTCTGTAACCAAACAGAAAGCCCAGAGACCAGGGTTCACAACTAGGCTTTGCTGGTACATAATAATAGCAGTAATAATGGTTAACATGTATATACAGCTTCAAGGACTGCAAAGCACTTTACAAATACGATCTCATTTTATCCACACAACCACCCTGGGAGGCAGCTAATGTTCTAAGATCCAGAGTGAATCTAGCAGTTACCTCAGAGTGCTTTCTGGTCTGGGCCAAAACACTGAGCTTTATGGGGATGAGGTTTGGATAGGAGCTGAGGGGGGACAACAAGAGAACAAACATTAATAAGTGCCTAATATGTATAAAGTGGTTTACAAATATTATCTCAGTTGATTCTTACAACAATCCTGTAAGGAAGGTATTATTATGATCCTCATTTTACAAGTGAAGAAACTGAGGCAGACAGGACTTAAGTGACTTGCTCAGGATCACATAGCCAATGAGTATCTGAGGCTGGATTTGAACTCAGATCCTCCTTACTCCAGGGAGGTCCAGCTATCTATCTATTGTTCTCCCTACATGTAATGTAAGGAGAATGTGCTAAATCGATTTATCTTTATGTATGCTGTCTAGTGCCACAGAAACACTAAATTAGACTTACATTCACTAGTGCATGCAATCAAACTTTATAAATCCATAGCATGCAATTATATATTTAACAATACATACATCAGCACCCCTGCTACCCCCACTACTCCCTGCCCCCACTACAAACCACAAACATTATTCCCAGAAGTTCCAATAAGTTTGTTTCATACTGTTGCTTACAAGGTTCCCTCTCACCCAGACAGTCTGGGTACCTCCTTTCATAGTAGTTGTCTGGAAAATCTCCACAAAGCAGCACTGCCCTCAAGTGAACACAGGAGCCTGTCCTGGTTGAGAGCCAGGAGCAGGCTAATGACTGAGACCTCTGGCTGACTTAATGATTCTATCTGAAGGCATGGCTTAGTTATACTTGAGTTCTGATTGATGTGGTAGTCAATTATCTAATTTGTTTATAAGATGTTCCCATTGGTGGTCTGTCCTATCTGGTGGTTCACATAGGTTTATCAATTGTTTTTGGAACACACACACATTTTGTTTACCAAATTATACCACAAAATGATTATTTTATTTTTGAAAAACAACCTACTGAACAAAATTCTGAATAACAACAACAACAACAACAACAACAAAAACTCAATCAGAACATTCCAAGCACAATGCAGAGGCTTAAATCAAAACGGAGTGGGTTATGTAGGTAAGTTAACATATTTCTCCCTATACTATAATATTTGGCTATGTTATCTTGGATTAATCATGTCTCTACTTTGTGTTTCAGTTAACTTTGTTTATATATTTAAACTACCATTAATTCTGAGGTGCTCTCTCTCTCTCTGAAACATATTAAAAATCTTCAGTTAAAATAAAAATACTAATAAATATTTCCATTGTCTAAAAGTTTGCCTGCTTTAGTTTCCTCTTCAGAAAAATGTGTAAAAGGTCAAGCACAAGGTAAAAACCCTGAGGAAAATGTATTGAGGATGATAACCAAACCTAGAACAAAAATTACCTTGTGTATTTAAGATCATAACCTTCTCCCATTCCCCTTAGTGGATGAGGGTTATTAACCACATAAGGGCAATACTATTAAAGGGCATCTTTCCCCATTTACTGAAGGAATTAGGGTATTGATCAGGGAGCAGGTCCCTTTGATTACTCCATGGAAACCCTTGAGAGAATGGTCAGAGAAAGAATTGAATATATTTAGGAGAAGGTTAAATTACTATTGTTCTATTAGACAGTATATCCTGTCTAATAGAGAAAAAAGAATAAAGTGAACAGAATGTGAACCTCAAACTGTATTTTAATGTATTATCACCTTTTCCTTGTTCAAAATTCCAATAAATTTGACCCCAAATTTTCTTGGGCTAAAATGTCCAAGGTCATGAGCAGACTCTGCCAATTTGAGTCTACTTCCCTCTCCCTTTCCCCATCCCTCTTGTTTTCACTTTCCCTCTCCCCATCTTCTCCCCCTCCCTCTACTTCTCCTTTTTCCTCTGTCTCTCCCTTTCCTTCTTCATCTCCCACTCCCCATCCTTCTCCTCCTCCTTTTCCTCTCCTTTCCCCCTTCCCTCTTATCATTTTCTCTCTCTATCACATGTAAAGAGGGTGTTTTGGTTAAATGAACTTTAAGGTCCCTTCCAGGCCAGATGTTTTATTATATATTATAGACTTCTTACAATAGAGATGCAGACTAACAGTGTAATGCCAAGAATGAGCTATCCTTTCACTGCTGCCATGCAGTTTCTGATAACTGTTGGATAGTTCTGAATAAAGCAATTATCTTCATAGTTTACAAACACAAATTAAGCAGGTCATTTCGGTTCCCTGAAAACATTTGCTAAACAAAGTCAAAATTAATTATAAACAGAAAGCATGGTGCTCCCTTTGTGGATGCATTCCTACAGCATGCCACACTTATAAAAGAGTCATCAAAAAAAACTGCTCATTAATTGTCAATTAGGAAGCATTCCCTAAAGTGGCTAATAATTTCTTTTTGTCATTCTTCAGTCCAAATGCCCCTGCAATGGGGTGGGGGAAAGGAACAGTAAGTTATGAAGCAAATGTGACTCAGAAAACCATGTACTTGTCAATTTGCCCTCCTTCACCACTTTCTTATGGGATTTCCAGCAACCTCAATCCATTTTCTGCACTATTGGCACGAAAAGACATGGGCTGACTTACATTCAGGCTTGGATCATAAAAATACATTCTCATTTACAAAAGAGCTTCTTTCTTTCATCTGCATAGAAGTAGGGACAAATGATTAAAATCATAGGAAATACTTGAATGAGATCTCTTAATGAATACCAGGTGTTTTATTAGAGGACTTTTTTTTTCCTCTTCAAATTATATAAGTGACAAAATATTACTTAAAACAACATTTTCATTAATGGCCTAGTAGATAGAGATCTGGCTTCAGAGTCAGAAAGATGTGAATTAAAGTCCTGCCTCTGACATATGCTGGCTATTTGGCTATTGACAAATCCCTTCACCTTTCAGTTTTGCAGGCAACTCTCTTGTGCTCTAAATTGTGTAGTAGGTTTCTATTTGCATAGGTGCAGGGAGTTTCTTCACTCAGAGCTCCTTTCATGAATGAAATAAGAGATGAAAATAAATAAGCCCAAAGCACTATTTTAGGTTTAGAAATAACCCATTAACCAGCAATTCATAACAACTGGCCCACTAGGACCAGAGGGCAGTGTCAAAATTCACATAGGAATCTTCTGGAATCAAAATGAAGGAAGTATTGGTTTTAGCCTACTAATCTTTGAAAAATGTAATATTTTTTCATATATGTTTCTATTGCAGAATTATATCCTTCTTGGTTCTTTGCATGGCTGCTCATCATCACAGTTATCTAACCCTGTCACTGTTCACATTGGGAGAAGGAAGTCAGAATAAAGGAAAGTAGAGGGAATAATTAGAGCACAGCAACAAAGACTAACCATTGTGTGTTACTTGGAATTTTGAATATTTGAGGAACATCATCATAGTGTTCCTCCTGGGAGAAGATAGACTTTCTGTTTTGTTTTTCTTTTGGAAAATGGAGTCAATAAGCCTAAAGTAAACAGGAAATTTTGGTTAAGATGAAGAGAAAATGTGATCATTGGATCATGAAAAAGACAGAGAGTTTTCTCTTCATATTAATTAAGAAATGAATATTTACTGAAAAAGAGAAAATTTACTACAGCAATAATACTTTGGAAAGGGTTTTGGATTTGGAGGTATCAGAGACATGGGTTCAAATTCTATTGCCGGCACATATCAGTTTTCTCACTATTGGCAAATAGTTCTGTACAAATAAGGTTTATATAGAATAAAAAGGAAATAATCAACAAAGAGAAGGTACTAAAATTAAAATGGATTGGGAAAGGCATAGAAGGTGGGACTTTAGTTAGACCTTGAAGGAAGCCAGGGAAGCCAGGAGGCAGAAATAAGGAATGAGAGCATTCCATGCATAGGAGACAGCAAGTAAAAATGCCTAGAATTGGGAGACAGAGAGCCTTGTCCAAGGGACAGTAAGAAGGTCAGTGTTACCTGATCATAGACTACAGAGGGATAGACTGGGAAGGTAGGGGGAGCAGGGTATAAAGAGCTCTGAAAGCCAAATAGAAGATTTTATATTTGGTCCTGGAGATGATAAGAGCCACAGGTGTTTATTGAATCGGGAGGTGATATGCTCAAACATGTGCTTTAGGAAAATCACTTTGAGAACTGAGTGGAAGGTGTGCTAGAGAGGGTATGGATTTGTGGCAGCAGACCAACCAGGAGCTTAATGCAATATTGCAGGTGTGAGATGAAGGGGGTCTGAACCAGGAGAAGTGGTAGTATCAGAGGAAAGAAAGGCGCACACATGAGATATATAAAAAATGACAAAACTGACAGATCTTAGCAACAGCTCGGATATGAGGGGTGAGGAATAGTGGAGAATCAAGGATGGTACTTAGGTTGTGAGCCTTGTGATTTTTTTGCAGTAAAATATGAAGCGAGGTTCTCTGCTGAGGAGATGATGGGAGGGGGAGTCAAAGGAGGGTTGATGGAGGATGAAAAGGTTTAGAAGAGATGTTGTGGTGCGTGGGAAGGTAAGTTAATTAGGGAGGTGGCAGTGAGGGTCCAGTTAAGTTTATGTAACAAATTTATGGTGGATCTAGTCAGCACAGTTTTGTAATTTTCTCTAATTTTATTTAGCAGCACATGCATGGGAGTGACAGAATGAAGGTAGCAGATCATGGAAGAGATCTATGATTGAGAATTGTCAAGATAAGATCAGTGGTATAATAAGGAGTTGTTGAGTTGTGTCAGTTGTGTCTGACTCTTCATGACCCCATTTGGGGTTTCCTTTGCAAAGATACTGGCGTGGTTTGCCATTTTCTTCTCCAGCTCACTTTACAGATGAGAAAACCAAGGCAAACAGGGTTAAATGACTTGCCCAGGATCACATAGCTGGTAAGTGTCTGAGGCTTGATTTGAACTCTGGTCCTCCTCACTCCAGAGTTGGTGCTCTACCCACTGCACCACCTAACTGACCCTAACAACATTGACTGCTGACCTGGAGAACCAGATCCATAAACTGATAGTCTTTTGATTTTCAGTTCTTTCTGACACTTCGGGAACTTATGTCCACAGGTCTACAAGGACTATAGCATGCTAATACTGTCTATTAGGTTTTCTTGGTAAAGCTACTAGAGTGGCTTGTCATTTCCTTTTCCAGTGGCTTAAGGCAAATAGGGTTAAGTGAGTTGACCAGGGTCACACAGCTAGTAAATGTTTGAGGCTGGATTTGAAATCAAGTCTTTCTGACTCCAAGCCCAGTTCTCTATCCATTGAGCCATCAAGCTGTGTCTATTAATAAGGAGGCAAAAGAATAACGAGAAGACAGTATAGAGTTGAACTGCTTCTTCAAGGAGTCAAGATAGGGAAGAGAAGAGTGTAGTTAATGCAGGGGTGATGAGAAAATGGGAAAGAATGGAAGGGTAGAAGTATTTGAGGTCATGATGAGGATGAAGAATAGGGTTTAGGATAGGAAGCAGAAAGAACAGAAAAATGACAATAGAGTATGGTCAGATAATGGAATTTCACAGTACATGAATATGGAAGTGCTACATTAGTGGGTGATGACATGATCAAGGTTATGACCATCTGTGTGTATGGCTAATGTGCGGTGGAGGAATAGGTCATTGGAAATGAATACATTGAAGAATGGGAGTTTAGAGTGTTTGAGGGAGTATCAGTATGCATATTGAAATCCTGTAGTATGAAAGCAGAAGCTGCAGAAGAGAGAAAGGCTGCAAGCCAAGCAATGAACTAGGTGAGGAAAGAAGGAGAGTTTCCTGGAAATAGGTAGACAACAACTACCAGAATTTTGATAGAGTGGTAGATATGTAATGAGTGAACTTCAAAAAAGGAGAGGTTACTGAGTGATGGTAGATGGAGAATCTGGAAATGGCAATGGGGAATAAGGATTATTCCAACACCCACACACCTCAACCAATCATTCGGGAAGATTCAGTGAAAATACAACCATTCCTAGAATGGACAGCCAGGAAATCTGTGTCATCATGAAGGAAGCAAGTCTTCCTTAAGGGTCAGTAGGTGGAAGGATTGAGAAAGGACAATTTTTAAAGATGAAGGCAAATTTGTTGCTTATGGAACATTCCAGAGACCACAGTGGAAAGGGTAGGTAGCTTTGGCATGTGACCTGTTTGGGGAAGGGGTTGAAGGGAGTGGGGATAAGAGATTAGTCAATGACATAATGAGGTTTGAATGATGACTTCTGGAAGTTTAGAATCATTGCAGTAAGGAGGGGTTGCTGGGGGGGGAGCAGAGTTTGTTAATCATGAAGGGGAAATTTTAGATAAATTTCAATGCCCATAGGATTTTAGCCTATGGACAAATGATTCGATGTGGAACATTCAGGTAAGATGAATGTCTTGACTGTTTCTGACCATGTGGTAGCTCAAAGTTGAAAGGGCTTGGTGCTTTCGGTTGATGAAGCTGTTGTGTTATTGGCCTCTGAGCAGGAAAAGTTGATGAGTCAGTGGATATTTAAAAGTGAGTATATCCACCCTCAATGATCTCTTCCTTTTCCACTTCAGATCCTGTCAGGATGATTTTGGCTGTTTTCCTCAAAGGTCAGAGGCATATACTTGTCTTATCCCACATCCTGGATGCTAGCCAGTCAAGCACACACTGGAGATAAATAATATGTCATTTATAGGTAAGCCTGGGCCTGGGTTCTGGGTTGCCTCTTTTATGTTAATTCTTTAATGATTCTGAGATGGATTTTTCCAGACTTGAAGGTGACCTTGTAAATTTGTGAATTTTGGAAGTTCTACTTCCTTTTTGTTCAGAGCTAACTGGCAGGAAGGGGAGAAGTCTCTGCCAACTTCTCTAGTATTCTTGGAGAAGAAAATAATGAACAAGAGGATTGGCCAAAGTCTGGCACATTTCCCCGTTAGTCATGGATTAGGAGTTGAATGGATAGTACAAAGTGCTATGAAATGAAACAAGGGATGTCTATTTGTTAACTCTACTAACCACTTTGTGCTTTGATGATATTGGCACATTGGTCTTCTGAGACTGTATAGTAATAGTTATAGTTACTGAATTCTGTTTTAAGTTGTTCTATCAATACCCTTATGAGTTGCTTGTGTCCTTTAGCATTTCTTTTATGTAAAGGAATTAAATGTCTGTCCCATGTTGATTCATATTGTACATTGAGTACTGTTTTACTCCTTCCTTTAAGGAAACCTAGATATTAGCCACAAACTAAGGGAATGTGAACCCAAAGCGGATTGTGTATAAAGGTCTAAAAAAGTTGGCCCCCTTATGGTGAAGGAGTGAGGACAGTGTTCCAGCCTTTTGGCCCAGCCGCGGTTTCTTCACTCTTGCTACTTCAATCACTAGTCACAGTTAGTGTGGCTTTAAACAAGTTACATAACCTCTAATTAACACACTCCACCCTCGTCATAGCCTTCTCATCCCAGTGGTTTTCAGTTCCCAGCTTTTCTCATTCAAACCCCTTTTCCCATAACCTACTGCTAAATCCCTTATTTCCATTCCCCTCAATTGGTATTTCCACTCTAGAGCTGTCAACTCCTTCTCTCGTACTCTCTGAAATGCCTGTTCACAGTCAACAAACCTGCTTTCATTTTAAATCTTTTTCTTCTCCATTCCTTCTATCTATACTGACTTTCCCTGAGACCAAGTTCCCTCCTGATAACACAACCTCTTTGGCTGCCTTTTCCAGGTCTGGCTGTTCTTTCACTAATTTCTACTAACTTACTGGTCAATGTCAGGGAGTTTGAATAATCCTTACTCTTCATTGCCACTTCCAGATCCTTCCCATAACATCATCTCTTGGAAATATCGTCCCCTCTGAGGTTCAATCAATTCAATCAAAAGATCTGGGTAGTTGTCTACCAATATCTATCTACTCCACATTGCATTTGCTGCTCTTCCTGACTTCACCTCCAGGGAAAAAGATGCCTGGGAGGGCCAGGATAAGCTCATCACTTCTATCTTATCTCTGTGCTGGGAATTCAAGCCTTGACTCCACCTTGTTCAGTCTCCTCTCCCTTCTGACGGGGGAGCTACCAAACTCCTCCCTTTAAAAGCCTCCTCCCTATAAAGCTTTCATTTATAGAGAGCTGAAATTGGATTTTCAGCTCACTCCACTTTGCATCTGCTGCTCTGCCTGGTTTCACCTCCATGGAGTAAGATTCACTGGCTACCTTCTGGTTTCCCCTTCCCCTTCCTGTCTCTTTTTGTGTGTTGTCTTCCCTCATTAGATTATATTGAGGGCAGGGATTGTCTTTCTCCTTTGGATTCCCAGAGCTTAGCACAGTGACTGGCACATAGAAGGTACTTAATTAATATACTTAATATTTATTGAATTGAATTGAATCCAGAACATTCTCCTTTCCTCAATGGTTTCAGTGTTAACCTAGCAGCTTTTTTCTCCTCCCCTACCCCTGCCCTAATACTTGAGGACTTCATCACACATATTGATGCTCCTTCAAACACCCTAACCCCCAAGTTCCTCAACATACACATTTTCTATAACCTATTCCTTCACCCCATCTAAGCTACATACAAAGATGGTCACACACAAAAAGAGATAGGAAAGGGAGTAAGTGGTGAAAGAAGGGGCAGGAGCATTTCATCATCTGCAAATGTTCCACTTCCATGTTTATTATTCTTAAATTTCCTTATTTGATCACAATCTATATGTATAGGGTGTTCCAGGAGACCAGCACCTCTAGCATGAGGGCTTGCCAAGCCCTTTTAAGATTTGCTCATCCACCTTTGGTGTCCACCTGATTCACCCAACTCTCACCTGTGGCTCCAAGAAGCTATAGCATAACTCAATGGCCACACTCTGGCAAATCATCTCAGCAGATGGGCTAAAGCAGGCTGAGATTAACCAACAGGTCTCAAACCCCTCAGTAAGTTTGGGGGTGTCTGTCCTAAGCATGTGAAGACTTCCCCTAGCAGAATGAGCAGATGAAAACAATTTGTTCCAATGGCCATAAAGGGGGCTGAAGCAGGGGCTGTGGAGCACTTCAAGCTTGGTCAGATATCAAAGACACCAAGTTCATCTACCGCATCCTGAATCATCACCAGTCATCCTGACTTTTGTCTTGCCACTTGACTTCAATGACTCTGGAAGACAGTGAGGCTTATGACTTTGTGCAGCTCTGCCTCACTTAAATCTAATTTCATGCATGAATCAAGATATCACTCTGTGATGTCATTGATCCTCTTCAAAACAACAACATATCCTCAACTGGAATTTCACTGTTAAAAGGCTACTGTTTTACACCACCCTAAATTACTCACATAATCTCACTTAGCAGAAAGGCTCTTCCAAACCTTTCCATCCTTCTTCAAACCTCTCATGTCACCCCCTCCCCTCACCCTTTAGCTGAGGACCTTTCCTCATATTTTACTGAAAAAATTGAGGTCATTAGTCAAGAGCTGCATCTTTTTTCCTTCTCCTCCTCCTTCTGCTCTTCTTCTTCCTCCTTTTTATTTTATCTCACATCACCTAGATGCCTTCTGCCACTATCTCCTCCTTTACCCCTGTTTCACATGAAGAGGGCCCCCTTTATGGACCCAAACATATCCATATTTCCCTCATCCTTAAAAAAAACCTTAAATGGGAGAGAACTGGGAACTCAAACATTTTTTTAAAAATGAATGTTAAAAATTGTTTTTACATGTAATTAGGGAAGAAATAAAATATTAAATAAAAATCCCTCAGATGATCTATATATCCCCATGAGTTATCGTCTCATATCACTCTTCCTTTTTGTGATCAAACTTCTAGAGAAGGCCAACTTCAGTAAATGCCTCTCACTCTTTTCTTAATTATCTAGAGTCTGACTTTTGACCTCATCATACAACTGAAACTGCTCTCTCCAGATATAAAGATCTCTTAATTGCTAAATATGTTACCTTTTCTCAGCTCTTCTCCTTCTTGGCTTCTATGCTGCCTTTGATACCATTTGATACCCTCTTCTCTTTGAGAACGTGTTCTTTTAAAGTTTTTATGACATCATTCTCCCCTGGTTCTCCTCCTATTAATATGACTCCTTCTTCTTAATCTCCTTTGCTTGATCTTCATCCAGATCATGCTCAGTAATCCTGGGTGTCCCCCAGGACTCTGTCCTGGGTCCTCTTTAATTTTCCCTCAGTACTGCTTTATTTGGTAGTTTTATCAGTTTCTGTAGATTCAATTATCTTCCCTATGCTAATGATTCTCAGATCTACTTAATCAGTCCTAACTTCTCTCCTGACCTCCAATCTTACATTTGCAACTGTTTATTGGACATCTCAATCTGGATGTTATAAACATATCTTTAAATTCAATGTGTCTAAAACTATACTTCTTTCCTCCCAAATCTTTCCCCCTTCAAAACTTTCCTATTACTGTTGAGGGCACCACCATCCTCCCACTCACCTAGGCTCAAAATCTAAACTTCATCCGGGACTCCTCATTCCCACTCATTCCCCATAACCAATCTGTTGCAAAGGCTTGCTAACCTTACCTTCATAATATTTTTTGTATATACCCTTTTGTATACATGTCAGACACTACCATCCCTGTGGTGTAGGCCCTCTTCACCTCATACTTGAAATATCACAATAGTCCCCTGTTTGCTCTGCTTACCACAAGTCTCTCCCGACTCTAGTACATTCTTCATTCAGCTTTCAAAGTGAGCTTCCTGGGGTAGCTAGGTAGTACAGTGGATAGAGCTCCAGCCTTGGAGTCAGGACAACCTGAGTTCAAATCCGGCCTCAGACATTTGACACTTACCAGCTGTGTGACCCTGGGCAAGTCACTTAATCCCAATTGCCTTACCAAAAAAACAAAAAAACAAAGTGAGCTTCCTAAAAGCACAAGTCTGACCATATCGCTACCCTACTCCATAAACACCAATGGCATCACCTCCAGGATCAAATATAAAAACCTCTGATTTTCAGAGGCCTTTGCAACCTCCTCCACCATACCTTCCCAGTCTTCTTACACTCTACACCACTTCCACCACGTACTCTTTGATTCAGTGACAGTGGTTTCCTCACTGTTCTTGGAAGAATGGAAACCATTCTGTAAATGGTTCAGGTAAGATAGGTGGTACCATACATGGTGTGTTGGACTTGGAGTCATGAAAACTGAGTTCGAACCCTGTCTCAGATGCTGACCTAGTTCTGCTACCCTGGTCAAGTCACTTAACTTCTCTGCCTTAGTTTCTTCATGTTTCAAGGAGAGATAACAGTAGTGCCTACCTCACAGAGCTGTTGTGAGGATCAAATGAGGTAACCTATATAAAGCATTTTGTAAATGTCAAAGTATCATAAAAATGCTGACCAGCATCATCATGATCATCGTCATTATCATCAACTGTATGGTAAATGGCCTCTTTGATTGGCTCTTATTGTGGAACTGAAACTTAGGATCCCTTCAAAAGGCCATTTCTCTTCAGCTGTTTTCTTTCTTGTTTGATATCTTCACTGAAGGTGTCCAGAGAGAGACAATGTTGTGAAATGAAATGCCTTGGGCCTTTCTCTTCTGAGACTAACATTTGGCCTCAGTCCTTTGTATCTGCATTTGTTCTTTTTCATTTTATGTGAAGGACTAGAGATTGATATCGTGAGATTTGAAAGGATAGAAGAGAGATATTCCAGCATCCTGGTATCACAGCATTTAGGTTTTACACTAGACCGGCTATCTCTGAAGACCAAAGGAATGACCTTTAGGATTCATCTCAGTGGTAGCTGAGATAAGTACTCAACTGGCAACAATGCTACATTTGGACATATACCAGGAGAAATCTTTTTTTTTTTTGAACTGATCTCAGCTCTCTTTTCCCAGACTCCATGGTAGGACAATAGGAAGTGTGTCCTCAAGGTATTAGGGGGAAATGTTTGTATATTTGTTCTTACTAAATCTTTGGTGTTATTGTCCCCTTGTAAAATTAATTGATGTTGTGTTTAAATGGAACTGGGGCACTATTCACTGGCGCCTAAGGGAGGGAGCACAGGTTGTGAGGGCTCAAGCTGATGGTATTAGAGAAGAAACACCAAATCTCCTCAGAGTATCCCTAAAATCTTTTTTTTGGGGGGGGTGCTGCCATTCTTACTCTTTGACAGTGAGCCAGAAAAGGTTCACTACATATATTTGAATCAATATGATATGGTTTTACTGCTAGCTTCTTGAAGATTATACCAGGGGACGTAAATTACAGTAGATCTCACCAAGCTATACAATTTTATGTCTGTTGTCTGACAACCAGCTTAGCTAAATTCAAAGAGGCTTTTCACCGGTGTAGTGTCTTTTTTTTTTTTTCAGGCACAACAACTCTTTTTTTAAAATTAACATTACTTTTTTTTTTAAATTTTGAGTTCCACATTCTCTTTTCTCTTCCCCCTCCCCCCTCTGAGAAGGCAAGCAATATGATAGTAATCACACATGTTAAATCATTTAAAATATATTTCTATATTAGAATATTATTCAATATTAGAATATTATTCATATTGCAAAAAAAGCAAAAAAAATTAAAGTAAGCAAATTATACTTCAATTTGCACTCAAGAGTTCATCAGTTTTTTCTCATATTATTTGATTCTTGTTTCTAATCCATTCTGTTTTCTGTTTCTGTTTTATGTGAGCTCATCCTATTCACATTCACAGTTATTATTACAGTCATCCCTCGACATTCCCAGGTTTTACATTTGCAGTTTTGGTTATTCACAGGTTGGTCATTGATAATCAAATGGGAATTTTTGTGGATTGGTGGTGCATTGCATAAAATCACAGATGATGCACATACATAATGAAAACCAAAAAATATTAGTCATAAATGTATAAATATTATATATTATCAACATATTTTATCATGTACTACCATAAGTACATAAGCATAAATTTATTATAAACAGTTAAATTTTGTTAAAAGTTTCTGTCCACTAAAGAACTGTGAACTGTGTCCTCTTTGGGAACTCATCCTGTTTGCCTTGCTACCATCCAGATACAGTCATGTGATTTTCTCTCAAAATGATTGTTGTATCTTGTGTTTTTTGTAGGAGAAGAAAATCCATGAAGTAGTTGTTGCAGCTGTAAAGACTCTGCAAAGTGTGCAAGATACTAATGCCTCTTGAGTAGAAACTGAAACTTTTTTATGGGTGTAGTGTGGTTGTGTGTGTGTGTGTGTGTGTGTGTGTGTGAAATAAATATGATCAGAATTATTAAAAATAAAATTTTGGGTTGGGGTCTAGAGTTATTTGTGGTTATTCACATTTGAGGGTATCCTGCACCCTCAACCTCCAAGAATGTCAAGGGAAGACTGTATCGTGTATTTCCTTCCATCTCAGTTTCTTCTGTTTCTTCTCCTGTTTCTTTTTCTAACCTGTCCCTCCTCAAAAGTCTACCATGTTTTACCGCATAATCATCACAAATTTTATGCCAAGTTTTTTTTTGCAAAAAGGTTGGGGTATGACCATTATGTGAAGCTTGTAAAAAATTCTGTTGGTATTGCTTAAAAATCACTTATTACTAAACTGTACTGCAAGATTAGGATGCACAGGATACTTGTGAATATATGTTAAAATTGAATACTGAC
The DNA here is from genome assembly GCF_900497805.2 of Vombatus ursinus. NCBI lineage: Eukaryota > Metazoa > Chordata > Mammalia > Diprotodontia > Vombatidae > Vombatus > Vombatus ursinus. The sequence goes on along the minus strand of NW_020954562.1, from coordinate 25,139,678 downwards.
AATGTGCATGTGCTGAGAATTCTAGGTTTGTGGCTCACAATGTATGAGAAAGAAGTCTGCTGATAAATACATTGCTACTCTGTTTACCTTTTAAGCAGCATGATAAACAGAATTATACCATGCAACGATTACATGATGCCAGGTTATAAAATAGGTTTTTGGACAGGGGAAAAAAAAACAGGGTGTGATGATTATGTAGTGAAATATGATATTTTGCTTCTAATCACTGCCTTCCTTAATCAGCCCTCCCTTTAATCATCCCCTGCTCTCCACTTTCGCCACTTCCTCTTATCTTCTTCCCATCCTATTTCCCTACTAAGATGGATTTCTATACACAACTGAATCTGTGTGTATACATATATATATAGATATGTGTATATATGTATGTTATACGCATACACATATATATGTATGTATAATCTTCCATCTTTGAACCAATTCTGAAGAGAGCGAGTTCAAACATTGCCTGCCATCCCTGTATTTTCCCCTTCACTGTAAAAGCTTTCTTGTGTGCTTTTTTTATGTGATAAAATTTTCCTCATTCTGTCTCTCCTTTTTTTCCTTGTCACAGTGCATCCCTCTTTCTCAGGCTTTCATGGTTTTTTGTTTTGTTTTGTTTTGTTTTGTTTTGGCAATCATTCCAACATAATCAACTCATGGCCATGCTCTCTTTCATGATGTGATCAATGGATTCTTTCAATTTCTATTTTACCTTCTGGATCTAAGATCTCAGAGCAGTTTTCCTTGGTAATTTCTTGAAATATGATGTCTAGGATCTTTTTTTTTATGGCTTTCAGGTACTTTGTAATTCTTAAATTATTTCTCCTTGATCTATTTTTCAAGTCAATTGTTCTTCCAGCAAAATATTTCATATTTTCTTCTTTTTTTTATTCTTTTTACTATATTTTATTACTTCTTGATGTCTCATAGAATCATTAACTTCCAGTTGCCCATTTTTCATTTTTAAGGAATTATTTTTTTCAGTGAGCTGTCATACCTCTTTTTCCATTAGGCCAATTCTACTTTTTAAAGAACTCTTTTCTTTGGTATATTTTTGTACCTTCTTTTCCAATTGGTCTATTCTGATTTTTAGGGAGTTCTTTTCTTCAGTTAATTTTGTGCCTCTTTTACCATTTGGCCAATTCTGTTTTTTAAGGTGTTATTTGTGTGTGTGTGTGTGTGTGTGTGTGTGTGTGTGTATGTGTTAATCCTCTTTTCATAATTTTCTTGCATCATTCTCATTTCTTTTCCTATTTTTTTACTCTTTTGCTCATCTCTTTCTTTAATTCTTCCAGGATTCCTTGTTGAGCTTCTATCCAATTAGCATTTTCTTTGAGGCTTTGGTTATAGCTGTTTTTGCATTATTGTCTTCTTCTGATTTTGTGTCTTGGTCTTCTCTGCCACCATAGTAGCTTTTTATGGTCAAGTTCCTTTTTTGTTTGTTTGTTTGGTCATTTTTTCCAGCTTTTTTCTTGATTTCAAACTTTATTTTACAATTGAGTACTGCTCAGCTAGGGTTGGGAGCCATTGTCCCAAGCTTCAGGTTTTTTCATGCTGCTGTTTTCAGAGCTAGTTCTGGGAATTTGCAAGTTTTTGGTGTTTTCATGGTATTATGATCTTAGAAGAGGTGTGGTCACTGGCTCCTCTTGGCCTTGGAACTGTGACTAGGGCCCCTACTCTCTTGTGATCAACCACAAACACTCCTTTCTATTCTGGAATTGTGACCCAAAACTGCCTATTGGCAATGGAATTGCCTGTCAGTGCCAGCTGCACCTACTGCCAGCAAAGGGTCCCCTGAAATCTATTTCTGACAAATTTTCTGACCTCTTTACTTTAGGCTGAGTACTCTGGAAGCTGCTGAGGCTGATATTGCTGTCTCTGTATATACGCTCCTCGGAACAGGCCTCCACCCTGTTGTCACAGATCTCTTCTGCAGACCTCCTAAGTTTTCTTAGGCCAGAAAACTGACCTACTCTGATCTTTTATTGTCTCTGATGCTCCAAAATTTGATCTAAGGCCTTTTTTAAACATTGTTTGGAGGAGAATATTGAGAGAGTTCAGCTGGGTAGAGGCAGCAGCTTCTATTATGCCATCTTGGCTCTGCCCTCCCACAGCAATTTTCAAAGACCATTGATTAAATTAGGATAGAATTTTGATCTACATCAATACAGGGAATACCCACACTAACAAAATAATAGCTATATATAGAATTGGATAGTGAGAATAAATACTTTAGTTTAATTTCTGTTTTGTTGTCCCATGAAGGATGATATCTATTTATATCAGAGGAGTCTTAGATTATAAACATCCACAGGTCAAAGACAGGATATACATATATATATATATGTGTGTGTGTGTGTGTGTGTGTGTGTGTGTGTGTATGTGTGTGTGTACACACACATACACACACACATATCACTTATCCACTTTCTGACAGAGAGGTGATAGACTCAAGATGCAGAGTGAAACATGTATTTTTGAAAGTTGGCACTTGATTAGTTAAGGTGCCTTTGATACAGCTTCTTGGTATCCTATGGCCATATTGGCTTAATTTCCTGGTACATAAAAACATTCTACCCATATGGAATGAATGGACATGTCCCAAAGACTATCAGGTTATTGCACCCTATGCAGATGGCCAGATCTATTTCAGTATAAAGTTGAGAGGAGCCTCTTGTACCCACACTAAGCGATGCCTTATCCTTGTTGAATGTCCTTTATATAAGATAGCTAAATAAATCTCATTTTGTTTCCTGTTAAATGACCTGCGAATATCTCATTTTGTTCCAACACTGAAACTAAACTAGCAAAGGATCAGCCTGAGGCAGGCCCACCTATTGCAATATCACCACCTCAGATAGTCATTTAATAATTAACTTCAATTTATGTAAACTTTTATAACAAAGAGCATTCTGCTCATTTGATTAGTAAACTAATAAAAACACATGCATATATACATACACACACTTACATATATGCATGCACATATGTACCCACATGCATATATATATAGATATGCACAAATATGTATAAGGCTATAACACATACACATATATGCTTAAATATGTGTAAATAGATATACGTATATATGGTCGATTTTCAAAGAATCACAACATAATTGAAAATATTTCATGTTAACAGCCATAGGAGCACAGGAAAATTTGTCCTCATGGATTCAGAAGGCTCATCAGATTCTGAATGTGTCTCAGAGACATTGTCAGTGTCATGGTCAAGAAGTTGAGATGGAAAAGGTGGAAGTGATTGAACTCAATTTGCACTAATTCAAGAGCATAACCTGAAAAGTACTTTTAAAAAGTAAACATTTGCTTTTGTTTTGTTTTTGTTAATTAAAAAGAAAGTTGCGATTTTTTTTTTGCTTTTTCCACTTTGCAAACCCAAGAAAATAAGAATGTTTTAATATACAAGAAAACAGAGAAAAAAAACTGTATGTGAAATCCCTGTTAGGTACCACTTGGGCTTTTAAAAGTGTGTGTATACATACAATGCACACATGTATGTAAATATATGTATATTTACATGTGTATGTATGTGTCTGTAATACAGTTTGTATGTATATTCACAAATTTATGAACACATATGAACATATAACTATATGCAGGTGTATGCCTATACATATATTTACATGCATGTGCATATACATGTGTGTCCATACTTCAAAAGGTTCAAATGGTACCTAATGGAAATTTAATAATCCTTTTTCCTCCTGTTCATTTGTATATTACAATGTTCTTATTTTCTTATGTTTATCAAGTTCAGAAAACAAATAATGCAGTTTTTTACATACATAATATATAGATGTGTATATATGAATGTATATACTTGTATATAAATGTATATGCGTATATGTACATGTGTGTATACATATATGTGCACATATATGTATATGTGTGTATACTTGTAAATCTGTCTGTACATATTTATATGTATATATGTACATACATATATACTGTATCCTAAGACTTAGTATATTAGTTCCAAAGTCATCTTGCTGATCTGAATTTCCCTCTGAATAGCAGTTTTCTTGAAACACCTCTGAGTTTCAGGGTTGTTTGGAGGTCAAATTATTAGGGGCCAGAGGGTAATTTGCATATAGAATGTGATGATAAAATGAATTATCTCTATGTCTTACTGTTAAGATTGTGTTTTAGTAATTTGTCAAACTTACGAGTCAAAGTACCACTTTCGTTTTCAAACAACAAAAATCAGACTCAAAGCAAAAAAAAATATGTATTTAAATCTATAGTAATTCATCACAAAGTAAATTTTAATGTGAGAGCATTTATAATCATGTTATTGATAGAAAAAAATAGCCCAAGAAAATATTTAACAGTTGCATTTCAAGCATTTCACTAAGTGAATATAAAATTTCTGAATAGTAATGGCAATCTTTCATTTTACCACAAGATGGCAGAGCTAACTTGAAGTCAGAGCTAATTTTATAGCTATATTTTCTTTTGTCAGCAGATGGCACGCCAATACAACAAATGGATATTTTTTGCTTTTTAAAAAAATTTTGGTCCAAAGTTCAAGCATTTATTGCATGATAGAATATTTTTAAAAATTTAATAGGACTTCAGAATTTCATATTAAGACATCTGACCTTTAAGTAGGTTCTATCTTCCCAATATTCAGTGGCAATGTTAGGAAAATGCTATAAACAGCAAAGAGATCTTTCATCAGATTAGTTTCCTTTTTTTTTTAATGCAATGGCTTTGTGTCCATGGAAATAATGCTATGCCAGCAAACTTTTATTTATTGATATTTCCTGAGAAATATGCAAGTACTAATAGGCAGGCATTTAGTCCCAGAAGTGATCAGTATGTGGCTAATGTATGGCTTTCCCTTATCATATTCTTCCACATTTGCTGCAGGTAATCTAGACAGTGTCCTGAAAAGCCTTGCTTGAGTTTTCTTGAGATCATAATCATTTCAGTAATTCAATATATAAACATTTTTTAAGCACTCACCACATGCCAGACACAATTAAAAGTGCTGGGAATACAAGTACAATAAAAAAAAAAATCCTGCTTGCAAAGAGTTTGCTTCTAGCTAGAAAACTTGGGCCATTGACCAATTAGGTTAAGTGAAGAAATTATATATCTCTAAGAATGGCAATCGTTTTAAAACGTGCCTGTGATTTCCTTTGCTAAAGTTTTATATCAATGATCCTGTATAGCATAAAGTGATTTGGGATTTATAGGATCCCAGAAGCTTGAGAGTTTCCAGAGATCATTTAGTTCAACCTCCTCTTTTATAGAGGCAGCTAAGTGGCACAGTAGATGGGACACTGGACCTGAAGTCAGGAAGTTGCAAGTTAACATTTGGACTCACACACAAATCACTTAACCTGTCTACCTCAGTTTCCTCAATTGTAAAATGAAGATTATAATAACATCTATCTTCCAGGGTTGTGGGGATCAAATGAAATAATATTTGTAAAGTACCTAGCCCAGTACATAGCAGATTGTAGTCACTTTAATAAATGCTTGTTTCCTTCCTTAGAGATGAGGAAACTGGTTTAGAAGAATGACTTTTCTAAGGTCACATAGGCAAGTAGCAGAATGAAGTTTCTGACTCAGGTTCTCCAATTCCAAATCCAATACTCTTTCCACTACCCCCAGGCAAGTTATGATTGTAGAGTATAATGCTCTGAAAAATACTACTGAGCTGGACAAAATTTTAAGTCTTAAAAGACCAATAACTGTCTCTTTCCTCATTTTTAGCAGAATGTGTAGAACATTTAAGTCTATAATGGACAAATTAAAGGCTGGCTAGGGACATGGAAGCCATGAACAGACACCTGGATGTGCTAATTCCAAGCACAATTCAGGGTGAGTTAGAAAAATGTAGCTTCCTCATTTGATGAGAAAACCACTCTAATTAAAAAGTGAAAGTAAGTGAGAAAGGTGTCTGAATTTACAGAATTTACATGTGCCTGAATTTAATTATGTATTAATCTGTTTACATGATATTTATGGGAATACTTGTTAGTTTATAAAATTATGTTAAAATTTTTATTAAAAATAATTTAACTGAAATCATGTTCTATATTTTTATACCATTCAGCCAAGTAGGTGAGAAGCCTCCGAGGCCACAGTGCAGGCAGCACTTGCACCACCTGGTGGCCACTTATTCTAATTACAGCAAAGTTCTTTAGAGAAAAATAAAGTTTCATGGATGTAACTGAGAATTCAAACCTATAAAGTGTTAGAAAATTCATTTGTCACATTATGAATGCATTGCTTATATTGTGAGATAGCTGTTTACAGATGCTGCAGACCAAAATGCCTAGCTTTTAGCCAAATATTTGGTACTTCTTACAAGATATTCTCCTGAATGAGATGGAGAAATGTGATTTTTATATTATGGTTAGATGGAGTTTGAATCAGTTGAATTACTGACTGAATGAAATGCTTTTATTATTTAGTATGTGCTGAGCCCTGAGGGGTACAAATGCAAAACTGAAAGTTCCTTTTTGTTCACTCAAGGGCAGTGTTGACCAAAGAAGAATACTTTTGTATGGAAAGTCACAGAAATGGTGAATAGAGTCACAGGACATTTAATGGACACACCCTTTCTAAAAGCAAAAATAGTATTGATTTTATTACAAATCCCAAGATAAGAGAGGGAGGTGGAGGTAGAAGGATGATAGGTTAGTTCTGCACACATGGAAATAGGACAAATGGCAAAAAGGTAGAACTGTCTAGATAGAAAGATCAACTAGTTCTAGAGCTGGAGCTGGCTAGTTACAGTCTTTGGCCATTTGAGTTTGTGCACACTGAGTTACTAATTAGGACAGCTTGGCTCTAGTAGGGGCATTTCAAAGTAGACAGGATTAAATCCTCAACTTAATCCAATTTTCTGAACGTCCTGTGGTATAGAGGATACTGAAACAAGGAATATGCCATGAATGCAATCACATAGATAACTAGAAGCAAATTACTGGATTAATTTCAACCTGGAAAGTGGTCTCAGGTAGAACATTTGAGGCAACTTACATTGGCTCTGTCCGTAGCTGAAGTTGTCCTCCACCCTTCCCTAGGAATGTATTGGACACCTTCTGATCTGAGGGGCTCATCTTCCCCAAGAGCTTCATTTTAATATCATCCATGGGATTTTCTTGGCACAGATCTTGGAGTAGTTTGTCACTTCTTTCACTCATGAATCACCTTTTGTCAGAATTCTCTACTATAGACCTGCACAACCTGGCAGTAGGTAGGGGCCAAAATTAAAATAGGCTAAACTTCTTCAGGCAACAGACAGGTTAGACTAGTGACAGACTGACAATGGTTGGTTGCCTTGTGTCACGGGACAAACAGGAGAGAGTATACAATGGCAACTCTACATTTTTCATGGGCCACCTGAAAACCTTTGGCAAGCCACAAGCAGCCCCTGGGTCGTATGTTGTGCAGGCCTGGCATAGAGGTTTGACAAAAATCAGAACTGTTCAATAGGATGATTCATGAGCTAACAGTGTAAAGAAAGGATCGGAAAAGGGTGAGACTAGAGAGTCCAAGAGACCAGTATAATTGGTTAGATAAGTTAGTTGTTAAGTCACCTAAATTGAAATAGACTGTGCAACTTAAGAAGTAAATATTCTTAGGAAGTAAAACTTCAGCAATTAATTGTTATTGTAAAAGGGAATTTGCACAGGAGAGATTCGTTGTTGAACTAGAATGTGACTGTAAATAAGAGAAGGTGGATTTAAACAAGAGTAAAGTGAAGCATGGAATCAGGGTGTAACAAGAAAGGTGTGGTTTGAGGTTGGTTCACTGCAGGGGAAAAAAACTGCAAGATAAAAGGTTTAAGTAGAGATAAGAGGAAAATGGATAAAACTTTAAAAAAAGGTTTGCATTGACTATGTGAATAGAAGATAACCTTGAAGTCAAGGGTTTCGAGTTTTGGAAAGAGAGATTGGAGAAGGTTTTTTGGAGAAGTGCCTCAGCAATTTCAGATAGAAAATGTTCTAATGTTTTAAAATTTACCAATTGGAAACCATAGAAATAAAATTTTTAGCATAGAATTATTTGAGTATAACATACTAGAATTTCATCCCTGGAAGGACCATTGGAAGTGTGTCCCATTTTAGAGGCTCATAGACTCCAGAAAGAGGAGGACTGGAAGGAGAGACTGCCACCATAAATCTTTGAAAGTGAGCCAGCTGACAACAGTGAGCTCTATAATTTGAGGTGCTGGCAGCTAATGGCCCTTGGGAAGATTAGATGTTGATTGTTACCATTTGTGATTGTAAATTCCAATTTGATTTGATTGGTTTGTCCTTAAATTAAATTATAATGTGGTCTCATTTGGAGTGAGATGTGTTCTACTAGGATAATTGTAGTAAATCAGAACTTAATGCAAAATACATTTGATATTGCTTGGAAACTGCATGGATCAGGGAAAACCTGAGTTTGAATTTGGTCTTGGAAACTTACCAGCTGTGTGACCCTGAGCAAGTCCCTTCACCTATGTCTGCCTCCGTTTCCTCATTTCTTAAATGGTATAATAATAGCACCTACTGATGGGGTTGGGATCTGGGCCCCAGAAAGGAAAAACCCTGGACTTTCCTGCTTGGGCCAAATCTCTGGTGGTCCCCTGAAGCTATAATCCCATCAACTGGCCTTTCATTGTGGCTACACCCAATCACCCCTCCGTTGTCTTGCCTCCCTATGGCCCCAGACCACTTCCCACCCTTGGTAATTCTATTACCTCATGGACTACTTGGCCACTCCAAGATCCCTCCCACAATCTTTCTGTATATAAAGTCCATCTTATCTCCATTAAGATGCTCTGATTCTTACAATCTAGCCAATAACCCAGAGATGTTCAGATTCCTTAAGAGTCTAGCTAACATGGAGAATCTTCAATAAACCTTGTTTTTGGCTGCAAGAAGGCTTGGGTCAAATTCTTTCGGGTAGGACCCAGGTGTCGTGATTTTGGGATTCCAGGACCCCTAACCTCTAGACTACATCGCTACCTCCCAGGATTGTTTTGAGGATCAAATGATATAGTAATCATGAAATGCTTAGTCCAGTGCCTAGCACATGGTAATCGCTATAGAAATGTTAACCATTCTTATTTTTATTAAATGTAATTACTCTATACTGGTTTTTAAATGCAGTTGGCATAGAACAGCCAATTGATAGAGGGTGATTTTCTATAGAAGAGAATTGTGAAATGCATTTAACTAGATTGATGCTGCAAACCTCTTAGGTTGTCTTTATCTATGAGGTCCCAGGAGACTTTCTATTTGAGCAGGGTCATAAGATCTTATTAGCTCTGAGAGAAGCTGCTGGCAACAGATTAAGAAGTTGTGAAGAACTTACAAGTTTGCTCATAAAGAGTATGTTTATATGATTGGGTTTTTTTAACCATTTCTTAAGGAAATTATAAAACCATACTTGTTAATAAATGTTATGTATTGAAGTCATAGCTTTGAACAATAGACATTCATTTTAAAGCTTTTACTTTGCCTTTGGGGTTTTTGAATCAACTATCATGTATTTGCTGTGTATGTGAAACTCCAGAATATGGTTACTCTCAATTTCTAAATGATTGATTTCTGTACCAGGATGGAGTTAGCCTAGAAAGGATAAATAAGATAAGGCCTATATGTGCTTCTATGTCCTTACCTGTGCTTATTGCAATATGAGGAAAACAAACAAACAAACAATAATAGCCTAACCCTAAGCTGTGATTACCAAAATTTTGCTATTTGAAGTAAAATTTCTTGGGATCATAATTTAATGTTGCTCCAAGTTTTGCTTTCAGGTATGATTATTTGAATTATCATTAAGCTAATAGACCACCATTCCAAGGAAAATGCCATGTGCATGTACGGTCTGAGAACTGTCACAGGTAGATATCTGAGCCTGGGAAAGTTGAAGGGATGACCATGTGTAAGTGAAAATAGCATCCTCTTGACTCAGTTTCTCCATTGTGCTGTTTCTTTTCTGATTAGGACATTTTCCTACATGGTTAATTCTGAGCCTGGTTATGATACCCTATGAATAATATGGAATTTTGCTGTTATGCTTGGCTGTTAACTATGACTGGAAGCAAACAGAGCTATAGGAGGTTTTCCCCTCTGTCATGCTTATGTTGGGTCAGTCTGTGTTCTTGATGGGATACTCTTGATATTGTTATATCACAACCCTCCATTTTCCTTTCACAGCAAATTTCCATAATCAAGGCAGATGACCAGTAGAAGTTTTTGTCGTTGTAAGCCAAAATTGAGGATAATATCTATCCTCAAAAGAGGGGGAATAAGATAAAGATGTAAAACTTACAAATGAAGTGTGGTAAACTTTGAAAAAGGAACAAAATTAGATTTTTTTTAAGAACTAACAACTCTCTCTCTCTCTCTCTCTCTCTCTATCTCTCTCTCTTTCTCTCTCTTTCAATCTCAGCTATCCAAGCTTTGCATGCATTCTAGTGGTAAATTCTAAAAGTTTGTTGAAGGATTTTACAAGTAAAATTGCATTAATAATTTAAAGAAATTTTAAAATCATGTTCTTTTCCTGTTTTGAAGACTTTTCCTGATAATATTAAGAGATAGAAGGGCTTATTTTCCAAGGTCTTCATAGATCCTTTATAAGATTCTTCCTTCAGCCTGCTGATGGTATTGTCCATATCAGGTACAAGGTTCAGGTAAGAATAGTAAGAGCAAGTAGCATGTAAAAACTGTAATTCTCTGAACTTTTAAATGAATAATGGGTCTCTAATTTGATGTTCTACCATTCTGTTGTTAATAAGATTAGCTCCATAAGATTTGTACTGTTTTTTACCACATTAACTAGTTACGGGAATACAAAATTTAGGAGATTAAACTAAATTGTACTGTCTTTTTACTAGCAGATTTTAGCAGTATTAAATATGGAATCTTTGCAAGTGATCTGAAACCAGAGTGGATCAACTAGGAGGAGAACCTTCCTGAGTTGCCCTGAGAATGAGACCTATTCCAGAATTTTCAAGGGAAGACTTTTTCAGGTACCAGATGACCACTTGAGACAGCTGGAACTCAAAATGTAGTTTCTGATTACATGAACTTAAGGTGAGGGTTACCAGGAACAAGGAGACTTAGTTTTATTTAATATTGATTATCATTATTGTATTATTTTGGCTTCACTATTTCATGGTGTTTATGTTTGTCTGGAAGAAGGATATGCTCAAATTCCTTTTATTTATTGTTTAAGAATCAGGACCATTTCTTCTACAACTTTTGGTCAACTGAAAGCCTGTCTTCTGTTTACATTAACCTCACCTGACCAAAACTTGATTTATAGAAAAATAACATTAACTATTTGACATCCCTCAGGTAGAAAGCAAAGGGAAGTTTGAGCTTACTAAAGGATTTGGTTATTTTTCAACTGCTTTAGCTAACTGGTGATATGTAAATCTCCCTTTTTATCAATCAATTGCGAACCCATCACATTGATAGTTTAATTTGCATCCTGATTTAGTTTAAATAGAGTCTGTTTAACAAGGTTTGTCTGTTTAAGGGATGTATGAGATTATGACTCATCTTAACTAAGTTTGTTCAACTTCTCTGACATTGAAAGGAGCATGGGATTATGACTTTTTATGATACTTATGGCCATAGTGCACTTGTTTCCTGGTGTAGATTTGTCTTTAGACTTACAGCAGCATTTCGTGTCCTTCTCAGGATGGCTGACTTCTGCCACCACTTTTGGATCCCTGACTATTCTGTGATTGTCAAAACCCTGGAAACCCTTACCTCCAAGAGAATTCCTGACCACCTCCTGCACCTTTTCAAACTAGACCATTGTCTCTGACTCCTACAATACCATTACCCCTACCCCTACCTTAACCACTTATTAGAATATGATCCATGGCCCCTATTTTGTCAAGATATTGTACTTATATTGTGCCGGTGGTGCCGTGCACTCTCCTTCTAACAGGAGCAGGCTACCAAGGTCATACTTACCAGTCTTCGGAGCCCACCCAGATAAACACAGAGACGAGCCGATCAGGAGGTGCAAACACTCGAACTTTATTCAGAGGCCACAACAGCAAGGCCAAGCAGGAAAGCAAGAGCAATAGACAGCGAGCTCCGACCCCTACCGCCCCTATATACCTTCCTAGCCCCTCCTCCTCAGCCCGCCTACCAGTGAATGATTGTAGGATCAGATACTGGAAGGAGATGTCTGGGGTTAGCGCTGCACCTAGGGAGAGGACTAGACAAAGGGAGCTCGTTCTCTGCCGTCCCACTCCCACGTGGCACAGCCCCCTGCCTCAGGAGCACATGCTCCGGCTACTTCCCCATATCCTGTTCCTACCCCAGTTCACCACAACTCCACATGGCACAGCCCCCTGCCTGGGGAGCGTGAGCTCCGGTTACTTCCTAATATCTTGTGTCTGCCCCATCTTGCCACAACCCTCACGTGGCAGTAGCCAACATCAGACAATCCCTCACATTATATAGCACAAAAAAGGAGGGATTTGTGGATCCAGAGCTGCTCTATTTTGAGAATCACTCCATTTGTTCACACATATATGTCTGAACTCTCCCATTAGGGATTGTAATGTAAGTAATCCCAAATAGGATGTACCATGGCATCCTGTTGTTCAGCTTCTTCTGAGAAACTGGCTTGCCCTCCTCCCCTCCAAATACTATTATGCTGAAACAGCAAACCCTGAAACTGGATAAAAGAATTATTGTACCAGATCAGCCTTGAGCCCCAGCAACAGGGACCTTAACAAATCAACTTTTACCTGTCCTCCCTACCCTGTTCCTCACTCCCTAAAACCTATGTAAATCTTGCATGCTGTTTATTTTAGGAGTCTTTGCTTCTTCAGATTAGATTCTCCTACTCGTGAACTCAATAAATCCTAGGTAGAGACCAACTAGCTGGGTGTTCTCAGCACCAACAATTTCAATGACAGCATAATACCATACTTATTAAATTTGTGGATGACATAGCTCTAGGAGGGATAGCTAACAGGTTGGATAACAAAGTCAGGATCCAAAGATTTCAGAGAGAAGAATGCTGAGCTAAATTTATCATGTGAAATTTAATAGGTTATCTATGTATTTTCACCTTTGAAGCAAGTCCAGATTGCCAGTGTTACCTATGTAAATACCTCCTGCTGTTTTCAAAAGAAAAACTGTTTAAGTACGGGATGGAGGAAGAGATGGCTAGATAACAGCTTTTGGGGAAATGATGTGACAATCATAATAAACTCAAAGCTTAGTATTAAAGAAGCTATTGCAATTTTAGACTGCATTGAGTAGCCAGAAAAAGGGAGATGATCATCCTGTTGAACTCTGTCTAAGTCAGACCACCCTTGAAATATTGTGTACTATTCTGGGTATCAGAAGCTAGGAAAAATTGAAAATGAGTGAAAATGCAGAATATATCCAGAGAAAGGCAGCCAAAATTACAAAAGGATGGAAGGCAGGACAAACAATGATCTATTAATGAAACTGAGAATCCTTTACTGAGAAGGGGAGGGGAGAGGACATAATAGATATATCCAAATATTTGAAGGACGATCATATGGAAGATGGATTTGATATGTTCTCCCTGTCCCCTGAGAGCAGAGATAGGAAGAATGAGTAGAAATCTGAGAGGTAGAATTTAGCCCAATTTACATTGAGAGAGAACATCCTAACAGCTAGTACTAACTCAAAATGGAATGAGTTGCCACTGGAGGTAGGGAAATTTTTATCACTAAAGGACTACAAATGAATGATGTGGAAGTTGTAAGATGGGATTCATTTTAAGGTTCAGTTTGGATGGCATGACCTCTGAGGTCCCTTTCAACTTCAACATTCTGTGATTCTGAGACAAATTCACTAGAAAAGCAATACTATTTAAGGTTGTGGTGATATTTGGGGAGGCCTGATTAATATCACAGAATTCACTCTACTTAAATGAGGTCCCTACAGGATGTCTCCACTATGCATCCTACTGGCAAGACAAATGAAATGAATCCTGAACTAGGCTCATTGCCTTTTTTTCCTAGCTTCATGTGCTCCTCATTCTGACAACTATTTCTGTCTTTGGCACTATCATACAATCTCTCAATCAACAATCAATTAGTATTTATTAAGCACCTACTATGTTCCATGTTAAACTTGAGAGCTCCAAATAGAAAGAATAAAACAATTCCTAATTGCAAGGAGCCTACATTCTAATGGGAAACTGTATATACAAAGCAGCCAATTACAAGGGAGGGAAAGTGATAAGAATTATAGGGGTCAGGGAAGGCTTCATACTTAAAATATTGCTTTAGCTACAATTTAAAGGAAGAGAGAAATTCTAAGGGGCATAGGTAAGGAGGGAATAAATGACATGATTAAGGGATAGTTAGGGTAAAAGCATGGAGAAAGGAGGTGGGAGGTACAGAAATAAAATCAGTTTGACTGAATTCTAGAGTATAGAAAGAGGAGTAATGTCCAATGAAGTTGGAAAAATGGGTCCAGGTCGTGCATGGCTTTAAGAGCTAAACAGAAGAGTTTATGCTTTATCCTATTGTTTATCCTTCATTTTTGAGGAGGACCAATGAAATCATGGGATGATGTCTTGATTCGGGTGACAACTGGATATAAGTGAAGCAGAATTGCACCAAGTCATCAGCCTCATTCTCTCTTCAGAATCATTGAAGTCTGGTGGCAAGACGAAAGTTATGATGACTGGTGATGGCCCAGGATGCAGTGAATGACCTTGGTGCCTTCAATGTCTGACTAAGCTCTAAGCCCCTCATAACACCTGTTTCAGCTGCCTTCATGGCCATTGAGACAAATTATTCTCAACTGTTCATTCTGCTGGGGCGAGAGGAGTCTTCATATGCTTTTAGTTAGACACCCCTCACTAATGGGTTTGAAGTTCATCTGTTGGTTACCCTCAACCTACTTTAGGCTATGTGTGGAGACAGTTTACTGGGGTGTGGCCACTGCACATGCTACAGCTCTTTGAAGGCACAGATGAGAGTTGAATGCCCAGTGAACACTAAAGGTGGGTGAGTAGTCCTTTAAAGGCTTGGCACACCAAAGGTAGCCCTCCTTGATACCTTATACACCCCTAGAAGCAATAAGAATTATCCTAGAAGCAATTGAAGCCACTGGAGTTAGTCGAATAGAAGAATCAAATAGTCAGATTTGTGCCTCAGGAAAATTACTTGGATGGAAATGTGTAGGTGAGAGACTTGGGTCAGGCAGATCAATTAGGATACTGTTGCAATAATCTATGTGAGAAGGGATAAATGCCTGAAATAAGTAATGATTGGTGGCACCATCAATAGAACTAAGGATGTTTGAAAGAGATGAGAGTTTAGGCAGAAAGTTAATTCGGTTTTAGGCTTGTTGGGTTAAAGATGTCTCTGAAAACACTCAGTTTGAAATACCTAATAGCTAATTATTGATGGGTCTGAGAATCATCCCAAGGTAGAAGGAAAAGAGAAGAGGACCTAGATAAGAGCCTTGGGAAACACTCATATTTAAGTCACTAAGAAGAGATAAGATAGGTAAGAAATGAATAAAGTAATGTTATAAAAAGCCCAGAGAGGAGAGAGTTAGAGTTAGGGTTAGGGTGAGATTCGAAGGTGAATTTTAGGGATAGGGTTAGAGTCAGAACTTTCATTTAGGCTTAAGTTTTGGTTTAGGTTTATGATTAGAGTTAGTGTGGGAGGGTTAGTGTTAAAGTAGGAGTAGGATTATTAGAGATGGTTGATTATGTCAGGGTCGGGGTTTTGGGTAGGTTTAGATTCAGCTTCAGAGTCAGATGGTTAGGCTTAGTTCGGATTTGGTATTAGTGTTAAGGTTAGAGTTATAGCTTTTATTTAGGCTTAGTGTTAGTGTCTGAAATGGGGCATGTCATGGTTAGGGTTACAGTTAGGTTCAAAGTTGGGTTAGAGTTAGCACTGAGGTTAAGGTTAGAATTAGGGTTAGGGTTAGAATTTGAATTGGATCTAGATGGCCATGGTTAGAGTTGGGGTTAGCATTAGTCTTAGTATCTTAGTTGGATGTGGATGGAAATGGTTAGTGTTGGGGTTAAGGGTTTGGTTAGGGTTAGGTTAGGGTTAGGGTTAGAGTCTTATTCAGAGTTGGAGGGTCCTGGTTAGGGTTAGTGTTAGTGTTAGAGTTAGCCTAACGATTAGCATTAGGGTTAGGGTTGGTGGCATTTAGCCTCAGAATTATGTTTAGGGTCAGGGTTAGGGTTAGGTTTTGTGTTTGGTTCAGAAGGTTAGTATTTAGAGTCTTATTTTTGCATCCACATTCATTAGAGAAAATGGTCTATAATTTTGTTTCTCTGTTTTGACTTCCCTGTTTAGGTATCAGAACCATATTTGTATCATAAAAAGAATTTAGTAAGACTCCTTAACCTATTTTCCCAAATAGTCTATATAGTATTGAAATTAATTGTTTTTTGAATGTTTGATAGAATTCACTTGTAAATCCATCTGGCCCTGGAGATTTTTTCCTAGGGAGTTCATCAATGGCTTGTTCAATTTATTTTTCTGAGATGGGGTTATTTAAGTATTTCACTTCCTCTTCTGTTGATCTGGGCAATTTATATTTTTGTAAATATGTATGCATTTCACTAAGATTGTCAAATTTCTTGGCATACAGTTGGGCAAAATAGTTCCTAATTATTGTTTTAATTTCTTCTTCCTTGGTGGTGGATTCACCTTTGATAATAGTAATTTGGTTTTCTTCTTTCTTTTTTTAAATTAAATTAACCAAACATTTATCTATTTTTTTGGTTTTTCATAAAATCAGCTCTTATTTTTATTTATGAGCTCAATAGTTTTCTTAATTTCAATTTTATTAATTTTTCCTTTGGTTTTCAATATTTCTAATTTGGTGTTTAATTGAGGATTTTTAATTTGTTCCTTTTCTAGTTTTTTTAGTTGTATGCCCAATTCATTGATCTCTTCTTTTTCTATTTTATTTATGTAAGCATTTAGAGATATAAAACTTCCCCTAAGAACTACTTTCACTAAATCTCTTAAGTTTTGGTATGTTGTCTCATTATTGTCATTCTCTTGAATGAAGTTATTGATTGTTTCTATGATTTGTTGTTTGACCCAATCATTTTTTAGGATTAGATTATTTAGTTTACAATTATTTTTAGTCTATCTTTCCGTGGCTCTTTATTATATATAATTTTTATTGCATCATGATCTGAAAAGGATGCATTTAATATTTCTGCCTTTCTGAATTGAATTGTGAGGTTTTTATGCCCTAATACATGGTCAATTTTTGAGTATGTGCCATGTACCACTGAGAAAAAAGTATACTCCTTTCTATCCCCATTCAGTTTTCTCCAGAGGTCTATCATACCCAACTTTTCTAATATTCTATTCACCTCCTTCACTTCTTTCATATTTATTTTGTGGTTTGATTTACCTAGTTCAGGGAGGGGGAGGTTGAGGTTTCCCACTAGTATAGTTTTGCTGTCTATTTCTTCCCATAACTCCCTGAACTTCTCCTTTAAGAGTTTGGATGCTATAACATTTGGTGCATATATGTTCAGCAATGATATTACTTCATTATCTACGGTGCTTTTCAGCAGGATGTAGTTTCCTTCCTTATCTCTTTTGATAAGATCTATTTTTGCTTTTGCTTTGTCTGAGATCAGGATTACTACCCCTGCTTTTTTTACTTCAACTGAAGCATAATATATTCTGCTCCAGCCTTTTACCTTTACCCTGTGTGTATCATTCTTTTTCAAATGTGTTTCCTGTAAACAACATATTGTAGGATTATGGTTTTTAATCCATTCTGCTATCTGCTTTCATTTCATGGGAGAGTTCATCCCATTCACATTCACAGTTATGATTACTATCTTTGTCTTTCTCTCCATTCCCCTCTTCCTGTTTATGCTTTTCTTTCTCCTTTTCCCTCCTCACTAGTGTTTTGCTTTTGACCACCACCTCCCTCTGTTCCTCCTCTCTTCTATTAGTACCTTCCCTTTTCTTCCCCTTTACCATTATTGCTTCTTCCTTCCCTTCTATCCCCCCTCCCTTTTCTTTCCCCTTTTCCCTCCTACTGCCTATAGGACAAGTTAGATTTCTATACCTAACTGATTATGCTATTCCTTTCTTGAGCAAAAACTGATAAGAGTAAGGTTCAAACAATGCTCATCTCCCTTCCTTCTTTCCCCCTGCTATAATAGGTTTTTGTGTCTTTTCCTGTAATGTAATTTACCCTTCTCTGCCTCCTCCTTTCTCAGTACATTTTCTTAGATCAGATTAATCCATTTACTTGGATCCATTTAACTCACTTGATTAGATTTTTTCTTATCATTACATCAAAGTCAACTTATATCCACCCCCTTTATGTATACTCCTTTAACATGGTATAATAACAATACAGTTCTCAAGAATTACAAGTGTCATCTTCCCTTGTAGGGATGTAAACAGTTTGCCCTTATTAGCAACATATTGTATCTTTTTGTCCCATTTACCTTTTTATGTCTCTCTTGTGTCTTGTATTTGAAGATCAAATTTTCTGTTGATCTCTGGTCTTTTTATCAGGAAGGTTTGGAAGTCCCTTATTTCATTGAATATCCATCTCCTCCCCTGAAAGATCATGCTCGTTTTAACTGGGTATTTGATCCTTGGTTGTAATCCAAGCTACTTTGCCTTATGGAATATCATGTTCCATGCCCTACAGTCTTTTATTGTAGAAACTGCAAGGTCTTGTGTAATCTTGACCATGGTTCCATGTTATTTAAATTGTTTCTTTATGGCTGCTTGCTGTATTGTCTCTTTGACTTGGATAATTTTGGAATTTGGCTACTATATTCCTTGGCATTTTCAATTTGGGATCTCTTTCAGGAGATGATTGGTAGATTCTTTCTATGGCTATTTTACCCTCTGGTTCTAGGACCTCAGGACAATTTTTCTTTATGATTTCCTGAAAGGTACTGTCCAGGTTTTTTTTTTTAATTGTGATTTTCAGGTAGACCAATAATTTTTAAATTGTCTCTCCTGGATCAATTTTCCAGGTCATTTGTTTTACCAATGAGGTATTTTATGTTTTCATTTATGTTTTCATTTTTTCGTTTCTGTTTGACTGATTCTTGCTGTCTCATAGAGTCATTAGCTTCCATTTGCCCAATTCTAATTTTTAACAAATTGTTTTCTTCTATTAGATTTTGTCCCTCCTTCCCCATTTGGGCAATTGTATTTTTAGGGACTTGTTTTCTTCAATGTACTTTTTTCCAGTTGGCCAATTGTATTTTTTAAGGATTCTTCAACCTCTCTCATTTGACTTTTAAAATCCTTCTTGAGCTCTTCTAAGAAGCTTTTTGGTCTACAAACCAGTTCATATTCCCTTTTGAGGTTCCAGATGTGGGTTTGTTGACAATGTTGTCCTCTTCAAAATTTCTGCCTTGATCTTCACTACTCTCATAATATGAATCTAAAGTATGTTTCTTTTTGCTCATGGTGTTTGCTTATTTTCTGGCCTTTAAAGAGACTGAGCTCTCCTGGTGGAGATCAAAGGGCACTGACCCAAACTTCCTGTGTTGGGAGCTTTGTGTCTGGTCACTGTCTTTGTGTGCTGGGGCCCCAATGTTGGCACTTGGGGGCTGTAGGGTTCTGGCAGCTTATCTGGTGTTGGGCTGGGATCAGCAACACTGGAATTCTATGGGTAGGATTGGGTAGTATGGCTCCTGAACATTGCTTGCTTTTCCTTTCCTTTTGCTTTCTTCAGCTCTTTTCAGATGGATGTTGCAGGATATTTATCCACCTGGGGCCCCTTGGAGCACTTCACAGACTTTTGCTGAGGCACTGGGAGACTGCTGTAGAATGCTGAGGCTCTTGGTGGTTTTCTGAGCTGTTTTCCACTGGTTCCCCAGCCCTAACTGATGCACTTGGAGGTTCAAATGTTGGTGTTTGCCTGCTCCACCACCTGGGTTTCAGGATCTCCTCCCGGTATTCTAAAGTGGGGCTTTCTACTAACTTGCTGGGTTCTGTACTGCTCCTCTTTCTCCAGGGCAATAGGGGCCTTTTTTGTCAATCCCTCAAGCTACTTGGGCTACTAGACTGCTGCACCCCATCTTTCTTCTGGGTCAGCTGTTCCAGGGTTTTTCCTGGGGTGATATTTTCTGGATTTTCAGAGTTTTATAGGAGAGGGTGAGAGCAACTACCTTTTTACTCTGCCATCTTGGCTCCTGGAAGCAGAAGTCTGGAACATTTAAAAATGAATGTTAAAATTTGTTTTTACATGGAACTGGGAAATAAGCTATACAGGCAATGGGGTATAGAAATCTATCCTTCCCTATAGGAAAATAGAAGGGGAAGGATATAAGAGAAGGGGGGAGTGATAGAAGGGAGGGCAGATTGGGGGATGGGGTATTCAGAATCCACACCATCTTGGGGTGGGGAGAGGGGAGAGATGGGGAGAAAATTGGAACTCAAGATCTTGTGGAAGTGAATGTTAAAAACTAAATTAGTTAAAAAAAAAACTATCACAGAAAGCGGAAGAATACTAACAACTGATCAGTAACTGTGAAAGGTCTCATATAGGAAGCACACTTGAGGTAAACCTTGAAGGGAGATAGAGATCCCAAGAGTCAGAGGTTCCTTCATGGAAATTTGGGTAGATTATTGCCCTAATATTTCCCTTTTCTATTCACCCATATCTGTAAAGAATCTGTTGTTATTTGTTTTTCATTTTAGAAGAGGATCAATAACATCATGGGGTGATGTCTTGACTCTTGCATGAATTAGATTTAACTGAGGCAAAGTTGCATAAAATCTTCAGCCCCTAATTCTCTGTTCCAGAGTCATTGAAGTCCAGTGGCCAGATAAAAGTCAAGACAACTGGTGATGGCCCAGGATGCAGTGTAGAAAATCTAGAAAGAAGTTGAAAGAAGGGTCCTCTTCCCACTCTCTCCACATAGGAGGGATTCCTGGTTCAATGAAACAGAGCAGAATATCACATGTGAAAACTTAAAGGTAAAGAGTTAATATTATTAAATTTCTAACTTTCCTTCTCAAATAACCTTAAGCTCATCATCCTCAAGGGATCTTCCAGCTCCTGCTTTTGTTTTCATACTGGAGAATGCCTCTTTTTGAAATGGAAATCATGAATCTCAACTGCAAGACTAATAGCAGACCTAATTAGAAAAGCTATTATTTTAGATTTATAATACAGGCTCTCCTGTATGAAAATTTTGACCTTTAGGTCAAAAAAAATTCCTGTTTTCCCCTCAATAAATTTCAAGGTGGATTCATACGCCTCCATATTTTTAGAAAGGTTAGACAATAGTATGCTAATTTTTAAAAGCAATGAATAATTTCTATTAAACAAAAGTCTACCTCCCTGAGCTCCACTTTTGCCAGATAAGACCTGGCATTACTCTTAAGTGAGATATTTTATAAGATGTAATTGCCCCAGACTATCACTGGGGTCACCTTGTGAGAACATAGAAGTCTTTCCCAGTTTAAAAAATCTTAGCTCTTTTCTTAGGACGGGCTGGGGAAGAATTTACTTCATTTTTTTCCCTTGATGAAGGAATTGTTCTGTCATAAGTTGAGAAGGAATTTGTCACTTATTGGAACAATGTCATTAAATCAAAAGAACTTCAGTCATGGATGATGAGTTAGAGAACTGGTTATTAAAGCCCTTCAGTAACCACAAGCCCCTTTCAAATTGTTTGTACCAAAAACCATACTTACTTGTTTCTCACTTTAATTATTTTTTTTCATACTGCTTGGCACTTCTGCAGCTAGAGAGAGATTTCAAGTCATTTTCCCCCTATAATTCCAGCTGAAGAAATAGATATCTTTCTGCTTTAGTTAAAATTTTATTTCTAATATAATATTTCCTGTGTTTGAATTCATTAAACAAATACAGTGATTGGGAGAGTATTTTTTATAAATGGTTCTCCACAAAATATTTTTCTAAATGTTTGAGACTGACCTTCAAATGTTAGTTAATGAATTCTTTTTCATTTCAATTTTATAATCATCATTTCCATTTTCATCCTATTGCCACATAGTTTACAGGTGCATATGTGAGAGTAAATGTGAACTTTTATCTTTCTATAGCTTTTGTTCCTCTTGAAGTCATGGGATTTACAGGCTTCTTGTTGTTGAAGTGTAAAGCATCTTCAAAATTAATATATCAAAAGATCTATTCTTCATCATGTCATTTGCCATAAAAAGCAAAATTACCATGAATTTGGAGAAGATATAACAGGACTTTTCTTAGTATTCTTTCATAAAAACAATAAAACTGTCAATCAATCGTAGTGAAAAGCATTTTAAGAAATAAATAATGGAAAAGTACATATTGGAATTAGGTATTACAATGCTTTATTTCCCATGATTATTTTTTATTATTGAGTTTTATCTCTTTAAGATTGATCCTAATTAAAGATGACTATATCCTAATTAAAGATGGCACACTTTAAGAATTGTGCTTGAATCTGGTTGCACTATGCTTTAAGAAAAAAAAAAAGGTTTTGTTGATCATTTTTGAAAACACTGCTGTTATTTTCCATACTCCTGGCCAAAACAAGAGTTTTCTAAAAAGTTTTTTTTCTTTGTAAAACATCCTTTGTAAAGCTTCAGGTGCCCAGTTATTAGAACTCACAGTGTCTTGAGAATCCCTGCTCAGAACACTAGTTGGCTTCAGGCTCATTTGTGTGAGATTAGTGTGCTTTCTCTGTTATGATTCCTTTCCCTACTCTGCCAGCTTTCCGTGGTATAGCTCCTCTTCCCATTAGTCTTTTCGTGCATTTATGGACTTGACAGAGGAGCCTACTTTATTTCATTAGGCTTTTGCTCATCATAGGTCTGTCTGCCGCCCATTTCAGATATTTGCTGGGGTTTATGTGGGAAGAATAGGCTTCTCTACAACTTTTCACATCACCATCTTAATCAGAAATGGCTAAGCCTGTATGTGTCAGAGTTAGGACTTAAATCCAGGTCTTCTTGACTCCAAGGCCAACTCTCTATCCACTAGGTAATATTGCTTTCATCATCTTGCAAAAATACCAATTACTTAATAAATCCTTAATAAATAATAAATTGCATTCAATTGTCTACTACCTAGTTCCATCCCTGGTGAATGTGTTTATCTTTTGCCTTCCACATTATTTTTTCATTTTATTTTTGTGTGGAGATAGAAGACATGATTTGTCAAAGTTCAATTAACTAAGTAGAATATGACAGAAATAGAAGTAAATGTTATTCTGTGGTCTGATCCTTATTTTGACCCTACAAATTTAATCATTTTGGCCAAGTCAAATTTCTTCAGGGCCCATTTGTGCATGATACTGCTCCTGGCGCTGAACAAAATCAGTTTAAATAGACGTGATTATTGTGTTCTATAATTTCTCTGTCCAAAACATTTAACTAAAATGGACTAAATTTGGACTGAATTTGGGGATTTTTGTTTATGCTTTTTTAATCAAAAACAATTAACAACAAACAACAATTAATAATAACAATAAATTAACAATATGAAGGAATTAAAGTATATAGGTTAGAGTACAAGAGATCATATTGGTGAGATACATCTATTTAGCGAGTAAAGATATAACTAAGCCAGAATTCAGAGTTGTCTGCAAGGAAGAGGAGAAAGAGTAATGCAGGTCATGTCTACACTATGAAGGTTGCCAGTTAGAAATATTGTTGACCTTGTGTTTGGATTTTATTAGTAAAGAAGCTATCATTTGGAAGCTGCTTCCTCCACATGCCAGGTAAAGAGTCCTCATCTATTCAATTCAATTCAATGTAATTAATGAAGCATTTTCTGAGTGCTTACTGACTGGTTGATTTAAGTGAGTGCCTGATATATTCTAAGCTCTGTGCCTGGCACTGGGGATACAAAAACAAACATGAAACAAAATTTTGATAGGATAGGGTGCTTATGGAGGTGGTTTTTATAGAAAAAAAATGGTGTAATAGGTCAAACACTGCTGTGTCATGTCTCCCTTGACCATGTGCAAAATACAGACACTTTACCTAGTGCTTCAATCATAGAAACTTATCAATAGCACATCTAACAGTATGTGTATCAATTCCTGAATCAGGTATTCTGCTTGCACTTTTGTTCCTACACCCTGCTTGGGTGTTCCTCTGAACTTCTGAATGCACTTCTGTGGCTAATTTAGATATGTCCTGCTCTTATTTCAGCATGTGACAGAATGAAGAATGAGTCTGTGTGACTAGACTGCTAAGATGCTTAACAGAGAATTAGGGCAAAATTTTAATATCCTGCTGGGCTTGAAGGATTTTCTTTGATCATAGAAAAGGATCTCTGGAGGCAAGCTGTTTGATTGTCCTCCTCAAACCACCACTACCGCCACCACCACCACAATAATAATAGAACTCTTTCCTTAGATTATAAGCTTCTTGAGGGCCGGAACTGTTAGTTTTTTTTTTTTTCCTTCTCTTTTTGCATCCCCAGTATGTAACATAGTGCCTCATATGTGTAATAAATGCTAATTGATTGGTTTATTTTAGTGACTTTCTGCTACATACAAGGTAAAACAAAAGTTCCTTAGTCTTTCATTCACGGGCACACCAAGATTTGATTCTGCTCCAGCACCTTATTTTTTACTTTATGTGTCTTGTTTACTTGTTATGGGTCTTTTTGTTTCAAGTGTTTCTTGTAAGCAACATATTGTTGGAATCTGGTTTCTAATACATTTTCCTCCCCACTTCCATTTTGTGGGTGAGTTCATCACTTTCACATTTATAGTTATGATTACTGTCTATGTATTTCTCCCAATCTTATTTTTTCTTGTTTTTCCTTCTCTCTCTTTTTACCCTGTCCCTCCGCAAAAGGTTGTTTTACTTTTGACAACTGCCTCCCCTAATCCACCACCCTTTTTATAACTAGTCCCTTCTCTTGTTCCTTTCCTCTCCTCCATGCCCAGTGAATGTGTTTATCTTTTGGCTTCCACTTTATTTTTTCATTTTACTTTTTTCTATTTTTACCTGTTTGTTAGTATTGATTTCTATGCCCAACTGAGTTTGTATGTTATTTCCTCTTTTAATCAATTCTGATGAGAATAAAGTACTGTAAAAGCTCTTCCTCGTGTACCTTATTTGTGTGAGGTGATTTTTCCCATTCTTCTTCTCTCTTCTCCTGCTACCGGTGCATTCCTCTTTCTTACCCCTTCATTTTTTTTTTTTTTGGAGATCATTCCATCATGGTCAATTCACACCCATGCCCTTTATCTGTGTATCCTAACTGCCCTCATAATAATAAAGTTCTTAGGAGTTATGAGTATCATCTTCCAATATAAGAATCTAAACAGTTTAACCATATTAAATCCTTTCTGATTTCTCTTTCATGTTTATGTTTTTATGCTTCTCTTGACCTGTGTGTTTGAAGATCAAAATTTCTATTCAGCTCTGGTCTTTTTATGAGGAATTCATTAAATATCCATTTTTCCCCCGGAAGAATTATACTCAGTTTTGCCAGGAAGGTAATTCTTGGTTGGAATCCTAGTTCCTTTGCCTTAAGAGTGCTGTATTCCAAGCCTTCAACTTTAAGTAGAAGCTGCTAAGTCTTAGAAGATCCTGACTTGTGCTCCATGATATCTGAATTGTTTCTTTCTGGGTGCTTGCAATATTTTCTCCTTGATCTTGGAGTTTTGGAATTTGGTTGTAATATTCCTGGGAATTTTCATTTTAGGGTCTCTTTCAGGAGATGACCAGTGGGTTTTTTTTGATTTTTATTTTACCCTTGGTAATTTTTTGAAATATGATGTTGACTCTTCTTCTTCTTCTTCTTTTTCTTCTTCTGCTTCTTCTTTTTTGGCTTTCAGATAGTTCAATAGTTCTTAAACTATCTCTCCTTGATCTGTTTTCTATGTCAGTTGTTTTTTCCAATGACATGTTTCACATTTTCTTCTATTTTTTTCATTTTTTTATGTTATTTTATTTTCTTGATGTCTCATGGAGCCACTAGCTTCCACTTTTCCAATTCTAATTTTTAAGGAATTATTTTCTTCAGTGAGCTTTTGTACTTCTTTTTTCCATTGGCCAATTCTTCTTTTAGAGGAGTTCTTTTCTTCAGTAAATTTTTGTGCCTGTTTTACCATTAGGCCAATTCTGTTTTTTTTAAGGTGTTATTTTCTTCAGTGGTGTGTGTGTGTGTGTGTGTGTGTGTGTGTGTGTGCCTCTTTTGCCAAGCTGTTGACTCTCTTTTCATAATTTTCTACATCATGAATTTTGTTGGCTCGCATTGAGTGTAAATAACAATTGGTTTTGTTTTGCCCAGAAACCCTGAGGGTCTTCCTCTTCCAGATTGATTTTCTTTTGTTGTTTGCTTGTTTAACTAGGTAAAAGAGGTTCATAAACAGAGTTCTTTTTCCTTTTCCTTTATTTTTTCCCTTCCTTTTTTCCTTCCTCTTTCTTTATTAAAATTTATTTTATTTTTAATTTGTAGAATAAAATAAGCATTTCCATAACATAGTACAATAAAAATAAATAATTGCACATGAAACTGCAAATCTACTATGCACAACTTGCAATTCCTTTCAAATATAAAACAAAATTATCATGTAAATATATTTTTTCTCTCCCCCTCTGATGGCTACCATTAGACACAAATAGATGTGTGGGCATGTGCATGTGCATGTGCATGTGAGTGTGTGTGTGTGTGTGTGTGTGTGTGTGTGTGTAATATATGTAAAATTATTCTACACATCTATTTATCAGTTCTTTCTCTGGATGCAGAAAGCATCTTTCTTCATATGTCTTTTATAGTTAATTTGGATATTTATAATAGTCAAAATGACTTATTCACTCAACGTCTTTCTTAAAACATTATTGCTATTACTGTATACAATATTCTCTTGGTTCTGTTAGTTTTGCTTTTCGTTATTTCTTGCAGATCTTTTAATGTTTTTTTTCTAAAAATCAATGAGCTTATTATTTCTCATAGCACAGTAGTACACCATCACAATTATGTACTACAACTTGTTCAGCCATTCCCCAATTGATGGGCATTTCTACAATTTACAGTTCTTTGCCACCACAAAAAGAGGGGTTCTAAATATTTTAGAACATATAGGTTCTTTTCCTTTTTCCCTAATCATCTTTGGAAATATTTCAAGTAAAATATTCTAAGTTGTACATGAAAGACAGAGTGGCTTACTGGAAAGACCCCTGGACTTGTAGGAAGATCTGGTCAGGTTCACTGACTAGACTAGAATTTAGTAGCTGTGAAACCTAAAGCCAATAATTTAATTTAACTGAGCCTCAATAACTTTGTCTGCAAATTGAAATAAGAATATATATACTGCTGGTCCATGTTATTTAGAAGAAAATACTTTAGGAGCCATAAAACCTTAGATAAGTTGAGTTGTTATTGTTTTCACAAAAATCCTGAGACCAAAGGTTATAATCAGAACTTTGTTGCTCATCTCATGATTAAGGTTTTAAGCTCCTGTTTTCTATTAAGCAACTAATTAGGTGGAGCAGTGGAGAGAGTGCTGGGCTTGGAGATAGAAGACCTCAGTGTTCAAATCTGCCCTAAAAGACACTTACATGTGCCCCTGAGCAAGTCACTTAACCTCTGTTTTCCTTAGTTTCCTTATCTGTAAAAGGGGGTAGTAATAGCACTTCTCAGAGCTGTTATGAAGATCTAATGAAACAACATAAGCAAAGTGCTTTGCAAATTATTAAATGTTATGTAAATGCTAGCAATTATTAACTATTCTGTACCTTCCCTGAAAATATGAGGGAGAGTAAGTATGTAGATTATTTGTAGATGTATTGCATTTACCATTGCAAGATACACTATCAATATTCACTCGAAAAATGAACCAATATTTCACTTTACATCTGCAAATTTCCATTGTATCCTCATCTGTCTACATGCTAATATGGACCAGTTTTATAAGGCTAGTTGTGATGATAATTTGCATGGCAGCTTAGAGATTGTTTCAGGTTTTATAGACTTTTGCCAGATGGAATCATGAATTTATTGATTTAATATTCTCAAACTTAAAACACTCCAGATGTAGATGTAATGTAATAAGGGTTTATGGCTTAGTTATGATTACTTATGATGTATTTGAATATTTTACTCCTTATAAATGGAGTTCACTTTTAGATCTTGAAATGTTGTCATAGCATGTTTTATCTCATGTTTAAATTAATTTAGATGCAAACAGTGTCTGAAAAGAAATAAGTTTTCTGTGGGGGAAGGAAGGTGGTGGGCCTGAGATGCCAAGTTGTATATTGTTGTTTGCCATGGGAAATTTTAAATAATTATTTGAACAATCTGGGCAAAAAAAAATCCATCAACAAATAGTTTTGTACTTTCAATGAATGCATAGCATTATAATAGGTGCTATAAGTATTTTTATGTTCAATAGTAAAAATTAATTTCCATTCTCAAAAGACTGTTAAATTAGGGAACAAAAAAGATAAAATCATTATTTACTCTTCCATTCATGGCAATTTCTGGTTATTCTAAAATCTCTCTCTTTCTCCATATATATATATAAATTTAATATCTTCTTTAGCTCATCATGGCTTGCTAAAATCATTTTTAAAACATTGTTTTGGGGATAGCTAGGTGACACAGGGGGTAAAGCACTGGCTCAGGAGTCAGGAGGACCTGCGTTCAAACCCAGACTCAGACTAGCTGTTTGACCCTGGGCAATTAATCCTAATTGTCTCCAAAAAAAACCAAACAAACAAAAAAAAACAACATTATTTTATTTGCTGATAGACTCTAGCAGCAATTCTTTAAGATTCTGTAGGTCTCTCTAGTAAGTTTAGCAAATGAAGAATAGATATTTGGAAAAAGAAATGAAATTCTCAAATACTCCCATGGATCTATAGTCTTACTGATATGGATGTTCCCTCCAGAGATACAGATCACAATGAATCCACACTACCCCATCCTGGGGGACTCAGCTTCTCCCATAAGTTCCCTGGAGGGGGTCCCCAGTGATCTTAAAACCTTTACATTTTTTTTTCTGACTTTGCTAGGATATCAATAGAGCATAAAGGCTGTTCACTGGTCATTCCTTGTCCTTGTCACATGACTTTTCTACTGTTGTCCAGGTCACTATTCCAAGTTTGTTGCAATGGGTCACTCAGAGTTTGAAGTGTTAAACAATCCATATCTATACTTATATCTATATCTATCTATACAACATATAGTTATATTTCTGTGTGTGTGTATGCCCAGACAGATAAAAGCAGTTCACAAATTGGTTGTGAGCATTAATATTGACTAATATCATGTATGTAATGCACTTTACAAATTTAAATAACTTCATAAATGTCAATTATTGTTGCTATTTTTATCACTCCAAGAGCTGCCTGGGATTTCCACATCACAAGTGTAGAAACACTGTTGTAGTGTCTATACTGTAGACTACACAGAATTTTAAAGAACTATACCTTTAGCATTAATTGGCCTACTTAATTTGTCAAAGACTGTGACAGAAAGATTAATTGGCTTTCCCAACAGTATACAAGAAATAAATGGCAGAGGCAGCATTCAAACCTCTGATGCCAAATCTTACATACTCTTCCTACTGTACCATTACTTTATTGACTTAGTTGATTAGTTGTAGGTAATTGTCTGGGATACTGAGAGGTTAAGTGACTTTTCCAGAATTATACATCTGGGGGCAACTAGGTGGTACAGTGAAAGAGCTCTGGCCTTGGAGTCAGGAGAACCTGAGTTCAAATCCAGCCTCAGATACTTGACATTTACTGGCTGTGTGACCCTGGGCAAGTCGTTTAACCCCCGATTGCCTAACAAAACAACAACAACAACAAAAAAAAACCAGAATTAACAGAATTATGCATCTGTTAAGTGTAACATTGGGACTTAAATTCATATCTTCCCAACTCCAGTTGCACACTCTATCTACTATAACATATTGCCTCTTTAATCTTCCTAACCAAAGGCCTAAATTATTTAGTTCCATTTTTCGACTAAGTCTTGATCTGGCAGAGAAGAAAGAAAGACAATACACATATACAGAAATAAAGAGATGAACATATGAACCAGGAACCGCCAGAGCAGAGACCAAACTATCAGTGACTAATGTGTATGAGGGCACAGTAGGGGTGGCTAGGTGGTACAGTGAATAGAGCACTGGGCTTGGAATCAGGAAGATGCATTTTTAAGAGTTCAAATCTGGCCTCAAATACTTTATTAACTGTGTGACCCTGGGCAAGTCACTTAACTCTTTTTGTCTCAGTTCATCTTTTGTAAAATGAGCTGGAAAAGAAAATGGCAAACCATTCCAGTATGCTTTGCCAAGAAAACCCCAAATGGGGCACAAAGAGTTGAACATGACTGAATACAACTGAACAACAAAAATGTGCATGAGAAATGTAACTGTTTGAGGAGGACCATCTGAAAATGAAGTGATAAAAGAAAGAGATACCACAAATCAAAGAGGTGAAAGAGAAAAGCAAGAACAAATGGCATTATAGATAAAAAGTGATAGAAGCAAAGTCACCTGCAAAGAGAATGTAAAGGAAGAAAGTTTTTTGGTTTTTTTTTTTTTTGTTGTTTTTTTGTTGTTTTTTTTTTTCAAGGACAGTATTAGAATGGAGTAATTCCAGGGCTGAAATTACTTAGTTAAAATACAACAAAGAAGTAGAAAATCATTAGATTCTTTATTTGTTCTGTTCAATAGTTCAAATGAGGTTAGGATAAGGTATAATAACAGAGACATTCAGAATGGTGACAAGAAAAGTGAAAACAAATCAAACAGGAAAAGAAAAGAAAGGAAATGGAGATGCTGAATCAAGGTCAACAGATTGCTTAAAGGCAGGAAAACTAGAGCCAATGAATCAACAAGAAACCAAAGGAGGGAGGAATGTTAACAAGTTTTTCAGGGATGAAATAGCTATGTAGATAATTACAATAAAGATATAAGGACCCAGAAAATGGGGGATGTGATGAAATGAATATTGGCAAAGCAGTGCCTGGTGTTTGTAATGGGCTGATTGCAAAGCAGATAAAAAAAGGCTTATCTTCTGTAAAGCCATTCAAGAAGACTTTAAAGTTATGAACTGGAAGCATGGGTCCAATTGCAGACAAAACCGAAGTATGAATATCATTAAGCTCAATATAAAGTAAGTAAGGAATTCAGGAATTATGACAATAATGACACACAGAGAAATTTGGTACTCAAAAGGAGATAAGATTGTATGAAATAAACTTATAAGTCCTAGTTATCTGTGATGTAAAATTGGAAAAAGAACAAGAAAAGAAGAGACAGCAGGCCCATATTACCAGCAAAGCCTGAGGCTGGTGGTGGGTTTATGATAAGAGATTAAAGAGCACTGAGGTAACAAGATCTTTATAGTATGCCAGGCTTTAGCAAGAGCAAGCAAGTCAAGATGGTTAGAATTAAATTATGCATCATAAAAGAAGATTAATTAACAGATGAATGAAGATTCAATAAAGAGAAAATACAATTTGAAACTGGGAAGAGGGAGTTAAAAAAGAGGGAAATTAAATTGGAAGTGTTGATATCAGTGCTAATATAAGAATAATATCTGCAAAGTTATTATTGGGATCTTTCTACCTGAAAAAGCAAAGTAGAAACTTCAATTTGTATACCAACATTTTCAATGCAAGAGATAAACAAAGGAGACAGAAAATGGATAACAGAATTAGAAAGAGAATCTAGGCTAAGAGAATTTATTGTTCCAGAAAGAATTTTTAAAAAGTATTTAAAATACAAGCATGCTTTGAAAAATATATAAAATAAAGAAAGGAAAAAAATTTGAATATTAAAAAACTTCATTTCTCTGGATGGTGTTTTTATTGCCTATGTAGGTGATATATATGTCCATATGATTGGGTCTAAATGTGGCTTCCAGGAAGGCAGGAAGAGATTATCTCTAGAGGATCCTTTAGTTGTCTCCAGAGGAGACTTTGATTCCTGCCTAGAAGGGAGAAGGGTATTAGGTCCACCAGGCTAGTACACTTTACTCAGAGAAAGACTACTGGACTAGAATCATATCTTTCTGTGCCTCTATACAATCACTAGTCTAGGGGAAATAATTTTTTTTTGGTTCACATTGCTTTTACTGTATGCTCTCCTTTAACGAGGAAGTAGTGTGGCCAGCTTCTCACCAAATGCCAGTTACAAAAGGACCATCACAAGAGTGGAGTCTATAAACTCATTTATCCAAGTGATAGCAAACAGAAATAAAAGAATGCAGATTAGAGAATGAATGAACATTCCCAGAAGGAGCAAGATATCTTAATTGAGAAAGAGTATCGCCCAATATCACCCAAAGACAAAGTCCCCAAAGTCTGTAGCGTAGCTAGCTGGAAATAGGGATATGCTTGAGGAACTGACTCTTCTAATGTTGGCTACTTCTCAGAGTCTTTCTCTCTTTCCAGGGACCTCTCCCTGAGGTCTTAGAACCACATGTGTCCTCTCTGGAGGCTGGAAGCCCAAAGTTCTCTCTCCTTTCAAAATGTTGGAGTGATCATTTTTTCGAACAAGGAGGAGAGTCTTATGCAAATGTCAAGGCTTGGGCACTAGGCTACATCTTTCCAATTCTCTCCATCAAATTACTTTTTAAACTTTAAAACACTATTCTAATAAATTATTATTTTGAGATAAATATATCTTGAAGCCAGGAACACTGTCTTATCTAAACTTCATTTTTCAGCATCTATATTGATGGTTAGCATATCACACGTGTTTAAGTTTTTGATGTATCACACTGCTTCAAGAACATTTTAGACAACTTAATTTCTCTCTCTCTCTCTCTCTCTCTCCCCCTCTTTGCAAAAATAGGAGTCATATTCAGGGGCCTAGAGTGGGAGAGAAACTTCCCACCCTCTGAGTGCTTACTTGTCCAGGAGGATGTGAATGAGGGAGAAAATCATCTGAGAGCAAATATCAAACAGCTCTCCCGAAGCGCAATCTGCGGAGTGGAGGAGAGGAATATAACTTCTGTGGACACTAGATGGTGCTAGTGTGACAGCTTTCTCACTACTTGAAAGCTGGGGCAGAGAAAGGCTGTGATTCAAGTAACTACAGAGATTGCCAGCTGCAGAGAAAGTTCAGTGGTAGGGCAAAATTCAGGGTAAAGTGTGGAAGAACCATTTTCTCTCCTCTGCAGCTGGGAGGGTGAGGAGTGTTTTTCCCTTTAAGCTCAAAAGGGAAAATTCATTTCAAAATGCCATTGTTGTTCAGTGATTTTTCAGTTGTGTTTGACTCTGTGACCCCATTTGGGGTTTTCTTGGTAAAAATAGTGGTTTGTCATTTCCTTCTCCAGCTCATTTTACAGATGAGGAAACTGAGGCAGGGTTAAGTAACTTGTTTAAGGTCATCTAGTAAGTGTCTGAGGCCAGCTTCGAAAGATTGAGTTTTCCTAACTCCTAGTCTGCCACTCTATCCACTGTGCCACCTAGGTGCCCCAAAGGTGTCATTAGCAAATGACTTAATAAGCCTTAATTTGGGGTAGTATTTTTGTATAGCTTCTACATAGAAATATTAAAAGATTACTAATTATTTCTCAGTGACCTTGGTTTATAGGTCAAGGCATAAGTATTTTTTCAAAGATAAGCAGATACCAAATATGTAGCTATTACTGGATCTATTTTAGGAAAAAGATTTCTGCAAGCTTTGGGGGTAGGAAGGGATCTAAATAGATCTAAAACTGGAGGACACCTAAAAGGTCACATAGTCTAATCCCCTGATTTTACAGATGAGGAAACTGAGGCTTAGAGAAATTAAATGTCTTGTTGTATATATTAGAAGTCTGATTTGAACCCTTTTGCTAGGAGATAATTGGCTACCCAGTATGATTTGGTGTTAAGCATTAGGCCTCACATGGTCCCCAATACTTCCCCTTGTAGTCTATCACGGCCTCAATACCTATAATACCTGACCTGAAATGCCATGATTAGAGTTATCCTTTAGCAGTTGTATAGTAAAAAATCAGGGCAATATAGGATCATATGATTTAGTACAGCAAGGGTACTTAGAGATCATCTCTTCCAAATCCCTTATTTTATGGATGAGTAAACTGGGACTCACAAAGGTCAGAGTGCTTGCTTTAGCTAAGGTCACATGAACAGGTCATAGCAAATCAGTTTTAAATCCAGGTCCTCTGACTCCAAACTCTTTCCATGATGCCATGCCCCTTTCTTTTCCCAAGAAACCTCCATTAGGGTGACTGCAAAGTCTCTGAAAAGGAAAAGATAACACCAGTTTTTTTGTGTGTGTGTTTTTTATTTTAATCCTTTTTTAAATCTTCAATACATCAAGAATCTGATTTTCTTGGTGGGGGAATTCCTGCTTACGAAATTCTTTACACTGGTGCAGAAATTTCTGATGTGGGAGCTCCCTTTACTGTTAAAGAGCATACCCCATATATTGCTTTATAGGACAGATGCATAAGGATCAGCTGTGTTGAATGATTGGCTTATGTTCATACAGATAGTAAATGTCAGATGTGTGATTTGATCCCAGGTGTCCTTGACTCCAAGTCCAGCACTTGATATCCTTTGTCAAACCTCCTCAGATCCTAGGATGAAGAAGGATGGCATTAGTTTGTGCTTTAATAAAAATATACCTGGAATAAGGAAGGGGAAGAAACAGTAACATCTTCCTATCAGCACCACAGCAGAATCCCCAGAACAGCTGACAGTAGTGTACACATAAGCAGGGGACTGTGTACATAGATGTAAGGCTCAAGAAAAACAGAACAAAACAACTACCCTCCCCTAATTGCATCATATTTATAGGGGAGCTCTTGAGGATTCTAGCAAAAGGACTTCCAGAAGTATGAGTTATCCATTTGTCCTATGTGCTCTCCACACTTCAGTTCACTTTTCCCTGTACTTTAGATGCACTAGTGTGAGAGTATGTCACAGACTTTTAGGGAAATAGTTGTGCCAAATGTTCTTCCACATTAATAAATGCTCTTTTCTAAAAGCTCATTACATCTGGCTGACTGATTATTATTACCTAATAATCATGAGTAGAAGAACACCAATTGGGGCTCATGAGCTATAACACTAGAAAAACATCTCTAACCCTTCAAGTATACACCTAGAACTCTGAAGGGAGATGTAGTCAGTCTTTGTCTGAGAACCTGTCTGTGAGACTTGGGATAAGTTCTCCCAGTCTACATCTGCTGTATGTGGGTCAGAAAAATGGGTTCCAAAATATGCTAGAAAATCAATTAACTAATACTTGGGCCAGTTCCATTGCTTTATTACAAGACTGAAGGGGATGATACATACCCTTAAAACATCCTTCATGTGGACCATGTACACAGCTCTTTGTTAGTCCTGGTGTCTGAGGCCCTGGATCTAATAGATTCCTGGCTGCAAGAGGAATGGGTTGAGGTAATTAGGTGACACAGTGAATAAAGTGCTGGATTTGGAACCTGGAAAACCTAAGTTTGAATCTTGCCTTAGCTACTTACTATATATAAATGTTATACATTATTATTATTACCTAGGGTAGGACTAAGAGCTTGTCTTCTTCAGTAAACTACCTATTATACTCATTGATATTATAGAGTAAAAAAACCAGTGGATTGTAGTCAAGTGGACCTAGGTTCAAATCCCAGTTCTATCACTTACACTCTATATGACCTTGAGAAAGTTATTTCCATCCTCTGGTTTCTTCTCTTTAAAATGAGCATGTTGGACTAAATTACCTCTAAGGTCTTTCCTATTTCTAAGTCTATAAACCTATAAATCTATGACTTGTGAGAAGAAAAATACTAAGGGATTTCTTTAGGCTCATTATTAGTTATGTGGGAATGAAAAGAGCTATAGTTTAAAGGACTTCCAACTGAAAGAAGTATAGCAACAAACTTACACTCATAGACTCCCACCTAAAACCAGAACCTGGAAGCTTTACAGCTGTATGTCCAGTTGAATTCCCCTTTGCGGTGACGTGTGGCAACCACTAGCCAACTGGAGCCCTGTCGAAGAACTAGGTCTTTCAGAGATTATACACTACACCCACAAAACTGCATCTCACATTTATGTGGATGCCCTGTGAATAATGAAGTGGAAAGATCTCTGGGTTTCATCAGAGGTCCTGGTTCAAATCTAAGTTCAATTATTTTCTAGCATGGGTAAAGGCCTGAAGGTAGGATATGTATTGGTGTGTTCAGGAAACAGCAAATAAGCCAGTTTTATTTATTATGAATGAAAGGGAGTAGTGTGTAATAAGTCTGGAAAGGTAGGGAAGCCAGAGTAAAAGAGCTTTAGATTCTACATTTACCTTAGAAACAATAGAGAACCCCTGAAGATTCTTATGCTGGAAAGGGTGCTGTGGGTGGTGGTGATACTTGGTTGGGGAGAAGGTGGAGAAGGTCTGGAGAATCAGAGGGGAATGAAAACATGGTTGTCCTGTACACTTTCCTCAAAATGGAAGTTCTTGGAGGAACCAAACAATCAGAGGAAGGGGCCACAAGGACAGAGTGTATCTGTAGTATTAGAAAGTCGGGGGAGGAGTGAACTTCCAGGATAAAGAGGCTGCTGTGGCATAGTGAAGAGACCTTAGAGAGCCAGGAGGAGAATCTTGGAGATGAATTAGTTGCAGAATAGGGGCTTTATTGCCACTTTTAGTCCCTGCCTCCTTGGGTCCCTTGTATTTCTAGAAGATGAAAGTGTTGTTTTCTATTGACACAAATGGTGGATAAAATTCAGCGTAGATTCTGCCTATTGTCACCTACTTATCAAGCTTAACAGGTGCTTGACAAGACTCAAGTTTTTTAGCATTGTTCAGTGACACAGTTCAGATAGGTAAGCCTGCATCCATGGCAGTTGGTTCTGAGATACTTGGTTACTAATTTTCTAGTGAGGAGGCCTCCAAATTCAGTCCCTGAGAGGGGCCAGAGCTGGGGCACTTATCTTCATTCATCAAATAATGGAAGATCTGCTTCTAAACCTGAGCTCCTAGCCTGAGACAATGCTGTTTCATATTTTTTCTGTGTCTGGTAATCTCATAGCTCAAAGATGAATAAAGAGCTGATTTGTGGGTCCAATAAAGCATTTGAGGATAAACTAGATGAGGTGCCCAGATATAAAGCTGAACCTCAGGTTTGAAGACATGATTCCTTTGATGGCCTTTCTGCCAAGTATTCCAATTAGTCAGGCAAGAATATCTATCCCTGTGACTTTTATATGGAGGTGAAAGCTCCTGAAGAGCCCCAGGAATTACGTGTGTATCCCCAAAACTGTTCAGCCATAAATTTATACACACACACACACACACACACACACATATATATATATACATACACACACATATATGTATGTATGTATATGTATATATATGTGTTACATATATATATATGCGCACACATGCTTTAATTTTGAACTTAAGAACCAAAATAATGACCATTTACATTTATACAGCAAAATACAAAAAAGATGGCATACCAATGATAAATCTCTATTTTGTACAATTTACTTTTTAGTAGGAATATATTATAAAATCCACATATTATTTTCAAAACTATCCTGCTTGTTTGTTTCCTTCTGAACTTACTTCTGTTCTCTTGTGTGCATTTAAAAAAATGTTGCAATGGCCTGCTCTCTCTCTCTCTCTCTGTTTCTCTCTTCCTCCTCTTTCTCTCTCCTCTCTTTCTCTCTGTCTTTCTCTGTGTTTCTCTTTCTGTGTGTCTGTCTGTCTCTTTCTGTCTCTGTCTCTCCTTCCTCTGTCTCTGTCTCTGTCTCTGTCTCTGTCTCTGTCTCTGTCTCTCTCTCTCTCTCTCCCATCACTATTGCCAATCCTCTCTTTCTCTACCAGCCCACACTCCCTCCATTAAAACTGAATGGGGAGCAGACTTTTAACAAATAAGCGTAGTCAAGCAAAATCAATCCTTGCAGTGGCCATATCCAAAAGTACATGTCTCTTCACCTTGCGTCCATCACTTCTCTGTCAGGAGGCAAGAACATGCTTCAAGATGATTTTCATGCTGGTTCTCTGTTGATGTAGTTGGTCATTTCATCATTGCTTTGATTATAGTTCTTAAATCCTGTTTGTTTGGTTTTTTTTTACATTATCTTTGAATAACTTTCTTAATCTACTTATTTCACTTATTATCAATTCATATTACCCAGGACTCTCTGAAATTGCATCTTTCATGGATATCTATTTCTATATTAGTATTATTATGTTCCATTTCATTCTTACATTATAATTTGTTCATCACTGCCTCAATTGATGGGTGCTTTTCTCTTAGATTCTAATTCTTTTGATTACTCTCCCCCTTCCAGCTCCCCTTTTAATATCACCATCAAGATCAGGGGAGATTGGTTTGCTTGTGGCTGTACATCCCTGGTGATATCTTCCTTGTAGGATTATATTCAGTTTTATAGGGTAAGTTATTCTTGCTTGTAAGCTGACAATATAAATTTTGCCTTTTGGAATATTGTATTCATTGTTTTTGTTTTTGTTGTTGTTCTTATTAATTTATTTATTTTTAGTTTTCAAAATTCACTTCCACAAGATACTGAGTTCCAAAATTTCTCCCCATCTCATCCCTTCCCCCCAAGATGGTGTGCATTCTGAATACCTCTTCCCCTAATCTGCCTTCCACTGTAAAAGCCTTTTCTTCTCTCTTTTATGTGAGCTAATTTCCCAGTATAATCCTCTCTCACCCCTTAATTTTATTCTCCATATATCACCCCTTTATCTTCAACTCACCCTGTGCCCGGTATCTATCTATCTATCTATCTATCTATCTATCTATCTATCTATCCAAACATATAATTTTTTCCCTCCAACTACCCTAATACTAATAAAGGTCTCATGAGTTACAAATATCATCTTTCCACACAGGAATGTGAACAGTTCAACCTTAATAAGTCCCATATGATTTATCTTTCCTGTTTACCTCTTCATGCTTCTCTTGTGTCTTGTATTTTAAAGTGAAATTTTCTATTCAGCTCTGGTCTTTTCATCAAGAATGCTTGAAAGTCCTCTATTTCACTGAATGTTCATTTTTTTCCCCTGAAAGATTATACTCAGTTTTGCTGGGTAGGTGATTGTTGGTTGTGATCCTATTTCCTGTGACCTCTGGAATATTATATTCCAAGCCTTGTGATCCCTTAACGTAGAAGGTGCCAAATCTTGTGTTTTCCTGATTGTGTTTCTATAATACTTGAATTGTTTCTTTCTGGCTGCTTGCAATATTTTCTCCTTGACCTGGGAACTCTGGAATTTGGCTATAATATTCCTAGGAGTTTTCCTTTTGGGGATCTCTTTCAAGAGGTGATTGGTGGATTCTTTTTTTGTTTGTTTGTTTTTGTTTGTTTTGTTTGTTTGTTTGAATTAGTGTTGGCCTTTAAAGACAATTTAAAATCCTTGGATGTACACTTAATGAAATATACTGCACACACCTATCTATGAAGGTTATTTACAATTTGGAACCATAGTCTAGTTGCAAGAGTTCTGGATTTTCAGAATCACAAAATTAGATAATCACAGAATTTGAGATTTGGAATCTACCTCAGTGGCCATCTAGTTGAACCTGTGAATGAAAGAATCCACCCTATAACACTACCAAATACGTGGTTTTCCAGCTCTAGCTTAAAGACCTCTGAAGAGGTAGAATTCCCATCCCCTCCCACCTCCACCCTCACCCCCAATAGTCCATTCCATTTTTGGACAGCTCTAATTATTAGGAAGTTGTCCCAGACAAAACCTGTATTGACTTCTTTCTAACTTCCATCTAATATTCCTAGTTCTGCCCTGTAGAAACAAATGGTCTAGGTCTAATATCCTTCACAAATACTTGAGAATAACTGTGATGTTTCCCCCTTTTTTCCAGGCTAAACATGCCTAGTTCCTTAACTAACCCTCATGTGAAATGGACTCAGTGCCCTTCAGCAACCTGGGTGCTTTCCTGTGCATACTCTTTTTTTTTTTTAAACAGTAGTTTTCTGGTTCTAACAAATAATTGGAAACAAGGTGGGTGCCCATCCATTGGGGAAAGTTAAACAGATTATAGTGTGTATATCTAATGAAATACTATTGCATTATAAAAAAAATTATGACTATGATGAATTTAGAGACACTTGGGAAGATTTGTAAGAAATGATGCAAAGTGAAATGATAATTTTCATCACCTTCTACTAAATGCTACCTGTTTTGATCACTTGGCTTTACTTCACTTTCTTTTTTGTAAGTTTTTTTTCAATGCTTTATGTTTTTTATCACTAAAGTCATTAACAACCATACCCTTCCTACATCCCACACATCTCTACCTAGTGGACCTTCCCTTCCTTTGTAACAAGGCGTGTAGGAAGAGGAGTTAAGAAAACTTAGCTAATACATCTCCTATGTCTACAACACTCTTACAACATTCCATAATAATAACCCTCATTTCTCCAAGGAATGGAAAGGGGTGCATTTACTCATTTCTTCCCCAGGGCTAAGTGTAGCTATTCTGTTTTGTTTTATTATTCATTTTATTTATATTTTTGTAGGCCTTGCATATAGTTCTCCTGACTTCATTCTCCATTCATTTATACTAGTGCCTCATGTTTATCTAAATTCCTCATATTCAAAGTTTCTTTCTCTGTCTCTTTCTATCTCAGATCCTCCACCATTTAAGGAGTGTACCCTGGACGTTCACCTCATCATTTTCCATTTGGCTGCTCTCTTAGCCTTCAACTCTGTAACTCACACCAACTCAGATCATTTCCCATCCTCGTTTCAAGAGTTCATCATATTCTCCCCTTTTCTCCCCTCCAACTTGTCAATTTCTTTTTGTGTACTATCTTTATCCATTAGATTATGAGCTCCTTGAGAGCAGGAACTATCTTATGCTTTTTTTTAGATCCCTGGAACTTAACATAGTAGGTCTTTAATAAATGTTTATTGATTTGGACTCTGCCTCTGACCATCAATCATCTTGTTAATCTATTTCCTTTTCTTTTTTTTTGCATTCTTTTCTTTTTTTTAATTAATTTATTTTTAGTTTTCAACATTCACTTTCACAAGATTTTGAGTTCCAAATTTTCTCCCCATCGTGTCCCTCCCCCCACCCCAAGATGGCACGCATTCTGAATACCCCTTCTCCTAATCTGCCCTTCCTTCTATCTCTCCCCTCCCCTCTATTTCTCCCCTCCCCTTCTCTTATTACCTTCCCCTTAAATTTTCCTGTAGGGCAGGATAGATTTGTATACCCCATTTCATATATATCTTATTTTCAAGTTGCATGTGAAAACAATTTTTTTAACATGTGTTTTTAAAACTTTGGGTTCCAAATTTTCTCCATTCCTCCCTCCCCACCCACCCCCACTGAGAAGGCAAGCAACTCAATACAGGTTATTCATGTGTAGTCATGCAAAACACTTCCATAGTAGTCATGTTGTGAAAAACTAAGTATATTTCCCTTAATCCTATCCTACCCCCCATTTATTCTATTCTCTCTTTTGACCCTGTCCCTCCTTAGAAGTGCTTGCTTCTGATTACCCCCTCCCCCAATCTGCCCTCCCCTCTATCATCCTTTTGCTCTCTTGTCCCCTCCCCCCCCAATTTTCTTGAGGGTAAGATGGATTTCCATACCCAATTGAATATGTATATTATTCTCTCCTTAAGCCAAATCCAATAAGAATAAGATTCACTCATTCCCCTTCACCTTCCCCCATTTCCCCTCCACTGTAAAAGCCTCTTGTCTGTTTTATGTGAGATAATTTACTCCATTCTACCTCTCCCTTTCTCCTTCTCTCTGTATAATCCTCTCTCACCCCTTAATTTTATTCTCCAGATGTCTTCCCTTCATCTTCAACTCACCTGTGCCCTCTCTTTATCTATCTATCTATCTATCTATCTATCTATCTATCTATCTATCTATCTATCTATCTATCTATCTATATATCTATCTATATATCTATCTATTTCTCTATCTATATACATACATATAATTTTTCCCTACTCTAATACTGTCAAAGGACTCATGAGTTACAAATATCATCTTTCCATGCAGAATG
This sequence comes from Vombatus ursinus, assembly GCF_900497805.2. Classification (NCBI taxonomy): domain Eukaryota; kingdom Metazoa; phylum Chordata; class Mammalia; order Diprotodontia; family Vombatidae; genus Vombatus; species Vombatus ursinus. The sequence goes on along the minus strand of NW_020954562.1, from coordinate 25,097,728 downwards.
CAAACAGTTCAACTTTAATAAGTCTCTTATGATTTCTCTTTCCTGTTTACCTCTTCATGTTTCTCTTGAGTCTTGTATCTGAAAGTCAAAGTTTCTATTCACCTCTGGTCTTTTCATCAAGAATGCTTGAAAGTCCTCTATTTCACAGAATTTCTATTTTTTTCCTTGAAGGATTATGCTCATTTTTGCTGGGTAGGTGATTCTTGGTTGTAATCCTATCTCCTTTGCCCTCCAGAATATTAAATTCCAAGGCCTGTGGTTCCTTAATGTAGAAGCTGCTAAATCTTATGTTATCCTGATTGTGTTTCCAAAATACTTAAATTGTTTCTTTCTGGCTGCTTGCAATATTTTCTCCTTGACCTGGGAACTCTGGAATTTGGCTACAATATTCCTAGGAGTTTTCCTTTGGGGATCTCTTTCAGGAGGTGATCAGTGGATTCTTTCCATTTCTATTTTACTCTCTGGTTCTAAAATATCAGGGCAGTTTTCCTTGATAATTTCTTGGAAGATGATGTCTAGGCTCTTTTTTTGATCGTGGCTCTCAGATAGTCTAATAATTTTTAAATTCTCTCTCCTGGACTTATTTTCCAGGTCAGTTGTTTTTCCAATGAGATATTTCACATTGTTTTTTATTTTTTAATTTTTTTTAGTTTTGTTTTACAAGGTCTTGATTTCTCATAAAGTCACTACCTTCCATTTGCTCCATTATAATTTTTAAGGAAGTTTTTTCTTTAGTGAGCTTTTGAACTTCCTTTTCCATTTGGCCAATTCTGCTTTTAAAGGCATTCTTCTCTTCATTGGCTTTTTGGACCTCTTTTGCCATTTGGTCTATTCTATTTTTTAAGGTGATATTTTCTTCAATTTTTTTTTAGGTCTCCTTTAGTAAACTGTTGACTTGTTTTTCATGATTTTCTTGCATCAGTTTCATTTCTCTTCCCAGTTTTTCCTCTACTTCTTTTACTTGCTTTTCAAAATCCTTTTTGAGCCCTTCCATGGCCTGGGACCAATTCATATTTTTCTTGGAGGTTTTGGATGTAGGAACTTTGATTTTGTTGTCTTCTTTTGGTTGTTTGTTTTGATCTTCTTTGTGACCAAAGAAAGATTCTATGGTCTGAATTTTTTTGTGAGACTTGCTCACGATCCCAGCCAATTACTTGAGTTATAAACTCTTTGTTAAGATAGGGGTCTTTCAGTGTGGAGAATGTACTGTCCAAAGCTTTGGGGGTTTTGTGCAGTTGTTTTCACAGATACTTTTAGGGACCTGTAAATTTTCAGTTCTTCCAAGGTGATATGATCAAGGGCAAGGTGTTTACTCCTTTCATGGCCTGTGCTCTGGTCTATGACTGGCCACAAGCACTCTTTTCTGCCTTGGAGCTGTGAGGAGGATTCCCTCTTTACTACCACTACAAGCTCCACCATGCCATTGCTTCTCCTTGCCCCTGCACTACCACCCAGCACTGCGACCCAAATTCAAGCACAGGCAAAGCAAGAGATTTTTGCCTCAGCACTAGCAAAGAGATTCCTGCAATCCCCTCTCTGATCAGGCACTCAATTCCCCCTCAGTTTGTGGGCTGAGAGCTCTGAAAGCAGGAGCTGCCCCAAATCTTCACCGGGATTGGGACTAAGCTTCTCTCTCACAGAGGTCATGGACTTTTCCTACTGACCTTCTAAGTTGTCTTTGGCACTTGTCAGTTGAGAAGTCAGGAAACCACCATAGCTGCCTGTGATTCAGTGCACTGAGGCCTGCTCCAAGTTCACTGAGGCCTGATCTTTTTCTGCTTGCCCAAGATGAACAGCATTCCTTTCCCAGCCTGACATAATAGAACTTTCAAATCAACCATCTAGGTTGTCTTGGGTTGGAAATTTGTTTCATTCTGTCTTATTGTAGGTTCTGCTGCTCTAGAGTTTCTTTAGAACCATTTTTTACAGGTATTTGTAGGGGTTTGGGGCAGAGTTCAAGCACGTCACTGCTTTTACTCTGCCATCTTGGCTCCTCCCCTCTGGAATATTGTATTCCAAGATCTATTCTTATTTATGTTAGAAACTTCCAGGTCTTATATGATCTTGACTCTAATTACTTGGTATTTGAACTGCATCTTTCTGGATGCTTGCAGTTTTATTTATTTATTTATTTTTCCTATGATGTGGGAGGTCTGGATTTTGCCTATGATATTCTTGTGGCTTTTTCTTTAAAAGTTTCTTTCAGGATATGATCAAGAGAATCTATCTTCACTGTTTTCTGTCATATTAATAGATCTAGATAGTTTTAATTTCTGATTTTTTGAAATATAATGTCTAGCTTTATTTTAGTCATTTTTTTCAGAGATTCCAATGATTTTAAAACTATCTTTCCTTGACCTATTCCTAAATCACTTAAAATATATCAAATATATTATATTCTTTTATACTTCTGTTTTTTTAATTTTTGTTTTAATATTTCTTGTTAACTCATGAATTAGTTTTTTTGTTGTTGTTTTAGTTTTTCCTAATTTGTAAGGTATCTGTTACTTTAGTAAATATTATCACTTTCTTTTCTAAGTTGGAGCTAGGACCCTACCAGATGCTTTTATTTCATTTTAATTTCTTTTTTTAATTTCTTCTAGGTAGTCTTTATTGAAAACTCTTTTTTAAAAAATTCATTTGAGTCTCTGCTTGCAGTTGTCATAGAGTTATAGAGTTACTCTTTCCTTGGGGGAATCACTAGATCTCTAACTGTTTACACTGGTTTGTGCCTTTCTTTGCTTTATTCAACTTTCCAGCTTTAGTTTTTGGACTGGGATCTTTTGCCAGGGTCAGGTTCTGGCTCCATGCTATGCAGCTTCCAAGGTTGCCCTGGTTTTGTTTACTCTAGGGCTTTCTTGGAAAGTCCTCCACTGTAGGTGCCTCTAGACATAAAGCCATATAGGCTACATGAATCTCTGGTCCATCTCTGGTCCTTCTTAAAGGCTACTAACATGTAACAGTAACAGTAACAGTAACTGATACTGGTTTTGCTGGCTATTTCCTATTGTTTGTGGATTTTGCTGACTTTTTGTGCAGATCTAGGGAATAAGAAGTAGCTTTAATTTCTAATTAGATTTCTTTATTGTTATCTAGTCTGGTGCAAATTTCTTTTCTTTATAGGAGTAAGTAAATGAGGTCTGGGCAGTCTGCTTCTGAATAAGAAGCCATTTAGCTGGAAGTCACCAATAAACTACATACACAGCTGGTGATATCTGACACCTTCTGAGATTGCCTCTTTAGAATCTCCATGATATTTGGTGGTAGCATAGGTAAGAATGGAGGATTGAATTGCATCTATACATGTTTAAGAATTAAATTTTGAAGCAACCAATACAGACTTCAAATTTAAATATATATGTACATGTACATACATATGTGTGTGTGTATATATATATATATATATATATATAGTATGTTATCTATAAGAACCTTCTGGGTGGAGCCTAGTGCATGTTGCATATTTTATTTTATTTTATTTTATTTTTATTTTGAAACTTTCTTTATTTTCATTGTTTTTTTGTTTAGGTTTTCTTTTTTTAATTTAATTTTTTTATTAATTTTTTTGATTTATCCATAATCACTTCCATATGCTTTTCAGTTTAAAATTTTTCTCCCCCTTCCTCCCCACCACCCTCCCCAAGACAGCACACAATCTGATATAGGCTATACATTTATATTCATATTAAACATCTTTTCACATTAGTGATGTTGTAAGTAGAAATTAAAATCAATAGGAGGAACCATCAGAAAGAGGAAACAAAACTCAACAGAAGAGAAAAAAAATAACAATTCAGCTTCTATAGCTCTTTCTACAGGTGTGGATAGCATTTCCCATCACAATGCCTCTGGAGACGTCTTAGAACCTTGTATTGCCAGGAAGGGTTGAGTTTATGAATATTAGTCATCACACAATGTGGCTGTTATTGTGTACAACATTCTCTTGGTTCTGCTCACTTCAGTCAGCATCAGACCATACAAGTCTTTCCAGGTTTTTCTGAAGTCAGTGTGCTCATCATTTCTTATAGCACAATAGTATTCCATCACATTCATATACCACAACTTGCTCAGCCATTCCATAATTGATGGGCATCCTCTCAATTTCCAATTCTTTGCCACCACAAAAAGAGCTGCTATGAATATTTTTGTACATGTAGGTCCTTTTCCCATTTGTGTGATCTCTTTGGGATGTAGCCCTAGAAGTGCTTTTGCTGGGTCAAAGGGTATGCACATTTTTATAGCCCTTTGGGCATAGTTCCAAATTGCTCTCCAAAATGGTTGGATCATTTTACAACTCCACCAACAATGCATTAGTGTTCCAATTTTCCCACTTCTTCTCCAACATTTATCATTTTCCTGTTTTGTCATGTTGGCCATTCTGATAGGTTTGATGTGGTACCTCAGAGTTGTTTTGATTTGCATTTCTCTAATCAATAGTGATTTAGAGCATTTTTTCATATGACCATAGATGGTTTTAATTTCTTCATCTGAAAACTGTCTGTTCATATCCTTTGACCACTTATCAATTGGGAAATGGCTTGTATTCTTATAAATTTGACTTAATACTCTACGTATTTTAGAAATGAGGCCCTTATCAGAGAGACTGGTTGTAAAAATTCTTTCCCAATTTTCTACCTTCCTTCTAACCTTAGTTGCATTGGCTTTGTATGTGCAAAACCTTTTCAATTTAATGTAATCAAAATTATCTATTTTGCTTTTTGTCATGTTCTCTATCTCCTATTTGGTCATGAATTCTTATGTTCTCCATAGGTCTGACAGGTAAACTATTCCTTGCTCTCTCAGTTTGCTTATAGTATCAGCCTTTATATCTAAATCATATACCCATTTTGACTTTATTTTGGTATATGGTGTGAGATTTTTATCTATGCCTAGTTTCTGCCATACTCTTTTCCAGTTTTCCCAGTAGTTTTTTTCAAAGAATGGGTTCTTATTCCAGAAACTGGGGTCTGTGGGTTTATCAAATAATATATTACTATAGTCATTGACTACTGTGTCTTGCATACTTAACTTATTCCACTGATCCACCACTCTATTTCTTAGCCTGTACCAAGCAGTTTTGATGATTGCTGCTTTATAATACAATTTAAGATTTGGAATGGCTAGGCCACCTTCCCCTGAATTTCTTTTCATTAGTTCTCTTGATATTCTGGACCTTTTGTTCTTTCAAATGAATCTTGTTATTATTTTTTCTGACTCTATAAAATAATTTTTTGGTATTTTCATTGGTATGGCACTGAATAAGTAAATTAGCTTAGGTAGAATTGTCATTTTTATTATATTAGCTCAGCCTACCCACGAGCAACTGATGTTTTTCCAATTATTTAGATCTGATTTTATGTGCATGAAAAGTGTTTTGTAATTGTGTTCATAGAGATCCTGGGTTTGTTTTGGGAGGTAGACTCCTAAATATTTTATAACATCTACAGTAAGTTTAAATGGAATTTCTCTTTGTATCTCTTGCTGTTGGGCTTTGTTGGTAATATATAGAAATGCCTATGATTTACGTGGGTTTATTTTATAGCCTGCAACTTTGTTGAAGTTGTTTATTATTTCAAGTACTTTTTTACTTGATTCTCTGGGATTCTTTAAGTATGACATCATGTCATCTGCAAAGTGTGATAGCTTTGTTTCTTCCTTGCCTATTCTAATGCCTTCAACGTCTTTTTTTTCTCTTATTGCTAAAGCTAACATTTCCAGTATGATGTTGAATAACAGTGGTGATAATGGACATCCTTGTTTCACCCCGATCTTATTGGAAATGCTTCTAGCTTGTCCCCATTACATATTATGCTTACTGAAGGTTTTAGATAGGTGCTATTTATTATTTTAAGGAAGACTCCATTTATACCTATGCTCTCTAGTGTTTTTAATAGGAATGGGTGTTGTATTTTGTCAAAAGCTTTTTCTGCATCTATTGAGATGATCATGTGGTTTCTTTTAGTTTTGGTGTTGATATGATGGATTATGCTGATAGTTTTCCTTATATAACCTAAGAACTGCTTTCACTGCAGTTGTCTCACTATTGTCATTCTCTTGAATGAAGCTATTGATCGTTTCTATGATTTGTTGTTTGACCCAATCATTTTTTAGGATTGGATTACTTAGTTTACAATTATTTTTAGTCTATCTAAATCACTATTGATTAGAGAAATGCAAATCAAAACCACCCCTGCATTCCTGGTATAAATCCTACCTGGTCATAGTGTATTATTCGTGTGATAAGTTGCTGTAATCTATTTGCTAATATTTTGTTTAAAATTTTTACATCTATATTCATTAGAGAAATTGGTCTATAATTTTCTTTCTGTTTTGACTCTTCCTGGTTTAGGTATCAGCACCATATTCGTATCATAAAAAGAATTTGGTAAGATTCCTTCTTTACCTATTTTACCAAATAATTTCTGTAGTATTGGAATTAATTGTTCTTTAAATGCTTGATAGAATTCACACATAAATCCATCTTGCCCCGGAGATTTTTTCCTAGGGAGTTCATCAATGACTTGTTCAATTTCTTTTTCTGAGATGGGGTTATTCAAGTATTTTACTTCCTCTTCTTTTAATCTGGGTAATGTATATTTTTGTAAATATAAATTTTGTAAATTTATATTTTTGTAAATATCCATTTCACTAAGTTGTCAAATTTGTTGGCATATAGTTGGGCAAAATAATTCCTAATTTTTGTTTTAATTTCCTCTTCCTTGGTGGTAGTTTCACCCTTTTCATTCTTGATACTAGTAATTTGGTTTTCTTCTTTCTTTTTTTTTAATTAGATTAACCAAAGGTCTATCTATTTTATTGTTTTTTTTTATAAAACCAGCTCTTAGTTTTATTTATTAGTTAAATAGTTTTCTTAATTTCAATTTTATTACTTTTCCCTTTGGTTTTCAATATTTCTAATTTGGTGTTTAATTGAGGATTTTTAATTTGTTCTTTTTCTAGTTTTTTTAGTTGTATGCCCAATTCATTGATCTCCTCTTTTTCGATTTTATTTATGTGAGCATTTAGAGATATAAAACTTCCCCTAAGAACTGCTTTCACTGCAGTTGTCTCACTATTGTCATTCTCTTGAATGAAGTTATTGATCGTTTCTATGGTTTGTTGTTTGACCCAATCATTTTTTAGGATTAGATTATTTAGTTTACAATTATTTTTAGTCTATCTTTCCATGGCCCTTTATTACATATAATTTTTCATTGCAGCATGATCTGAAAAGGATGCATTTAATATTTCTGCCTTTGTGTATTGGATTGTGAGATTTTAATGCCCTAGCACATGGTCAATTTTTGTGTATGTGCCATGTACCACCGAGTAAAAAGTATATTCCTTTCTATCCCCGTTCAGTTTTCTCCAGAGGTCTATCATACCTAACTTTTCTAATATTCCAATCATCTCCTTAACTTCTTTCTTGTTTATTTTGTGGTTAGACTTATCTAGTTCAGAAAGGGGGAAATTGAGGTCCCCCACTAGTATAGTTTTGCTGTCTATTTCTTCCTGTAACTCCCTGAACTTCTCCTCTAAGAATTTGGATGCTTTACCATTTGGTGCATATATGTTTAGTAATCATATTACTTCATTGTCTAATGGTGCCTTTTAGCAGGACATAGTTTCCTTCCTTATCTCTTTTGACAACATCTATTTTTGTTTTTGCTTTGTTTGAGATCAAGATTGCTACCTCTGCTTTTTTTTTTAAATTCAGCTGAAGCATAATATATTCTGCTCCAGCCTTTTACATTTACCCTGCATGTGTCACCCTTTTTCAAATGTGTTTCCTGTAAACAACATATTGTAGGGTTATGGTTTTTAATTCATTCTGCTATATGCTTCTGTTTTATGGGAGAGTTCATCCCATTAACATTTACAGTTATGATTACTATCTGTGTCTTTTTCTCCATCCTTTTCCCCCCCCATTTATGCTTTTCTTTCTCCTTTTTCCTTTCCCTCCCTCACTAGTGTTTTGTATTTGACCAGCACCTCCTACAGTCCCACCTCCCTTCTATTATCCCTTTTCCTTTTCTTCCCCTTTACCCTTATTGCTTCTTCCCTCCCTTCTATCCCATCTCTTTTTTCTTTCCCCTTTTGCCTCCTACTGCCTACAGTGCAAGTTAGATTTCTATGCCTAACTGATTATGTTATTCCCTTCTTGAGCCAAATCTGATTAGAGTAAGGTTCAAACAATGCTCATCCCCCTCCCTTCTTTACCTCTGCTCTAATAGATTTTTGTGTCTTTTCCTGTAATGTAATTTACCCTTGTCTGCCTCCTCCTTTCTCAATACATTTTCTTAGCTCAGACTAATCCACTTACTTGGATCAATTTAACCCACTTGATTAAATTTTTTTTATCATTACATCAAAGTCAACTTATATCCACCACCTTTATGTATACTCCTTTAACGTGGTATAATAACAATACAGTTCTCAAGAGTTGCAAGTGTCATCTTCCCTTGTGGGGATGTAAATGTTTTGCCCTTATTAACAACATATTGTATCTTTTTGTCCCATTTACTTTTTTATGTCTTTCTTGAATCTTGTACTTGAAGATCAAATTTTTTGTTGAGCTCTGGTCTTTTTATCAGTAACGTTTGGTAGTCCCCTATTTCATTGAATATCCATCTCCTTCCCTGAAAAATCACACTCATTTTCTCTGGGTAGTTAATCCTTGGCTGCATTCCAAGCTCCTTTGCCTTAGGGAACATCATGTTCCATGCCTTACGGTCTTTTAACGTAGAGGCTGCAAGGTCCTGTGTAATCTTGACTGTGGTTCCATGATATTTAAATTGTTTCTTTCTGGCTACTTGCAGTAATTTCTCTTTAATCTGGTAATTTTGGAATTTAGCTACTATATTCCTTGGCGTTTTCAATTTGGGATCTCTTTCAGGCGGGGAGCGATGGATTTTTTCTATAGTTATTTTACCTTCAGGTTCTAGGACTTCAGGCCAGTTTTCCTTTATGATTTCCTGAAGGATATTGTCCAGGCTTTTTTTGTCATGACTTTCAGGTAGGCCTATAATTTTTAAATTGTCTCTCCTGGATTGATTTTCCAGGTCAGCTGTTTTACCCATGAGGTATTTTACGTTTTCATCTATTTTTTCATTTTTTCATTTCTGTTTGACTGATTCTTTCTCTCTCATAGAGTCATCAGTTTCCATTTGTTCAATTCTAATTTTTAACATATTGTTTTTTTCTGTTAGATTTTGTACTTTCTTCTCCAATTGGTCAATTGTATTTTTAAGGGATTTATTTTCTTCATTGTACTTTTTTTCCAATTGGCCAATTGTGTGTTTTAGGGACTTGTTTTTTTCAGTGTACTTTTTTTCCAATTAGCCAATTGCACTTTTAAAGGACTTCTCTACCTCTCTCATTTGACTTTTAAAATCCTTCTTGAGTTCTTCTAAGAAGGCTTTTTGGGCTTCAGACCAGTTCATATTCCCTTTTGATGTTGCAGATGTGGGTTTGATGACAATGTTGTCCTCTTCAGAATTTCTGTCTTGATCTTCACTCTTCTTATAATGCATTTCTTTTTACTCATGATGTTTCTTTATTCCCTGGCCTTTACAGAGATTAAGCTCTCCCGCTGGGGAGCAGAGGGCACTGACCCAAGCTTCTTGTGTTTGGAGCCTAGGTCTTGGTCACTGGCTTTTTGTGCTGGGGCCTCTTATGTTGGCAATTGGAGGCTGTAGGGTTCTGGCAGCTTATCTGGTGTTGGGCTGGAATCAGCAAGGCTGGGACTTTCAGGTAAATCTAGGTTGCCTGCTTTTCCTTTCCTTTAGCTTTGTTTAGCTCTTTTTAGATAAGTGCTGCCAGGTGTTTATCTGCCTGGGGCCCATTGCAGTGCTGCCTCCCTTATTTCTGTTGAGGTACTGGGAAACTTCTTTGCTGTAAAATGCCAAAACACCTGGTGGTTTTCTGAGCTGGTTTCCACCAGTTACCCCACCCTCACTGAGGCGCTCAGAGGTACAGCTGTTGGCGTTTGCCTGCTAGACCACCTGGGCTTTGGGATCTCCTCCTGGTTGGCAGTTGGAGACTGTAGGGTTCTGACAGCTTACCTGGTGGTGGGCTGGAATCAACAAGGCTGGAACTTTTTGGCACCTCTAGGTTGCTTTCTTCAGCTCCTTTTCAGACGAATGCTGCTGGGTGCTTATCCGCATGGGGCCCTTTGTAGTACTGCTTCCCTTATTTTTGCTGAGGCACTGGCAGACCTGTTTGCTGTAGAATGCCAAGGCACCAGAATCTCCTCCTGGTGTGCTAAAGTGGGTCTTTCCACTAGCTGGCTGTGAGACTCCCATTTCGTACTGCTCCTCTTCCTCCAGGGTAAGAGGGTCCTTTCCCATTAATCCCTCTAGCTACCTGGGCTACTGTACTGCTGCACCCCATCTTTCTTCTGGTTCAGCTGTTCCAGGGTTTTTTCTGGGGTGATATTTTCTGGGTTTTCAGAGGGTGATAGGGGAGGGTGAGAGCAACTACCTTTTTACTCTGCTATCTTGGCTTCCGGAAGCAGAAGTCTCTCCATGTTGTGTATTTTAAAAGCATCAATAATATGGAGAGATAGCATGGTGTAATGGCTAGAGGGCAGTTAGATAGACCTGGGTTCAAGTTCTATTTCTGACAATGCCTGATGTGTGACCATGGACAAGTCGTATAACATCTCAGGGTACCAAGCAATTCTTTGACTGCAAGTTGTAGAAGAGATATATATCTGCAATGGTAGAGGGAGTTATTTCACCAATTTATTATTCTAATGATATCACAGCATCAGACCCCTTCCATTAATCTCCTCAAAATCAATTGTGTGAATTGTTTTGTGTCCATTTACCTTTTCCTCTTGTTCTCTGATCAACACTAGAAATCAGTAGTGGTAGTGCTAGTAGAAGAGCCAAAAGTGAGAAGTAGCTTGACATCTATTATACTTCACCTATTACCCGTTGACTGTCCCTGACTTTTCCAGATAGCCACTGATGGATTGCTTTTACCAAAGGCTTACTCTTATGTCTAATTACCATGTGAAAGAACCTTGAGATTCTTGAAGGTCTTGCAGGCAGAGTGAAAATTCTGGCAGGTTCTAACAAGCTGAAAATGTTTAAATGCAGGCCCAATGAAAGACTGCATTGTCTCTTCACTAGAGAATAGAATAATAAAATTCCAAGAGTTTTATCTTCAGGTTAGCCACAAAATGATAAATTTTCCAATCATAACCAACCTTGAAGTATTGATTTATTGAGAGGTTAAGTTCTATTGATGAAGAGCTACATTCTTGGTCATCTTTAGGCTATAACTATTCCACTTAGGTCATCATATCCATCTCCTACTCACCAGAATCTTGGACTCTAACTCAGGATCCAACCTGGATTCTGATGGATGACTTCACCTTGTCTTGCTTGAATCCAGGCCTCCACCTCAGTTCTTGGACATCTTCATGATATATCTCTTCCCCTTTCTAGTCTACTTTTCTGTCTTGCCTTCCTCCCATTAGAATGTAAGCTCCTTGAGATCAGAGACTATCTTGCTTGCTAGTATCTGTACCTTCAGCATTTAGCATTTTTCCTAAAAACACAGGAATATCTTAATAGCTGCTCTGTATATCTATATATTGATCTCTATCTATCCTTGAAGTATTTTTTCCAATTTATTTATTTATTTTTAGTTTTCAACATTTACTTCCACAAGATTTTGAATTCCAAATTTTCTCCCCATCCCTCTACTCACCTCACCCCATGACAGCCTGCTTATCTTATCTCCTTCCCCCTTACTTTCCTTTAGGGTGAGATAGATTTTTATACCCAGTTGGGTGTGTATGTTATTCCCTCCTTGAGCCAAATCTGATGACAGTAAAGTTCATTCATTCCTTCTCACCTCTCCCCACTTCCCCTCCATTGTAAAAGTTTTTTCTTGCCTCTTTTATGTGAGATAATTTACCCCATTCTACCTCTCCCTTTCTCTTTCTCCCAGTACATTCCTCTGTCCCCCCTTAGTTTTCTTTTTTAGATATCATTCCTTCATATTCAACTCACCCTGTACACTCTGTCCATATATATTTCCTCCAACTACCCTAATAATTAGAAAGGTCTCATGAGTTATAGATGTCATCTTTCCATGTAGGAATGAAAATAGTTCAACTTTAATAAGTCCCTTATGATTTCTCTTTCCTGTTTACCTTTTTCTGCTTCTCTTTGAGTCTTGTATTTGAAAATCAGTTTTTCTATTTAGCTCTGGCTTCTCAAGAATGCATTAAATTCCTCTACATCATTGAATATCAATTTTTTCCCCTCATTGATTACACTCAGTTTTGCTGGGTAGGTGATTCTTGGTTTTAATCCTATCTCCTTTGACCTATGGAATATCATATTCCAAGCCCTCTGATTCCTGCTAAATCTTGTGTTATCCTGATTGTGTTTCCACAATACTTTAATTGTTTCTTTCTGGCTGCTTATAATATTTTCTCCTTGACTTGGTAACTCTGCAATTTGGCTATAATATTCCTGGGAGTTTTCCTTTGGGGATCTCTTTCAGGATATGACTGGTGGATTCTTTCAATTTCTATTTTACCTTCTGGTTCTAGAATATCAGGGCAGTTTTCCTGGATAATTTCTTGAAAGATGATGTCTAAGCTCTTTTTTTGATCATAGCTTTCAGGTAGTCCAATAATTCTTAAGTTATCTCTCCTGGATCTATTTTCCAGGTCAGTTGTTTTTCCAATGAGATATTTCACATTGTTTTCTATTTTTTCCTTCTTTTGGTTTTATTTTATAATTTCTTGATTTCTAATAGTTATTACTTCCCTTTGCTTCATTTTAATTTTTAAGGAATTATTTTCCTCAGTGAGCTTTTGGATCTCCTTTTCCATTTGGTTAATTTTGCTCTTTAAGACATTCTTTTTTCCTCATTGCCTTTTCAGACCTCTTTTGCCATTTGGTCTAGTCTATTTTTTAAGGTGTTATTTTCTTCAGCATTTTTTGGGTTTCCTTTAGGCCTTTCCTGCTGACCATCTAGGTTGTATTGGGATGGAAATTTGTTTCATTCTGTCTTCTTGTGGATTCTGCTGCTCTAAAATTTCTTTAGAGTCATTTTTTTTTTACAAGTATTTGGAGGGGTTTGGGGGAGAGAGAGCTCAAGTGAGTGCCTGCTTTCACTTTGCCATCTTGGCTCAGCTCCCTATCCTTGAAGTATTGAAGAAAGCATCTGGGACTAACTTATTTCTATGATGTTAATTTAAATTGTTTAAATGGTATCTGGCACATAAGTGCTATATAAAATGTTAGCTATTATAATATTTATTACTATTACTATTATTTTCCCATTATTAAGTAAAATTATTATTTTATTTCAAACAGTGGTAGCTTCATTTGAATAACAACCTACATCTCTTGGTTATTTCTTTTTCTTTTTCAATCAATGAAAACTTTTTGAATTATCTAAAGCTTGATTCCTTTTTAATCTATGCATTTATAATTGTCACCAAGCTTGTTTCTTGTAACAAATATTTTCTTTCTGAGAGAATATTTTATATCTGCTTTTGTGAAAGTTTTCCACACTCTTTGAGACTGATCTACTGAGAACTAGAAATATTTTGCAGATAAATTGTGATAATGACTTTCCCTGCCTTCACTTTTAAAATTTCACTGCAACATTTAATACCATATAGTCCATGGCATTTTCTTTCTTTTGGATGGAGACAGAATGTTGCATTATATTGTCCACACTTGGATTGCTGCTACCCTGTGTAGCAAGCTGTAGACAACTGTCTGGTTCAGAAAACTTTTCATCACTCATGCAGAAATAGATATCAAGAGAATTTTTAAAAAAAAGACTTTTTAGAGAGATTTTCCTTGAACTCTTAAGTTGTTCCTAAGAAATTTTGTCCAGAAATAGATAACTTTTAGGATCAGGAATGGGACAGGATATTTATTGGTGAAATCTGATTTTTATTAACCAAACTTAGTGGTGTGAGAAAGTTGAAACTGGGATGAAGTCAAATGTGTGTGAAGTAACCATTCCCAGATTCAGGCTAATCTAACACATGGATCAGTATTCAGCAGCTGAGCTCTAAATTATTTAACTTGAGAGAATTATCACTTTTCACTTTGAAACTTGTTTTCATTCTATTATATTCCTTCTTTAAATTACTAAATTATTAGAGATTATTTCCTTGAAGGAACTATTTCTCACAGATGCTACCAAAGGTTAATGATTGGCTCACTCTCCTCTGTATCAGCTGCTCTACCTGTTTTCAATTCTACAGAATAAGATGCCCTTGTGCCTCGTACCCCTTGGTCTTTCTCTTCCCCCTGTTTCCCACCTCCTTTTGTGTCTTCTTCTCCTCCCTCTATCCCCAGTAGATTGTGAGCTCCTTGAGGGCAGAGATTATTTCTTTTTGTTAATTGTATTCCCAGTGCTTGGATCATGGTAGGTGTTAGGTTTATTGGATTAATAAATAGTATAATAATAAACAACAAATATTGGATTATTGGATTGGCTTGTATTTATTGTCCAAATTCTGATTTTATGACTCATGCTTATCAAGAAGATCCTTTGCAAAGATCTCACTGATTTTAGATCATAGGAGGTAGAATGTTGGAAGCCCCTGATTTTGAGCAGTGTTTCAAAATGCCAAATCTTTCCTAGTCTCATCAGTTTCCATTAATTTTTAAGGGCTAGCAAAAATAAATTGATTTTACCTTTGCAACAGCTCTCAAAAGTGATCTCTTTTCTCTTCTGACACTGCTACCACCCTAAAGCAGACCTTCATCTCCTCATGACTTAACTATTACAATAGCTGGCTGGTTGGTCTGCCTGCCTCATGTCTCTCCCTTCCAATATGTCCTCCATTAAGCCCCTAAATTGATTTTCCTAGAGTGGAAGTCAACTATGTCCCTCCCTCTTCCCCCTGCTTCCAACACATATTCAATAAACTCCAGTGGCTCCCTATTGCTTCTAGAATCAAATAAAAATATTCTGACTTTCAAAACTCTCATAACCCACCTACCCTACCTTTCTAGTTTTCCTACACCTTATTCTCTAACATCAAGTTTTTGATCCAGTGACACTGGCCTCCTGGATATTTCTCAAACAGGATACTCCTTCTATTGGCTCCAAGCATTTTCTCTGTCATGGAATTCTCCACCTCCTCATCTCTGCTTACTGGATTTGTTGGCTTCCTTCAAGTATCAACAAGTTTCAACTAAAATCATATCTTCAAAAGGAAGTCTTTCCCAACCCATCTTAATTCTAGCACCTTTCCTCTTTTAGTTATTTCCTATTTTTCCTTTATGTCACTTATTTGTACATATTTATTCAGTTGTTGTCTTACCCATTTGATTGTGAGCTCTTGAGAGTAGGGACTGTCTTTTTCTCCTTTTGGTATCTCTAGGGCTTAGTACAATGTCTTGCAGATAGTAGGCATTTAGTAAATATTTACTGACTGACAGTTGACTGTTAGCATGTAAATCCCAGAAGAGTTCCTTCTGGCATTCCTAAAGTTCTCTTCAAATAGGTTCTTTCTGAGTTTGAAGCAACAATCACCCCACCCCACCCCACCCCCTTTTTTAAAATCTAAAATCAAAGGGATTTTTCTCAATTCTTGAATATTTAGCCAGGACAGTTAATTAAGATAACTCCTCTATTTGTCTTGGCAGGTAGAGTTCCAAGTATTTTATATTGCCTATGGTTATTTTAATTCTTTTATTTTTTTTTTGGTGAGGGAGTTGGGATTAAGTGACTTGCCCGGAGTTACACAGCTAGTGAGTGTTATGTGTCTGGATTTGAACTCAAGTCCTACTGAAACCAGGGCTGGTGGTCTATCCACTGTGCCACCTAGCTGCCCCTGTCTTTGGTTATTTTAAATGGAACTTCTATTTCTATTTCTTGCTGCTGAGCTTTGTTGGTTATATATGGAAATGTTGATTTATATGGGTTTATTTTGTATCCTACAACTTTGCTATAATTGTTAATTGTTTCAACTAGTTTTTTAGTTGAATGTCTAGAAATCTCTATTATATCATTTGCAAAGAATGATAGTTTTGTTTCCTCATTACCTATTCTAATTATTTTTTCTTCTCTTATTGCTATAATTCCATCACAATATTAAATAATGGTAGTGATAATGGGCATCCTCGCTTCACCTCTGATTGCATTGGGAAGGCTTCTTGCTTAGCCCCATTACAGATAATGCTTGTGGATGGTTTTAGATAAATATTACTTATTATTTTGAGGTAAACCCCATTTTTTTCCTATGCTTTCTTGTGTTTATAAAAGAATAGGTGTTGCATTTTGTCAAAGGCTTTTCTGCATCTGTTGAGATAATCCAGCCCTGCATTCCTGCTATAAATTCCACTTGGTCATAGTGTATGATCTTTGTGATATACTGCTGTAATCTCCTTGCTAGCATTTTATTTAAAATTTTTGCAACAATATTTATGAGGAAACTGGTCTATAATTTTCTTTCTCTGTTTTGGCTCTTCCTGGTTTAAGGATCAGCACCATATTTATGTCACAAAAGGACTTTGTAGAAATGAGCAGAACCAGAAGAACATTGTACACAGTAACAGCAATGTTGTATGATGAAGAGCTGTGAATGTCTCAGCTATTCTCAGCAACACAATGATCCAAGACAATTCCAAAGGACTCATGATGAAACCTGAGAAACATCTTATCTGAATACAGATTGAAGCATACTTTCTTTTCTTTTTTTCCTTCCTTCCCTCTCTCTCTTTCTGTTTTTCTTATACAAAATGACTAATATGGAAATGTTTTACCTGATTGTATATACATCTATAACCTTTATCATATTGTTTACTGTCTCAAGGAGGGAGAGTGGAAGGAGGGAGAGAAGGATAGAATTTGAAACTCAAGACTTTTAAAAAATTTTTTAAATTGTTTCAATATATAATTGGGGAAAAATAAAATATCAGTTTAAAAAAGAGGAAAAAAGATAACTCCTCCTTGTATTAAGGCAGAACTAACAATTTTTCCATTTGTCAAGCTCTTAATACAAATGTGTAAAATCAGTCTGGGTACACTGAAGTTTAAACTGTGTCCATTTAGCTGAATTACTACTAATATGCAGTGAACCCAGGGAACAGTTACCTCAGAATTTTTTAGCTTAATTCTCATACTACTGTTTACTTCATCAAATCCTCCTTTCTGGGCTCCTTTATCCTTCACATGATTTATTCATGAAGTCACTCACCCCTAAAGGCACTGTGTAAAATAATAACTAAATAATAACAACTCATATTTATATGGTTATTTAAGGTCTATGAAATATTTACCTTACAACAATCATGTGAGATGTAGGTATAGTTGCCATTTTAAAGGTGAGGATGTTGAAGTTAGAGAGGTCAAGTGATTTCCTTAAGGTCACCCAGCAGGTTAATGTTAGAGCTGAAACTCAAATCCAGGTCTCCTGTCTTCAGGCAGTTTTGTGTATTAGAAAGAATATGCAATTTGGTGTTTAAAAAAACTGGCCCTACTTCTTAATATGTGTGACCTTGAGTAAATTAATTCACCTCTATAGGCCTGTTTCCTCATCTGTAAAATGAGGGCCTTGGATTAGATGACCTCTGAGATCACTTTTAGCATTAAATCTATGAGATCTTTGCAGTACAGCTTCACACTATAGGAAAATTGCTACCCATGAACTGTTCTATTTATTTGTAACTTTCCTGATTGTTTGTACTTACAGGACTTATGTCAAACAAGAGCACATGATTCTAGCCAAGTAGGGCTGATACATTCACATATCAATTATTAGAATGTAAAAGTTGGAAAGGACCTTAAAGCAGGGGTTCTTAACCAAAATTACATCTTTCTTGCAATATAAATAGTTTCCTTTGTAATCCTAAGTATTTTTAATACTTTTAAAATCATTATTCTGATAAGGGATCCAATAGACTTCACTCACTTGCAAAAGAAGTCTGTGGCACACACACAAAAGGGTAAAGCACTCCTGACTTAAAGATATCTAGTCACAGAACCTCAGAAAATGCTTCAGACATCATCTGGTCAAATCCATATGTGGACAGAAATACAATCCATCCTACCTCTTCTGAAGGCATTCCACTTTTGGATAGTTCTGATTCTTTTAGAATTTTTTTTTTCTTATATTCTTCTGGAATCCAGCTCTACAACAATACTTTGCTGCTACTTCAGCTCCCTGGCATGAAGTGGAAAAGGTTAAATACCACTTTTACATGTAAACTTCTCAAATATTTGGAGACAGCTAACATGTCACCTGCTAAATCTTTGCTTTTCAAGCTAAATATGTCTGGCTCATACAACTAATTCTTTGATGGCATCTAGTCCCTTCGACCTCCCAGACTTCTTCATTCTGATTTGTTCTGGTTTGTGACACCCAAGACTAAACATAATATTCTTTGTTATTATTGTTCAGTTGTTTAGTCACGTCTGACTCTTTGTGATCCCATTTAGGGTTTTCTTGGCAAAGATACTGGAGTGGCTTACCATTTCCTTCTCCAGCTAAATATAGTATTATAAATGTGTTCTAACCAGGGTAAAATATAGTATGACTATCACTTTTCTCATTACCTCTATTCCAGTTAATAATCCTCCACTGACATATCCCAAGACCATGATATTTTTTTTGGTCTACATTAACCCACCAATATTGAACTTTCACTTCTACAAAAATCCCAGGACTTTTTTATATTAACTGTTAGCTGTCCACATCTACTCCATTCTATACAAGTCTTGGGAAATTATCCAGTGCATCCCAGAAATATGTTCCAGGAAGATAGTATATCTTTTGTTCATGGGAAATTGCTATATGCCTTCCTCCTTGGCTTTCAGCCTGGAGCTCCTATCTACTACTGCTTCTCTTTTCTTCTTCTGAACTCTGGACTTCCTCTAACCTCAATCTCTTGATCCTAGGGGCACCTGTGCACATCTTCCCATAATTCTAATCATTTCCACGCCATGCCTCCTGTGTTCCTGTCTGAACATCCATCCAAAGCTGAAGGTCCCCTCCTTGAGCTCTGATTTAAGAATTGTTACCTCTTTCCTGTGGGTACATGCCCACGTCTTTATGCCAGTCATTTCCATGTTCTGTGTCCTCCTCTTTTAATTCTACCTCTTATCCAGAACTCATCTTCCAACTTCTGTTCCACTGGGCTCTGACTGGGGAACATTCACCTCATCTTGCCTGATATCAGGCCCATCACCATGTGCAGGCAATTTGAATGTTATGCTGCTACTCACATACCTTTTCAACCCCTTCATATTGTACTCTCTAGTCCCCACCTCTAGTTCTGAGAACAGGAATCAAATCAATGCTACTATTTCTAGAAAAGATGTGTCAAGAATTCTTCTTATGGCTCAATCACTGTCCCCTCTGCCTTCCCTCCCCAAAACAATTTTCCTTGGTCACCACTCCTCAATTTGTGTTGTCCTTTCCTATTAGGATGTAAATGCTATCTTATTTGCATTTATATCCTCGGTCTCAGCACAGTTTCTAGCAAACAGTAAACTCTTAATAAATGTTTTTGTTTTCATCCATTCATTTATTCACAAGACATTGATTTCTCCTCAGAACGTCCAGTTTCACTTCTTACATGAACCTTCTTCTATGTCTACTTTTCTTTGTTATTCTTCTAATCTCTAATCTTTTAAAAAAGAATATGACTCCCATCTGCTTCAGACTTTCTTTCCTCATTTTTTCTTTCCTGAATCAAATGATTCTTGGCTCACCAGGTTTTCTTCCACTTTTCATTTTCTCCTCTAGGACATAAGTCAATCTGAGCTTTTTATTTTTTTAATTTTATTATCATGAAGATTCTTCTTTTCTCCCTCCCCTTGCCCAAGTTGAAAAATGTATGAGTGTGTGGCAGATCTACAAAGAGCTGTGTCACTGCAAACTCACTATGTGAGCCTTGGACCCCACGCCCCAAGTCTATGTGAAGGCTGGAGAACATCTTTCCCCTCTCTGACCTGCAAAAACCTATTCCTTTTTCTCCCTGGACCTTGTGACTCCCTCATATACCTATTTGTTTTTCATATTTAAATGTTTCCTTTGGTTTGTGTGTGTGTGTGTGTGTACACACATATATCTCAGTGTATACTCAGTGTATACTCAGTGTTCATCCCCTCTATCAAGAAGTGGGAAGGAAGGAATGCAAGCATTTATTAAGCATTTGTCATGTGCCATTCATTCTGCTGTACAAATGTTTTGTCTGATACTCATAAGAATCTGAGATATAGGTGCTATTATTATCCCCATTTCATAGTTGAGAAAAACAGATTAAATGACTTGTTAGTAATATAGCTAGTCATATAACTAGTAAGTGTCCAAGGCCAGATTTGAATTTAGGTTGCTTCAGGCTCAGTGCTCTATCTATGGTGTGACCTAGTCGCCTCTAAGCAGTATGATAGGCACCATGTTTCATCATGAGTTCTCTGGAATTGTCGTTGGTCATTGTTGAAATTGTATTTTGTGCACCCATGGCTGTTACTTGGTGTTAGAAAAAAAGAAAATCATAGTGTGCTCCCTGCATACCCCTGCCTAATTCTCCTAACTAGAAGTAGAATCAAGAGTCTTATCAGTAAACTGCCTTGGCAAATTGTTTTCACCGTGCCTGGCCACTGGACTATTTTCAATCAATAGGTACACCTGGAAAGGACTTCACAGACCTGCTCTCATCTTGCCACTTCTTTTTGTCTGAGTATCTTCTTTCCCCAAGTCCTCATTTAAAATAGGAGGAAATTGAGGTCCAGAGAGAGTTGAATGAATGGCCCAAGTCACATATTGAGTTGTTATAAGAATAGTCTGGTTTACTTCCAGATCTAGCACAGTTTCCCCTATATAACACTCTCTCATGCATTTTAACAAGTTTCTGCAGCAGGACTTCTGTTGGAGAAAGGCTATATTTAATTTTAATTTCTCCTTTGCCCTTCTGTCTATTGTGGTCTAGGGTTGCTGGGATCCCCGAAATTCAAGGGCAAAAGGCATGCATCCTGCCTTGAATAATTCAACTCAAGCCTTCCTTCAGTCAGAGACAAGTTTTATCATTTCACCAATAGAAGTGGGTGGGTTGTTTTTTGTTTTGTTTTGTTTTGTTTTGTTTTTTAAGAACCTGCACTATTTGTGATGCATGTACTGACTAGCAGGCCAGATTCTTAAGGAATCTGAGCAAGTTGGTAGATGAGACTGACATTTTTTATAGTCAGGCCAATAGCTTGGGGTGACTGGGAGGTAACAGAGAAGGGTCTAGATGGGATTAAGGAGTGGTAGTCTAGGGTGAGGCCAGGTGCAGACAAGGAGGGCCACAATGCAAGGGTAGTTGAAAGGATTATAAACTGGGAAGGACAGGATGCCCCAGTGAACTCCAGGGACCTGAGCTACATGGGAAAGACCAAGGTCTTTTAGGGGTCCATCATTAGTGCCCCATCATGTCCAGAATGGTAACTGTGTTGAGGTTTAGAGGTTTAGGGGTACTGGGACCCCAAAATCACAACATGTGGGGCCCTCCCGAATGAACTCGACCAAAGCCTTTTTTTCAGCCAAAGACAAGATTGATTAAAGATCTACCATATTGGCCAGACTTTTAAGGAATCTGAACATTTGTGAGCAATTGGCTAGATTGTAAGAATCTGAGCCCTTGGCTAGGTTCTTAAGGAATCTGAGCACCTTAATGGAGACAAGAAGGACCTTATATACAGAAAGACTGGGAGGGATCTAGGGATGATCTTGATGGGAGGGTGAAGAATAGGGTCTAGATAGGGTCAAGCCTGGGAAGTAGCTGGGGCAGGGGGGCAGTGGAGGTAGGGGGCAAGCATCAGGAGGTAATTGACAACGGAAATTGGACTGGATCAAAGGTAACAGAATTGGGAGTGATAGTGAAAGGCCAGTTGATATGATTATAGTCTCAGATAAATGCTTGAGACTTCCTTGATCAAGTGAGACAATTCAAGGAGAGTCTCATAGACAAATAAGACCCAAATTCTTTTTTGGGGTGAGGGGCAAAGGTCTAGGCTTGGGCCTGTACCCCATCAACTGTATGGTAAAGAAGAGACAAAATATAACAAATGTCCTAGAAAAAATGTCCAACATGTTTTAATTTCTCATATTTTGTTCTATTGAAGGACAAGGAACAAAGAAAAATGTACGTATTTGCATTCAGGTAGAGTAAAGTGTTAACCAGGGAATGTAGTTTTAGGTTCAATGGCTCTGTATTCTCTCTCTCTCTTTTTTTTCTATGTAATTCACAAATTATTTAAATTGATTTCTGTGTGTTCTCCTTGGTGGATAAAATAATGCTGTTTCATGTTTAGGCAGAATATTTAGAAGTCTGTTTGGCTTTGTCAAATCCTGTTGGATTTCATTTTCATTAATCAAGCTTCTTATGTTTTATTCTCGCAGTATCAAATGAATCCCTGTATTGCCAATCTTTAATTATATTCCCCACAAAAGCATTCTATACTTTGAGATATTTCCATTTTCTTATAGAAGAAATCAAATTAAAACAGGCACATTACCTTAAAAATAAATTCTGCATGCATTTCTTGTATTTGAGTGCTTGTTTCAAAACACAAAAAGAGATGACTAGGTGAGACATCTGAGGGTTTTTGCTTCCTAATCTTAAGGGTTGACTAGGTCTGGCTACTACCATAGAGAATAAATTATTTTTATTTGCTTCTAAAGTATATAAGTACAAAGTAATCCTTTTTTTTCAGTGAATCTCATGACATTAATGAAAGATTTCTCAAGGAAAAGAATTTTTTGGGGAGGAGGGAGCTTTTATTTATTTATTTATTTTTTGGTCATTTACATCTGGGAAAATGTATACATTATCCTGCTCCCTTCTTTTCCCACTGACTCGAAAGTGAGTTCCTTCTTACAAGCACATGGTTCACTTTATTTAAAAAAAAATAAGGAGAGTTTTGCTGAAAATTGAACTAAAAGAAAACAGAAAGCTCAGAAAAGAAACAGAAACAATTCAATGAGCAATACCTTTCCAAAGGTCTTTGTGAACTCCCAGTCACATTTAGTCGTAAATAAACAAGACTCTCCTTCTTGTAACTGGCAATAGGGATTGTTAGCTATTGTTCTCTGAGCTGATCTCACCTTTCCTTTAAACAAGACCTCCAGGTGTTTCTTTCTCCCTCCTTTCTCCCTTTCCCTCTTCTCTCTCTCTCTCTCTCCCTTCACTTCTTCAGCAAGCTCTACTTAAAGACAAACTACTAAGTTGTCAGACAGGGTGTGATCAGCATTTGTGGAGTGAGTACTCACACTAGTGAATCATTGATGCTTGAAATAAGCACAGTGGTATTCAGAGTAGGATGTGACTTTGTGAAAGGTAGGTTTTCAGTAAAATCTTGAGGGAAACTTAGCTTAGTGGAAAGGAGAGAGGCAATACTTATTTCAGGTTCAATGATGTGGAGGCAGGGAATAGGATAATATAACGTCTTTGATTCATGGATTTTCAAGATAGGAAAGGACTTCAGTTCCACTCTTCATTTTATAGATGACACAGATGAAGCCCAGAGAATTGTTTGGGCTATTAATTGGCAGCATCAAGGTTCAAGGTCTAGTTCTCTAATTTCAAGTCCAAGGCTCTTTCTACTGCACTGCAAAGTACGATGAGGTATAGAGTTTATGGTATGGTAACCCTTTCCTATATTTTGTACTTCCCCTTGGAAAAGAAAACCAACGGTTAATTATTTAATCTTAGTAAATAGTTACTTCTTTCCAAGATGTTGACCCTGTAACATGTCTATACTCATCTCTATGTCAGGGGATTCATATTCTTCAAGATGCCCATCCTCCATATTTGTTCTCTGAGCCATGTGTTTGTATTCCTGTCTTTTCTATATTGTAAAGCAGACAGAAGGAAAGAGATTTACATTTGACTAAAATTTAGCATCTACTCTACCCTCCCATTATACTCCAACATTAATGTTCTATATAATGTTCTTCCTGAAAAATAGCCCTTGTCTGAAAGAAGGATGGCCTAATATGACCTAATACATTTTTCACACTCTTAAGAGAAGACAGGCATGCTGTTGGTAGTGATGTTATATGACTGCATTCCTTGTCTACCTGAGCATCTTCTAAAAAGAACCCTTGTTTAGCAAAATATTGGATTTCAGCACCTGAATTGGAACCATGAAGTACAGTGGAAAGAAGACAGTCTCAGAGCTCAGAGACCTGGGTTCTAATTCTGTCATTGGTACTATCTCTGTAGCTTTAGAACACTAACTTAAAGCCTGCTCACTCTCTGCTCCTCTCCTCCACTACCATCCCCAATCCAATCAGTTAACAAGTAATTTCTACCATCATAATTCTAGATGATCTCAACCTGCCATCCATATGACACAACCATTCCCAAAGGGAAATTGGTCCCAGGCCAAGCCCTACTTGGTCATTGTTTGGCCCCTTATTGGCTCAGAATGAATGTAAATAGCAATTCTTTCTGTTTTGCCCAGAAACCCTGAGGGTCTGCCACTCTCAGACTGATTTTTTTTTAAGTAGGTAAAGAGGCAATTCTCTGCCTCATTTCTTATTAAGCCTTAGTCATTGAATGGGTCTTGCCTCAGTCAGACTGAGACCTGTTAAAGACCTCAGTTTAAAATGTCCCACTGCATCCTAGGTCATCTCCAGTTGTCCTGATCTATATCTGGCCACTGGACTCAGATGGCTCTAGAGGAGAAAGTGAGGCTGGTTACTTTGCACAGCCCTCCCTCACTTAAATCCAATTCACTCGCAAGTCATGGCATCACCTCTCTGATGTCATGATCCTCTTCGAGAACAAAGGACAAATGACAACAACCTTCATAATTTATCTTATTTTTGCCTCCTTTTCCCTCTGACACTGCCACCTCCTTGCTCCAGGACCTCATCACCTCATCTGTACACTACTGCAACAGCCTTTTGGTTTCTCTCTCTACCTTAAGTCTGTCCCCACTCCAGTCCATTCTCCACTCAGCTGTAAAATTAATCTTCCTAAAGCACAGTTTTGACCATGTTGCCGTCTCTCTGACCCCCATCCAATAAACTCCAGTGGCTCCTTGTTGCCTTGAAGATCAAGAGTATTAGCCTCTGTTTAGGTTTTAAAACCCTTTAGAACCTGCCCCCTCCCTACCTTTCCAGTCATCTTGTACTTAACTTTCCTCCACATTCTGTAAGATGCAATGACCCTGGTCTCCTTGCTGTTCCTGACACCAAACGCTCCATCTCCTGCTTGGGAATTTTCACTGACTGTACCACACAGGTGGGACTTTTTTCTTTCTCATCTCCACCTCCTGGCTTCCCAGGCTTCTGTAGAGAAGATTTTCTCAGTCCAGCTTAATCTTTATGTTTTATCCCAGGGATCATCTCCAATAAGTCCTGTATCTCCTTGTTTGTACATAGTTGTTTGTATGTTGTCTTTCTCATTAGACTATGAGATCCTTAAGAATAGGGGACTGCTTTTTTTTTTTTTGGAGTGGGTGAGGATGATGTTTTTGTTTTGTTTGCCTTTTTCTATAACCTCAGGACTTAGAGTGGTGCTTGGAACACACAAGGCACTTAAGAAATGCTTGTTCACTTGACAGGACTTAAATTCTCTGAGCCTCAGTTTCCTCTACAACAGAAGCAGGGAGCCAGAGGACTTGGTTTCTCAACTCCTTTCTAGCTCTAAAATTACATTGAACTGAATTTGTCTTTCTTGAAACTTCTAAGGTATCTTTTAAAGGGCAATAGCTACATGACTGCCAAACAGTTTCCTCAACTCATTAACTGGAACACATTGCTTGTGAATTAGGAATGTGTTACTTCCACAAAATATTTCATTAAAATCTTCTCCCATCCTCAGTCCCCACAAAAACTCAATCTGGAGGGGGAACAAACTTTTGGGACAACTATATTCAAGTACTCAGCCTTAATGTTTGTATAATTACCATAGTCAGAATTTCAACTATTCAACAGTTCATTGAAAGTCTTGTAACTAAAGAATATGGATCCTAAAGTGTTTAGTTTTAGAATATTAAGCAACAATTAAATTGAAGAGTAATGGTGTACATGCATCCACATGATTTATATCAAACTTAGATGATATTAATGTTTCATTCTTGTTTTTCTATTTCTTTCATGTATGCTTGCTGGCCCAGTTTTAGATGTACAAGACCCAGGACCTGTTTTTAAGTCACAAATAAGACCTTTATTTTGCACATATACTGGATTCAAGTGATGCTGCTACTCTTTTCTTGTTGCTGAAACATTTTGTTACTTCCCCTGGATATGCTTGGTGGTATTTAATTAGTTTCAATTCTAGGACCTTAAGCACAACTTTGACAAAGGAACTCTCCAAATACCCTCTTGCCATGTCCCCTGGAGACAGTCTTTTGGGGGTGGGGGCTAAAGCACAATATTGATGATATTATTCAGCCAAATTATGTTTCTTGAAGATGTCAAGGCAAATCAGTATCAGATCCCTATAGAGATGCTACCATAGAGGCATGAACAAATACCTGATTTGGGAAGAATCCAAGTTAACGTGGTGCCTTTTCTGTTGACATTTTGGCTATGTTGTCTAGTAAAAGCAGTATCAGTCAATGGTGAAGAACAGGCATACAATGGAAGGCCTAAGGTATGCTCACTTTGGGGGCAGAATCTCCAGAGAATCTGTCAGACAAAAAAGGTTTTCAGGAAGAATAGGGTCATTGTCTTGTAAGATGCTTACACCAATTATGTATGTGGACAAGAAAATGTCATAAGCTTGGAGTCGAACATTTGGAAAGGGAGGAAAAGGTAGATAAATTAGTTGTCTAGGAAGGCCTAGAAGAGAAGGGAAAAAGAAGTCTTATCTTGCTGTCATATCCATCAAGTTGGAAAACCTGTTCATGGCCCAGAGCAACAGGTTATTTTATTTATAGAGTAGAGAACTTGGAGAAGAGAAATGAGCTCACAGAGTCACAGGATTTTGAATTAGAAAGAGCCTTTGAGAGCATTTATTCCAAATTCATTTTATTTATTTCTGAAATTATTAAAAAAATCTGAGAACTTGTAAAATAGCTCAGTTTTCCCATAAACCTACAAAGAAACAATAGTGCATTTCTTCAATGTTAGAATGCACATTAGAAAAATATTTAAATTCTATAAAACAAATCATGGTTCTTCAGCAATCTGGAAAAAAAAAAAAAAAAAAACAACAACAACAAAAGCCTGTGGAGTAACAATCAAATTTCAAGGAAGGGTTGGTTTTTTACTTTAAAAACCAACAAATAAAATGAACACTCATGAATGTATGAATCTAACACATCTATGCTTTGAACCTTTGGCCCTGGAATCAGGGGAGTTCGTCAGAACATTAACACAGGCAAATCTAAGAAATGCATAGCACCAAAGGAATGGAACAAGCTAAATTCAATTAATATTTTCTGATGTATAATGAAAAATTCTATACCATGTCACTCTATTTCTATGATGCAGAGTAACAACTCTGAAAGGACAGAAGAGACAAACTCCCTTTCATTTGTTTCAAATAAAACAGAATGCTTCGGAAACAAATAATTCTGTTAAGTACAAACAAATTTTTAAATACTTTCATTTTTGCAAGAGAGGATCTCACAAAGTATTTATTTATAGAGTTAAAAAAATAGTTATTCAGCTTTATAATCATACTCAGGAAAATTACTTCATAGTGATTGGCATTCCTTTTTTTTAATTTTGGAGGCAATTGGAATTAAGTGACTTGCCCAGGTCACACAGCTAGTAAGGTTGAGGTCAGATTTGAACTCAGGTCCTCCTGATTCCAGACCCAGTGCTCTATCCATTGAACTACCTAGCTAACTAGGGTATTATTTTCTTATTAAACATATTTTCACATTAGTGATGTTGTAAGTAAGAATTAGAACCAGTAGGAGGAACCACCAGAAAGAGGAAACAAAACAACAGAAGAAAAAATAGCAAATAATATGTTTCAATCTGCATTCAAACTCCACAGTTCTTTCTTTGGATGTGGATAACATTTTCCAACATGAGGCCTTTGGAGATGTCTTAGATCCTTGTATTGCTGAGAAGGACTAAGTCTATCAATATTAGTCATTGCACAACGTGGCAGTTACTGTGTACAACTTTCTCCTGGTTCTGCTCATTTCACTCAGCATCAGACCATGCAAGTCTTTCCAGGTTTTTCTGAAGTCTGCCTGTTCATCATTTCTTATAGCCCAATAGTATTCCATTACATTCATATACCATAACTTGTTCAGCCATTCCCCAATTGATGAGCATCCTCTCAATCTCCAACTCTTTGCCATCGGGTATTTTTTTTTAAAGAAATTATGCAAATTGTTAAAAGATAAAGGTAGACTCTTCTTGTGTGGGGCTATTATGTAGCCCAGCATTGCTCTGATTTGTAGAAATAATCTTAGTAAATGTTTTGCTCCATAGACCTGTGACCTGGTGGGCATCCAGATGATTTGCTAGCATTCTATCATATCATGATGCCCTTTTAAATTAAGTGCTAGAGGTTATAGTAGTTAGAACGATAGCCTTGGAGGCAGAAAGACCTGAGTTCAAATCGTACAATAGACACTTTATAACTGAGTGACTCTGGGCAAGACATTTAAGATCTCAGTGCCTCAGTTGCTTAATTTGTAAAATGAAGGAGTTTGACTTCTAAAGCCCCTTCCAACTCTAAATTTATACATTAAAACGTTTGATTCTTTATATGACTTCATTAATGACCTACTGCTCTTGATCAGTATCTATTTTTCTCTTTCTTTGTATTCCCAAAAGTACAGTGCCTGGTACAGAGTAATGGCTTTAAAAATGCTAGTTGACTTGACTGTGTTTTCACAGGATTTTGTGTGATTTGCATAAAACTCTCAAATTGAGACAGCATTCTTCTTGGCAGGTGGATGAAACAACTGTTTTTGTTTGGTAACCCAGTCTCAGTCAATACATATCCTAGTTTCTACTCTTTAGGAATCTTTCCTTCAGCTTTGTTCAGAAGCATTTCTTGCCTTTCCACAGTGGGATGAAAACTCTATTGGAGTTCTGTTCTTTTCTTTTGAGAAATGCCTGAGGGTTAGGGTTCTACCTTCTCTGCTTCAAGGGCTTTTCTATTCGTTCTTTTAGGATTCCCCCTCATTTGTTTCTCCCCTATGGTGCACCACATATCTGTCTCCTTCTCTGGAGTAGCCCATCTCTGACAATTTTCCTTTTCCGTCTTGCTCCTCATGAACCTCCTACAGTTCTCTCTGCTTCTTCAGTTTAGCTTCCTTGCATTTGAAGGCTGCTTTCTAGGACAACTTATTCCAGTCTTTGTTCAGTCACAATAGGATCAGGTATTTCAGCTGCTCATTTCGGAGGATTACCCAAACACTCTTGGCTTTGTTAAAGAAAAGCCCCTGCATAACTCATGCTCACCTTCCTGGTGCCATTTGTAAATGACTTTCTAGATCAGTAAACTCCAGAATTGACATCTATGACTTTATACCCACAGACCTTTCCAAAAGAGGAAGATTCTGGACCAGAGGTATGGAACCTGTGGCCCCTAGACTGCATATGGTCCTCTGGGTCCTCAAATGCAGCCCTTTGACTGAATTCAGACTTCACAGAACAAACCCCGTAGGTTCCCCACCCCATCTGGACTATGCAAGAATAATGTTCCCTTCCTGTTCCTACTTCATAAAGTAGCAGAAATTCTGACCCTACTGGGCAGTTCAATGGCTGTTTCCACCCCAACATTGGTAGAGTAAGCCCTACCTCATTTCTTCCTGTCTTTTCCCTTTGCTCTTCCTTATATACATGTAGGGCAGGCCCTACACCCAAGTACAAACTTCTTCATTTTATAAATGAGCAAGCTCATTTATATTTATGTAAAACTTCAGGTTGAAGTTTTACAACAGCAAACAGCAGAGGTAAGGAATATCCAAATCCATTATTCTTCTCATTATATCTTACTCAGTACCTCCTGTTAGTAATTCCTATTAGAATTCACACATAGCCCAGTGTGACTATGAACAAGTCCATTAACCTCTCTGAGTCTCAGTTTCCTGGTGTATAAAAATGAGGATAAGACATCTAGCCTCACCTGATAAGATAATGCTATTATTATTTTGATGATGATGATATTGAAGATTTAGAATTAGATGGGATGTTAGTCATCATGTAAACCAGCCCCTTTATTTTATAAATGAGCTAATTAAGATTCGGAGGCTTGTTTGAGGTTATACAGAATAAGTAGCTGGGATTCAAATTCCAATCCCTGACTCCAAATCCTCTGCATTTTCTACTGTGTCCTGCTACTTTTCTAACTGAAAGTGATTCATAAAGCTGTGTTATCATTTCATAATTACACAGTCCTTCATTTGGTTTATGAGCAGCAGTCCTCATTAATTCCCAGCCAAAGGTAATTGACAGATGCAGCAGGCAGATCTCAGGAATCTGATAAGCTTTACAAAATGTAAAGTGGGGTCTTTGACCCACTCCAATGCCCTTAAGCCCAGAAATCCCAGAGTATAATTGCATCAAATATCATAAAAAGTCACAGACTACTAGAACTGAGGTGTGATAGTCACTCTTTGGGGGAAACAACACACCTGTGTGAATACAAGTTGGGGGGACATTTCAGAGGGGGTGCTGCACTTACCTTGTCTCATTTGAGCCTCATAAAAACTCTGTGAGAAAGAGACTATAAGAGAATGTTATCTTCATATTACATATCAGGAAACTGAGGCTCAGAAAGTTTAAATGACTTGTCCTTGGTTGTATAACTAATTTCAGAGGCTGCATTTGAATCCAGGTCTCTCCTGCTTCCAAGTCGGACTCTTCATTATTATCATGTTCCTTATCATTGCTCACTCTCTCTCTTAAATATTCCTAGGACACTTTGGTTGATATGTCCTTTGCTTTTTTCACTCCCTAAGTTATATTACATTTATTTATGTATCTATTTCAGTAGGATGTAAATTCTTTGAAGACAGTGATTATTTAGTTTTTCTTTGTATTTGCAGTACCTTGTACAGTGCTTGGCATATCAAAAATTTAGTTTAATTAAATAGCTGTATACAGTCTTCTGTAACACCACCTTTTCATTGAAAGGAATTTTTCATGGTTTCTTTTCTGTTATTTCTTCCTTAGGGAAAACTTATTCTAGATTTAGAGTATGTATGAGGGCACATATTATTGCTGTTCAGTTGTTTCAGTGGTTTCCAACTCTTTGTGACCCCATTTGGAGTTTTCTTGCCAAAGACACTGGAACGTTTTGCCATTTCATTGTCCAGCTCATTTTCCAGATGAGGAAACTGAAGCAAACAGAGTTGAGTGTCTTGCCCAGAGTCACATAGCTACTAAGTGTCTGAGGCCAGATTTGAACTCAGGAAGATGAGTCTTCCTGACTCCAGGCCCAGCACTTTATCCACTGCACCACCTAGCTGCCCAATGAAGGCACACAGGTGTGTGTACATCTGTGTATGTGAGGCGGGGTGTGTAGGTGTGTTGCAGCTGGGGCATAATGTTTCTGGAAATGATTGATATAAAAACAAAAGACATCAATAAAATTTATTAAAAATAAATGTATTCTGAATTCTTTATCTTTTTTAATGAATCTAATTTCCCATCCCACTTTAGAGTTTGTCATCTGAAGAATCTTGTCAGATCCTTTTTATATTGCAGAGCCTGCAATTGGACACAATGATCTTCCATGACCCTAAGGATTCTGAGTAAAATTGAAGGATTGCCTCCTTGCAATATTCTCACCCAGAAAAACAATAAGAAAGCCATACAAATACCCTTGTGTGCTGGGGTTGTGTGCTGCCAGCAAATAGAAGCTAGAAATGATGCTATTGACTGGTCCAATAAAGGTTTGTTGGCAGATGTGTTTGCCTTTGGAGAAAGGAATGACTAAGTCAGGTAAGAGCTCTTCTTGGCAGAAAATGTGGATGAAGGGGCGGGACTTTCCTAAGTAGCTTTTCCTTTAACATTTCTTTGTACTGTCTTTGTTTCTGGGAAAGTCTTGGGTGTTGGGTTATGCTTTGAGCTGGCCATGATTTAGGGCACAGGTAATGAAGAAAGATTTGATGATATTGATTCTTTATCACAAGGTCAATAACAGCTCTACCACTCCTTCTGAGCCATCTCCCGGATTCCCAGTGATATCTGTTTCAGAGTCATTGGTATGGGATGCCTGCTATGAATCCCAGTACCATCCTGGTCTTAGAATATAATCATTTTTGTGCATCATCTGTAGTTAATGCACATATTTTTATGACTCTCTTAAGTCTATACTTAAGAGCTATCTAGGAATTGAAAAACTTACTGAAAATCAATAATATAATAGCACTATGCACTATGGTATTTAGGAAAACAAACATTAAGGCTATTGTCCTCATATTTTAGAAAGTTTATGGGATCATAGATACTGAGCTAGAAGGAATCAAAGAATCTATTTAGTCCAACTTTCTCATTTTACAGATGAGGAAACTGAGAGCCAAGATCACACAGATAAATATTTGAAGTAAGATTTGAACTCAGGACCAGTGTTTCTAGAGCTACTACCCTTTACATTGTTACATACTGTCTCCTGCTAATCTCACTTCAACACATAAATGAAATAATTAAAGAATAAATATAAGGAACATGCATATGTACAGTAATATGTAGGTGAGAGCAGGAAGGCCAAAGAGGAGGGTGGGAATTGATGAAATCCTTTGGGTCCTTAAGGTTCATAGTGTGGATTTATGGGGATGATCAGAATTGTGAGGAGTCAGGGAAGATTTATTTTTTTTAGCAAAAAACAGTCTTGAATTCACCATTCAAAGACTAAGATTACCAGGGACAACACTGGAAGGGATTATGGGCAAGAAGAACTAATAAATGAAGTAGAGATGAGAGAAAGAGCAAAGAGTTTGGGCACTAAACAGACTACCATGGTTAGAGTAGGAGAGCCAAGTTGTAGAGTAGCACAAAATGAAGCCTTTAAGGCACAGATAACTTATAGCATTTGGGTAGTATCAATTTGGGTATATATGAAAGAACAGGAATGACTTTACCCTCAAGAGTGTCAGTCTTTTCAAAATGATGACTTGAATGCAGTTAGCAACATGTACTCATAAATATAGTCCTAAGGACAATGAATGGGGATTTAATAATATTAATAAAAATTATTATTATAGCAAGCATTTATATAGCACCTACTATGTTCCTGGCACTCTGCTAAGGATTTTAGTACTTACTGCTTACTATAGCACTTACAAATATTTCATTTCAATTCTTAGAACTCAGAGTCATCCTCACAACAACTCTGGGAAGTAAGTGCTGCTTTTTCTTGTTGTTCAGTCATTTTTCAGTTGTGTCCAAGTCTTCATGACCCCATTTGAGGTTTTCTTGGCAAAAACACTAGAATGGTCTGCCATTTCCTTCTCCAGCTCATTTTACAGATGAGGAAACTAAGACAAGCAGGGCTAAATGACTTACCCACATTCACACAGCCAGTAAGTGTCTGAGGCCATATTTGAACTCATAAAGATGAGTCTTCCTGACTCAAGACCTTGCACTCTATTAACTACATCACCTATCTGCCATTATTGTCCTGAATTTACAGCTGAGGAAACTGAGCCAAATTGAGATTGAATGACTTGCCCAAGGTGACACAGTTGATAAGTGTCTGAGTTCAGATTTGAACTTGGATCTTCATGACTCCAGGTCCAGCTCTATCCATTGTGACACCTCTCTGTCTCATATGACAGACAGTTCAGGGACAATACTGACAAAATGTAGGATAAAAAAACTGGGACAGAAATTCAATGAAAAGCAGGGAGTGGGGGCTCCAACTATTGGAACTCCCCTCTTATCATCAGACTTGGTGGTAGTCCTGTCCCATTGTTTCTAGAGCTTATTGTCATTCACTTGTTGGTTTTGGAGACTCTAAGAATATCAAATGAAAGTTAGGTTTCTAAGTAAAATCTGACAAGTGGAGGCCATCCATCTGCAATAGGATAAAAAGAATTCGACCACGACTTCAACAATTAGTGGTGGCCATGTGAGTGGGGTTAGCTATCACAGAGGAAAGCCATTGACTAAGTGCCAAACCATTTGAAGGAGAAGGTGGCAAGGGGGTGCTGCAGTAGAAATAGGGAAAGTAGAATAGGAGAGGGAATATAGTGAAAGGCTAGTCACCAAGGTTCATCTACATAAGACTTCCATTTGCATTACAATATAAAAATACAAATTTTTGCATTCACATTAAATTCAGAAGTAGATGAACAGAAGAAATGAAAAGAGAGCCTAACATGTTAAAGGGAAGGAAAAAGATCTCCATTGGAGGTAAGGAAAATAAAGAGCTAAGAAGCTATTTATTCAGAGACCAATATTTAAAACAAGTTTAAATACATGTTCTCTACTGCCTACTGCTTACAGTGTCACATGAAAAGGGATCACAGACTTCAAAGCTAAGCAAAAACAGCATCACCCTGGGTTGCTAAACACTCTGATGTATTTTTCAGACCTCAAAAGAGAATAGAGCAAAGCCCACAGAGTATAAAACATACTTGAAGATGCATCCATTAACCTTTTAGTATGCTCTTGAAAGTGTAGTTTCTTTTTTACCATTTCATAAAATGATATTATAGTTCTCTGAACTGCTGTAGAGATTGTCTGGCATTGTAGATGAAGTACTGGTCTTGCATTTAGGAAGATCTGGGTCAAAGCCCACCTCTGACTCTCCCCTATTCAAACCCAAGCAAGTTATTTAACCTGAAATTGGACTTAGATAACTACCTAGGACTTATCTGGTCATTCATAAATGGCTTGAGATAAATGATAGAAAAATTCCTGACACATTATCTGAAATGATCACTGGATTTGAATCTCAATAGAAATTTTATCGCTCAGGTTTTATCTCTGAAGTAACCCTGGGATTTTGTTCAAATTCAGAGGATGTGAAATTCTTTAACTTGGCATCTCTAATCATTTGCTTGTATGTTACATTTTTTTTTTCTTTTTGTCCTAACCTAAGTCAGAGTCATAAACTAAGAATTTAAAGCTGGGAGGGATCTTAGGGATATGGTCCAACCTCTTCACTTTATCACAGTCTAAAGTCATAAGGTTCTTTTGGAATATAAAAGCAACTTAGCTGAGACTCACACCTTCCCGTACATTCTAAGTCAAGGTCTCTGAAACTACAGAGAAAGAGGTTATCATTTCAAACTGTATGTTATATTATATTTAAAACTATTGAGTGGAGGAGAACCAGAATTCCTGAGCTATGGAGCTAGGAAAGGTGATATTGTTCACCTGTTGTTCTATTATTCATTTTGGCAACAGACATGAAAAGGCTGTTAAGAATCCAGGGGAAGCTAGATTTCATAGGGTCCCATATGAATGAGCTTCTTGGTGTTACCACTGGAAAAGAAAGTATAAATAGCACCATGAACCAACAGTTGTGTGGCATTGGTAAGAGTCTACTAAAGATTGTTCCCATCCATAAATAGGGATCCCAGAGGCTTACAAGTTGGATAACAGCTTCATTGTAACTTTTTCATCTTCACATAGGAAGATATAAGAACAGTCCTATGTTTATCTATTAGCTCATGGAAGGAGAACATTCCCCTGTTTGGCATCTCTCCACAGACAAAAATCTCGTCGATTCATCATAGATTTTTTTCATCTCTTTTTCTATCTTCCGTGACTACTCTGGGGCTCTAACCATTCCCATTATGTAGTAAGACATCTACAATAACTCAGAAACTGCTCTGGGGCATATAGGGTTATAAGAAGGACCTACACATGCTTGATTGTGACCATTACCAATTAATTATTTTTTGTATTCAAATGTTGACCTTTCCTTGTTGTCATCTTTAAAATACAGATAATTCAACAGAGAGTTGTACACTAAGCCCCCAACATCTTACTACAACTGAGTTTATTTATTGGCTTTTATACTTGAAAATAGGAACTAGTGACACCAGGGAAGCGGGACACTGTCTGGCATAGCGGTGGAGGAAAAGGTACCTGATACAGGGAACAGGATAAAGAAACAGGAGAGTAAAGACATGTTTAATTTACTTCCTAATTTCCCTCAGTACCAGTTCTTCCCAGAAGCTACAAAAATTCAACTTCTGATGTTTGTTAGCTTTGTTATTTGCTTGAAGTCTGGGACTCAGTTTCTTCATCTGTTAAATGGGGAGCTTGTACTAGAGTAGTTTTAAGGTCCTAACACTCTCTTTCAGCTTGTTAATCTCAGTTTTAACCTGGGGCATCTCTCAATATGGTCCTCTAACTTCTAGTTACTTCATCTCTGAAGAATTCATACATTTTGCAATGGTATACGAATATCTCCAAATGGCATTTTTGGTATAGGACTACAGAGACAGAAGTAGAACACTAGGAAGATCACTACCTTTTCGCATTAGAATTTCACATGTAATGCATTCCCCCTTATTTTCTCTGAGGATTTGAATTCAAATACTACCTTTGAAGCAGTCACCTTGGTTATATCTTCTTAGAACTCAGGTTCTTTGTCCATCTTGTCTTTCATATTTGTATTCCCAACATGTAGCACAATGAAAGAGACATAATAAACACTTAATAAATGCCTTTTAATTTGTTTATTTGTAAAATAAAAGATTGGAATAGATAGTTATTGATTCCCTTCCATCTCTAAGAGTTTACTTTTTCACATGCTAAGGAGAAAGCAGCTACTTATACTCCTCCTATTTCCTGGCAATCCTAGGCCTCATCTTTTATCAGCTTAAAACCCCTGAGGGTGTGTGTGTGTATGCGTGGTACATTGGGAGCAGGGGGAGATTGAAAGACTCTATAGCTAAGAGCCTATATAGGTCTCAGTTGCCCTTCCCTGTGGACCTATGTGGATATGCCATTTGGGTGGAATACTGAGTCTGGCTTTTTGGAATAATAGACTTTTGGAGAAGATTGGGGCTAAGACTTATTACTCTTTCTCCTTAGAGGCCACAAATTCATTTGAGAACTCAGTCTATATACTACTACTTTAACTGGGAGTAATGCTTTGTTGCTCAGTGATCTCTCACTGACCAAGCCTGGTTGATGCCTATGTGAAGAAGGATTCATATGCTCATATACTGTTGAAGGAGTTGGGAACTATTATAATTGTTCTGGAAAACAATTTGGAATTATGTGGGGAAAATATCTGTGGTGAGATTTAAACTGATTCCACATACAGGGCCCTTTCCACTACTCATAGAGCCTTTCACAGTACAGTATCCTTTAAGGCCTTGGTTCATAGATTTAGAGGTAGAAGGGGCCTAAGAAGTCATCTATCATTTTACAGATGAGGCCAAGGGCAGTTAAGTGACCTATCCAATGTAACAGAGACACAGCCTAGATTTGAACTAAGGTTCTCTGACTCTAGATTCAATGGATGGTTCACTACACAATACTTCTTCTCTAAAGTCTTTGCTAGCTCTACTTTACCATTATTTCAAGTACTGCCCAGTTAGACCTATAGGGATACTGGAGTGCTGTTTATCTTTAGGCAACTAGGTGGTGTAGTGGATAAAGCTCTGAACTTGGAGTCTGAACACTTCTCCTCCTGAGTTGAAATCTGGCCTAAGACACTTACTAGCTGGGTGACCTTAGGCAACTCACTAAGCCCTTTTTGTCTCAGTTTCCTTATCTTGGAAAATGAGCTGGAGAAGGAAATGGCAAGGTACTCAAGTATCTTTGCCAAGAAAACTCTAAATGAGATCATGAAGAGTCAGACTCAACTGAACCACCACCGTCACCACCACATTAGAAGCTTAGTCTTTCTTGGAAGAGTCTAAAATCTCCAATCTCCAGCAGCCATAGCAACTTCTGTTAAGATCTGAATTCTCAAATTCACTTATGCCAAGGGATGAACGGAGGCTACTTACAGTAAAGGATCATCATCCTCCCTTTGGTGGAAACAATATCCCAGGGCCCCATCGAATTCAGATTTGACTAATTTGCCCTCAAAAGGTATTGAAACTGTTGTGCAGATTTAATTGGCTTAAGGCTTGGGTCTGAGTGCAAGCTTTCTGGTTTGAGTACCAGACTATCAAAGTTTGGAGCTCCTACTTCAGGCTTCTGACAGTAGTCTAACAGAAAGACCAACATCAACATAAGAGGGCAACTGAATTAAAGCTCTATTCTTGATGAATATCCCTTTTCTTCTCTGAATGTCCCGCTCTGGCTAAATAAGCCTCATTTTGTTAATTACTGATTGGTTTTTTTTGAGTGCCTTAGTGGTTTATTTTGTTCCAATCTTGTACCTGAGCCAACTGAACCACTCGGTCTGTGCTTATTTATTACCTCCTTGAGCCCCTACATCCCCCTTTGCCACGTTAAAGTCATGAAAGGAAAAATGCATAGTTTCACCAAGTGATAGATTATGATCTCTATCCAGATGTCTAGGGGGACGGTATTTACTTCTCAGACTATTGCCAGGAAAAACTTGTAGTCAAATGTGCAGGCTCTCTAGTAGGCCTTTGACAATACCTTGTGCTCTCCGAAGAGGCTGGATCTCCGTGATTCATTCTGCAAGCTTACTGTATATGCGAATCTCTCTCCTGCACATTGCTTATTTCTCTATGTTTTCTTCTGGGCTTCTTCTGATATGTTTCCCCTAAAGCAATTGACTGTTTATGTTAAAAATCCCAATATAGCGTAATGTTTCCTTATTTTTTTTTTACAAAGACATTTATGTTAATTCCTTGAGGCTATACGTTACACCCTTCTTGACTCTTATTTTCTAGATGGGATGCTGGAGAATACAATGGAAAAGAAAACATGGAGAATACTCCAGGCATTTCAAGCATAAGTTATATATGTACATACACAAATACACACAACACAATCTACAACAATGTACTCACATGAAGAAGCATTTATTAAATGCATATGTTGTTCCAGGAATCTCAGCTATGTGCTAATTGTTGGAGTTACAAAGAAAGGGAAAATGAACAAAATCCCTACCTAAAAGCTCTGAAAAGTACATTGGGAGAGACTAAAAACAAACCAAACAAAACAAAGACCAAACCAAAAGAAACCAAAAAACCTATGTAGAAGCAAGATGTGTACAGGATAAAATGAGACCAGATTTGAACTCAGATCCTCCTGACTCCAGGGCTGGTGCTTTTTTTTTTTCTTTTTGGTGAAGCAATCAGGGTTAAGTGATTTGTCCAAGGTCACACAGCTAGTAAGTGCTGAGTGCTGTGCCCAAATTTGAACTCAGGTCTTCCTGACTCCAAGGCCAGAGTTCTATCCACTGTACTACCTACCTGCCCCACGAATATTTCTAATAGGATCTTGGAGCCTTGGTCAATGCCTAAATTACTTAAGATGGAGACATCCTATTTTCCTATTTTCCCCTACTGGTAGTAGCCTCCCATGATTGGCTGCACAATCATAACAGGTTGTATCTTCAAAACCAGGAGACAGAGATAGTTTCTTTCTTTATTGTGTACTTTTTCTTGAGGTGTCCAGAGGAAGAAATCACCTTTAGTATGGGAGAGCAGGTAGTATGACCTAACCTGAGAAGGGCACCATGAACCAAATTACATGGGAGGATACCTTCCCTCCCACCTTTTGTCCTAGCTCTGAGAAATGGGCCTGGGTTTTTTGTTTGTCCTTCTCACTTTCAGGTTCTGGGGATTATCCCCATAGGACCAAGTAGTTCAAGCCATGAGACCTTGGAGCCACGATTGCAGGTGGGATGTTGTAACAAGTCAGCCTGTCAGGGATGCCTGGAGAAGCCAGGGTGCCTGAGACTTGAGGGACTATTGAGCTAGGCTATAGACCTAAACCCCTTCCCCTCCTCAGACTGAGGTGGGACTTTAGATTGAGAGAGTATTAAGTACCATGTATTGGGGAATAAGTTTGCCTATTTGTCATTGTACTTCTGAAGTAAATATTTCTTTGTAAAAGCTAATTCAACTGATAGTAGTCAAATGGAACTAAGGTGAAGAAACACCTTTAGTGGGGACTGGAAACAATGACAAATAGCCTTCCTTATACATATATACATACTTATATACATATATATCCCGAAGTTGAAATTCTGATTATGGTTATTATACAAACATTAAGGTTGTGTATTGTTAATTACCTCCAAACTCCACTATAATGTTTGTCCCAAAGACTGTCCCCCCTCTAGGGGAAGATTTTGATGAAATGTTTTGTCATGGAAGGAACACGTTCCTTTAGCAAGAACTTCAATTCACAATCAATGTGTTCTAGTTAATGACTTGAGGAAACTTTGGTTGGCCATCTTGTAGCCATTGCCCTTAAAAAGATCTCTTAGATGTTGTAAGAAAGCCAAATTCAGTTTCATGTAATTTTAGAGTTAGAAGGGAGTTGAGAAACTATGTCCTCTGGCTCCCTGCTTCTGTGTTGGAGGAAATTGAGACCCAGAGAATTTTAGTCGTGTCAAGACAAGTCAACAAGCATTTAGTAAGTCCCTATTATGTTCCAGAAACTGCTAAGCCCTGAGATTACAGAATATATCATGTGGTTGCCTTAATGTGTGTGTGGTTTGGTTCCCAGGGAGGTAAGAATAGACACCTCTAGAGTCTCCCCCTGCTGCTGGGAGGGGAAGCAGGAGGTTGGGCCCAGAGGCTGACCCTTCTGCTTTCCTCAAAGAGAAAGGATACAGGGCTAGAATTATGTCTGTCTACTCCCTTAAATATTGTTATTCTACAGGAAGAAACTTTAAGTTTAAAGCTTAACTCTTGGTTTCTATTTATTATTGTGGAAAGAGGGAAAGTCCAAACTTTACATACAAAGCTTGACTCCTTCCTCACTAGATACCAGTTTTACAATGAACAAGCATAGAATTACATGGAACCCGTTTATGCAAGTAGATAGCAAAACAGAAATCAGAAATTATACCGATGAGCATATGTACCAGATAATACAGGTTGAAAGAGTTTTCACATTTGGGAATGAGATAGCTCAGCCAAGAAAGTCCAGTTCTCACCCAAAAGGAAAATTTTCTGAATTCTGTAGTACAGCAAACTAAGAATAAAGACATCATAGAGACTGCCAGTGTTTCTCTTACCACTTTCTTCCCAGAATCTTTGTCTCACTTCAGCAACCATCTTTTTTGATGTTAAAAGCTAGAAGACACTGGATCTCTTCCTTTCCACTCTAAATAACTCTACCCTGCCACTCTCCTAGGCTTGGGACATTGATGTCTACCAATGAGGAGAGAGCTCCATACCAATGAACTTTGAGGCTCCATACCAATGAAGAAGAGAAAGGGGGAAAAAAAGGCCCCAAACTAAACCAACCAACAAACAAAAACAGTCTCTGCCCTCTAGGATCATATAGT
The DNA here is from genome assembly GCF_900497805.2 of Vombatus ursinus. Taxonomy (NCBI): domain Eukaryota; kingdom Metazoa; phylum Chordata; class Mammalia; order Diprotodontia; family Vombatidae; genus Vombatus; species Vombatus ursinus. Next base: position 25,056,452 of record NW_020954562.1, on the reverse strand, counting down.
ATAATGGAGGAGACAACGTACAAACAGGTATGTACAAACAAGTTATAAACAGGATAAACTGGAGATAATCTTAGTGGGAATACTACAAGATTAAGGAGGACTGGGAAAGGCTTCTTGTAGAAGGTAAGACTTTAGGGAAGTCAAATAAACAAGGAGGTAGAGGTGAGGAAGGAGAGAGTTCCAGGCTTGGGATTCCACCATCGAAAGTGCCTAGAATTGGGAGATGGAGTATATCAAGGGAGGAATTATAAGGAGACGAGTGTTACTGGATCATGGAGTACGCATAGGGGAATAAGATATACAAGACTGGCAAGGTAGGAAGGGCCCAGATTATGAAGAGCTTGGAAAGCTAAACAGAGGGTTTTATATTTGTTCCTGGAGATAATTGAGGGGCATTAGAGTTTCATGGCTGTATATTTGTGTTTTAGGAAGATTAGTTTGAAAACTAAGTGGAGGATGGGCTGGAGTGAGGAGAGACTTGAAGATGGGAGGCCAACCAGAATACTATTGATGTAATCCAGGTGTGGGGAGCCAAACTCTAACTGGAAAACCAATAATTGTTCTAGAGTGCAGATCCTGTGATAGGCCACCCCATCCTTACCTTACAAAAGAAGTGGGGAACTATGGAAGTAGAATGTAGCACATCTTGTCAGATGTGGTCTCTCTGCTAAAGGTTTTTATTTTTGTTTTTATTTTTTAATTGAAAGGGAGAGTTCAAATTTGGAGGGAGAACTAGAAATGGCTATCACATAAGAATAAAAGGTACTGTAGAATTATAGATCTAGGGCTAAAAAGTACCTTAGATGCCACCGAGTACAAAACTTTAACTTTACAGATTTGAAAAATTAAAAAAAAAGAAACTTTAAAAAATCATAAGTTGTTAAAGACACAAGATCTGTTCCACCCTTCTCAGCAAAGAATAATTAAATGGACTTTCCAAATAGAGAAGGGGAAAAGCATTTATTAAGTACCTACTATGTGCCAAGCACTGTGTTAAGTACTTTATAAATAGTATCTCATTTAATCATCACAATAACCCTGTTAGGTGAGTGTTATTATTATCCTGAGGCAGCTAGGTGGCACAGTGGATAGAGCACTGGACCTGGAGTCAGGAAGACCTGAGTTCAAATCTGGTCTCAGATACTTACTAGCTGTATGAGCTTGGGTAAGTTAACTTAACCTTGTTTGCCTTAATCCACTGGTGAAGGAAATGGCAAACCACTCTAGTATCTTTGCTAAGAAAATCCCTAACGGGGTCACAAAGAATCAGAAATGATTGAATAACAATAACAAAAATTATTATCCTCATTTTCCAGTTAAGGAAATTGAGGCAAACAGAGATTAAGCAACTTGTTAAGAATCAGTTAGTTTCTGAGGCTGAATTTGGACTCAGATCTTTCTGACTCCAGGTTTCCAGCACTCTATCTACTATCTATTGGCTGCCTAATATGTTCATTAATTTGTAATTTTTTTTTGGTCTGACCTGTGATTTATTCAGTGAGGGAACCCTAAGCCAAAAGCCTCATATTACTCAAAGCAGATTAGCAACTATCTAGAATGTACAACCTCAGTGAGATGCCTGAGTAACTAATGGGTTAAGTGACTTGGGAAGGGTTCAAGTCAGAGATAGCACTTGATCCCAAACTTTCTTGTCTCCTAGGCTGGCTATCTCTCTCCTACTCTAGAATGGCTTTTATTTATGAATTTGTTAATTTAAAAAAAAAAGTGATATGTAGAGTGCAATGTTTGTTTTACTTTTCTCCCTAAATCTGTATTGACATATTGTGACTACATTTACAGAGGTTATTTTGGACAAAGGTCTCACATGGATACCATTAGGTACCAATCAGAGGAGTCCTTCCAAGCACTTATTCCTTTATAACTCTTGGTTCATTCTGCACTATACATGATGAAAACCTTTAGTACTTTGCCACAGAGACCATAGATGCTTAATTCAATTATTGCTTTGCCCATAATATCTAGGTAAATAGTTTAGGATTTTTCTTGTATTTTCTTCTAAGGGCCAGTGTATGTGTATGTGTGTGTGTGTGTGTGTGTGTGTGTGTGTGTGTGTGTGT